>NC_048231.1:70498219-70504338 GCF_002007445.2 Ailuropoda melanoleuca
CCTCTGCCCCTCCCCCTGCTTGTGCTTTCTCTCTTGCTCACTCTCTCAAAGATATAAATACAATCTTTAAAAAAAAAACAAAACAAAACCTAAAACCAAGAGTGATGGAATTTTATTAGTATACCTTAGAAATCCAGCATCTGCCTATCTAGTTGCCTTGGGTTGTTATAGTTGACCAGTACCTTTGAAGGTACCCCGAGTACCTTCACCGTTACCCTGTTTTTCAGAGCTCCACTAGGCCAGGTGGCTCCTAAGACCCCTTCCAGCACGAGAGAGGGGGTTGTTTCCCTGGCGCTAATTTGCAAACTCCAAGGTCTAGCTTTTACTTGACTGTAAATTTTCTGTCCTTAGAAGGCCATTCAAAACACTCAGGACCATCTGTGAAAGTTTACCCACCATGGGGGTGGGAGGCATGGAGACCCTACTGGGCCACTTTCATGTCTTTATCATGTTTTTCTTCTTGTGTTTCTTGTTTTACGAACTTGCCCCATTTGTTCCTCCAACTGTACTTCACTGCTACCCTAAGAAGCCCACTTTTTCAGACTGAAAAGTATCAGTGTTACAAACAAAACTTAGCATTACCAAAGCAGGATTGCCTGTGACACTGGGCTGTGAGCTAATAGGCAAGGCTCAGTAAATTGGTGAATTAAGTAACATGTGCAGTTTTCAGTCTCCAGGAGTGAAAATTGTGTGCTCTAGGCTGAAGACTTTATCCCAGATGAGGAGATCCAAAATGGGTCCCTGGGTCAGGGTTTCTCAGCCTGCCTCCCCCAGAGCCTGCAAGCCCAGGGTGGTGTCTGGCTGGCAGAAGCCACTGTCCAGCTCGATGCTTCCTCTCCCTCCCCACACTTTGCTTTTCTCCCTCCCACAGCCACTTTTTTAGTTAATCTGAGGGCTGAACACTCAAGTTCATCAGAAGTAAAAATTTGGGTCAGTGAGGCAAGCATTTAGCTAGAATCCGTTTAATCAGGTTTGGTGTGATTTCCCTTTGCGTGAAAACAGAAGGGGTTTTAGAAAAAGTCTGGGTTAGAGAATGGTTTAAGATAAATGTACCTGTGGGATGCCTGGGTGGCTCGGTCGGTTAAGCGTCTGACTCTTGATTTTGGCTCAGATCATGATTTCAGGGTTATGAGATCAAGCCCTGCATAGGGCTCTGTGCTGGGTGTGGAGCCTGCTTAAAATTCTCTGTCTCATCCTGTCCCTCCACCCCTCCCCCTCTCTAGAAAGAAAGAAAGAAAAAAAAAGAGGGAGGGAGGGAGGAAGGGCTTGTTAGCTTTAAGTTAGAGTCCCACAGGCACATTGAGTGCTGCTTAATTATGCTATAGTGAATAGGTAATTATTAAAAATTCATACATTTTTTTGTATGATAGCCTTAATATTTCAGACTTCTTTTTTGTTATTTATTTATATTACTAACTCATGCCAGAGGTAGCCAACTTTTTCTGTATGGGGCCAGTCGGTATGTATTTTAGGCATTGCAGACCAAGAGACAAAATCGAGAATATCGAATAGGCAGTTCTGTGATGATGGAGAAAGCAAATTTGTACAGACTTTTTATTGACTAAGTTCAAATATAATAAATGAGTACTGTGTTCTTATAACTCAGGTCTGCTAATGATGTGAATAGAATCTTGGTGGGAGGAGATAGCATTTCCCTTAGTTGAGGTTAAAAATTAGTGTTTTCTATCATCAGATTGACCATGTTTATCTGCACAAAACTCTTCTTAGCTCGCACACTGTTCCAGAGCAGGTGGTGAACTGGATTTGGCCCATCGGCTGTTGTTGGCCGACTTTGATTTATACGGATGATTTGCTTAGAAAGTTCATCTCTCCTCCTCGCGAATGGGGCCACAGTAACTGTCTGGCCTTACACAAATACAATTTTGTCAAAACTGAATGGTCTTTTAATGTTTATGATGCTTTGATTTTGAACCATTGCTCTGTGTGTTTGTGTAGTTTTCCAAATAAGTCTCGGTGACTTCACATCATTAAGAAAAGTGGATTTCAGGGAGTCAGTGCCCCCACTGTGCCCACTTAGACGTTTTAGAGTGAGCTTGGACGGGGGTCCCTCACAGAGCTCTTCTTCCTGTATCCACAGTCAGAAACCCCATGGGTTTTCTCTAACTAGGCCCCGTGCTGGCCCCGCATGGCGCTTTTGCCTCTGTGACCGCAGCCACCTGCCTGGGAAGCTGTCCCGAGCGCAGACTCCCTGCTGGAGGCAGAGCGAGGCTGCGTAGCATCCTGGTGGGGGTCAAATCAGCAGGAGGAGGGAAGGCCTTGTTCCCACACTCCTGTCTGCTTTCGCTGTGCAGAGGCTGCTTCACACCAGGCCAGTCGGGACACAGGAATTCTGCTAGCAATCCTGGCCCCAACACCAGTGCCCACGAAATAGTCCTTTTTTTCCCCTTAGTTCAGCTAAAATAGTGTAATTTTTCAAATGGAATCTTTTCTAGAAATAACAATAAAAAAGGAAAGAAAAACAAAAGTAGAGAAAGGTAAACTTACAGAATTCGAGTGGAGCTTGATTAAAATGTTTTCCCATGACTAAAATCTGACGTGACCTTGGTTTCCCCTAAGGACAGACCCCTCACCCTCCTTGGCCTGTCTCGTTTTAAAGCCAAGGCTTCTGCTCACACTGCCTTCTTGCTGCATTGGGGTTAGCCTCCAGGCTGCAGTGATTTGCTGGGTCCATTGTGTGGTCAGGCTGGCTTGTCTTCACTGTAGATAAGACATTAACTCCCCTTCCCCCACCCCCATTGTGCTTTCGCTTCAGAGCGGGGGCTCTGGCCTCTGAGATCTTGGAAACTCCCCCATCATTCACACTTGCTGTGGGCCAAGGACCCCAAGGTCTCCAGCTTTCTTGGCATCCCCATTTGTTATCATGTCAAACTGTTGCTCTGGGTTTCTCCACTGTCACATCTGGTCTCCTCCTTACAGTCACCACACTGTTCTCTGATGGGAAGCTGAGACATTTATCTCCTTCTGGCAGTGGGAGTGTCTCTCCCCCAGAAGTTGGTGGAGACCGCATGGGGAGTCTGGATATTTACCCCTATCAGGTAGAAGTGAGGGGCCTGCCCTTCTCCTTGTTGGGGTGGAAGACCAGGTGGATAGTCAGGGCTTTTACTGCTACTCAGTTGAAACAAGGCAAAGACAATTACCAGAGACAGAGAAGAATATCATATAATGAGAAGTTCAGTTTCCCCGGGAGGCACAGCAATCCTAAATGTGTGTGCAAGAAACAAGGAAGTGAAGCAAAAACTGATAAAATTGAAGGGACAGAGCTACGAAGGAAATGAAGCAAAAACTGATAAAATTGAAGGGAGAAATAGACAGTCTGTGGTTAGCATGAGACCTCATTACCCTTTCCTCAACAATCAATAGAACAGATAGAAATCAGCAAGGATACAGAAGAATGTATTAATACTGTCAGACATTTACAGAGCACTCCAATAATAGCAGAGTATACAAGCTTTTTAAAGGCCTGTGAAATGTACACCAAGATAGACCATGCACTCGGCCGTAAATCAAACCTCAACAAACTTAAAGGAAGTGAAGTCCTACAGAGGGTGTTCTCCCAACCACAGTGGAATCAAACTAGAAATTAGTGACACAGGGATAACAGGAGAATCTCCAAACCCTTGGAAACGAAACAACACCCTTCTCCAAGAGCCATGAATCACGGCAAGTCTCAAGGGAAATAAAATATATGCACCGAATTGAGTAAGAATGAAAATGCAGCATCTCAAAACTTGTGGGATGCAAAAAAGCAGTGCGAAAGGGAAATTTATAGAACTAAATGTTGATGTCAGAAAGGCAGAAAAATCTCAAATGAATATTCTGTGTTCCCACCTCCAGAAGCTTAAGAGCAAAATGAACGTAAAACAAGTGGAAGGATGGAAATAATAAATAATAAAAATCACAAAATTAAAAAAACCGATTGAATGGACCAGTTGTCCCCCAGTGGGTGAGTAGCTGGCTAGTCTGAGGTGCATCCCTACCATGGCATATGGCTCAGCAATAAAAAAAAAAAAAAAAGAATGAACCATGGGCACATACAGCTCAGATGGATCTCAAGGCATCATGCTGATTATNGGCACATACAGCTCAGATGGATCTCAAGGGCATCATGCTGATTATAAAAAGCCAATCCTAGAATGTCGCACGCTGTATGTAACACTCTTGAAGCAACACTTACCGAGATGAAAAACAGATTGCTGGGGGTTGGAGATGCTGGTGTTGGGGTAGGGGTGTGCATGCGTCTGTGAACGGGGGACACAGTGGGGTAGTTCTTTGTCTCAGCTGTGTGATAGTTACATTTGCACATGTGATCAAATGACACGGGACTCTCCACACGTGCCCTACCGATGTGACACCGTGGGTTTGATATTGTGCTGTAGTTACGGAGGATGTGACCATTGAGGGAAACTGGTGAAGACTACCTGTACTTAACTTTGTAATTTTCTGTGTATTTCTATTTCAGAATAAAAAGAGTAAAAAAGAGCAGTGGGCATCCTCTGTCACTCAGCTGTTCTAATAGGCCCCTCCTTGGCCCCCTTCCTGCCCCCAAAGCATCCACAAGCAGTGTGGGCTGCTGCATTGATGACTTTGTCGTGTCCGATAAAGGGACATCGTAATCTTCAGGCTGTCTGTGCTGACGAGGCTGAGCTTGAGGCTACTCTGCACTGCAGACTGCTATGGGCCGAGCTGGCTGGAATCCAGCACACGAGGAGCAGTTGAGGGAACCCAGACGAGGCTGGCCAAGGGAGGGCCTGCTGTGACTTTATTTGGATAGTTCACAGATACAGAAGATACAAAGTTGTGCTATGTGTAGGCCCTGAGGCCAGAACCCCTGCCAGGGTCTGGATGGCATGTATCTGGAGTGAGATTGGGGATCCGTGTAAGGAAAACTGGTCCCTGGCCAGAGAACAGCCTCTGGCTTTGCCATTTCTCAAACACACGTGCGCGGGTGAGCAGAGACTCGGTGATCAACCGTCCGCGATGCTGTCAAGGCGGTGACTGCTGTGGGAGAAATGAGGACTCCATGGATGCTTTCAGTGGCGCACCAAGTGTTGGCCAGTTGCGATGAATGAAATCGTCGCTAGGTGGGTGGGATCAGGGGTGACCAAACCTTAAAGTGGGACCGGGACCCATCTCCACTATGTTGAGAGAATCAAAGCAGAATTTTCTGGGATTGTTTTTGGTCCCTGTAGGATACCGGCTCCAAAGTAGGAATGGCAGGTTTGGGGATGATGTGGTTGTTAACACACCCCTGGAACGGAGAGCAATAATGAATCAAAGCAGCAGGCCTTGGGCAGAGGCCTAGTTCTGATGGGTGGTGATGGGGGCGCAGCTCTATGCATCCCTGTGAAGGCTTGGACTTCAACAAAGAGAAGCCCTGCAGAATGTTCTCTGCTGCCTCTGGCTTCATGGAGCCTACATTTAAATAATAAGCCTTTCATTATGTTGCTCCAACAAACACGCTTTCTACAGATCAAAGCAGATTCCTTGATGACATACATGCAACTGCAGACGTGGGGTGGGGTTGGCCTGAAGTGTTAGGCAAGTTTGTAGGGCCCCTGAAAAAGGAAAAATATTCTGCATCTCCAATACATCCTATGTGGCCAGGTTCCAGTTATAGTGGTAAAGTTGTGCATCCGAGGCAACAGTATCCAATTGTATTTATATTTGTCAGCTCGCAGAGCAGCCGAGTATAGTTTCCATCGACATTTCTTCTTTTCGGAATGACTCCCAGAACTGCAAAGGCTAAAAGTGTAAGTAGTTGCTAGAACAAAGATCATCTGTTGCTACATCAGGGGCCCTCATCAGCAGAATGTGGGCTTACTCGAGGTAGGGCCTTCATAGACAGGTGCACTTGGGTGGAAGGGTGCTCATGGTGCCAGTTCGACCCGGAGACTTGGTGGGTCTTGCTGATTAAATGAAGTTAATGTAGGGGCGCCTGGGTGGCTCAGTTGTTAAGCGTCTGCCTTCGGCTCAGGGCGTGATCCCAGAATTCTGGGATCGAGCCCCACATCAGGCTCCTCCGCTGGGAGCCTGCTTCTTCCTCTCCCACTCCCCCTGCCTGTGTTCCCTCTCTCGCTGGCTGTCTCTCTCTCTCTCTC
>NC_048231.1:70511847-70593296 GCF_002007445.2 Ailuropoda melanoleuca
AAAAAAAAAAAAAAAGAATGAACCATGGGCACATACAGCTCAGATGGATCTCAAGGCATCATGCTGATTATAAAAAGCCAATCCTAGAATGTCGCACGCTGTATGTAACACTCTTGAAGCAACACTTACCGAGATGAAAAACGGGTTGCTGGGGGTTGGAGATGCTGGTGTTGGGGTAGGGGTGTGCATGCGTCTGTGAACGGGGGACACAAGGGGATCTTGGCAGCAGTGGGGTAGTTCTTTGTCTCAGCTGTGTGATAGTTACATTTGCACATGTGATCAAATGACACGGGACTCTCCACACGTGCCCTACCAATGTGACACCGTGGGTTTGATATTGTGCTGTAGTTACGGAGGATGTGACCATTGAGGGAAACTGGTGAAGACTACCTGTACTTAACTTTGTAATTTTCTGTGTATTTCTATTTCAGAATAAAAAGAGTAAAAAAGAGCAGTGGGCATCCTCTGTCACTCAGCTGTTCTAATAGGCCCCTCCTTGGCCCCCTTCCTGCCCCCAAAGCATCCACAAGCAGTGTGGGCTGCTGCATTGATGACTTTGTCGTGTCCGATAAAGGGACATCGTAATCTTCAGGCTGTCTGTGCTGACGAGGCTGAGCTTGAGGCTACTCTGCACTGCAGACTGCTATGGGCCGAGCTGGCTGGAATCCAGCACACGAGGAGCAGTTGAGGGAACCCAGACGAGGCTGGCCAAGGGAGGGCCTGCTGTGACTTTATTTGGATAGTTCACAGATACAGAAGATACAAAGTTGTGCTATGTGTAGGCCCTGAGGCCAGAACCCCTGCCAGGGTCTGGATGGCATGTATCTGGAGTGAGATTGGGGATCCGTGTAAGGAAAACTGGTCCCTGGCCAGAGAACAGCCTCTGGCTTTGCCATTTCTCAAACACACGTGCGCGGGTGAGCAGAGACTCGGTGATCAACCGTCCGCGATGCTGTCAAGGCGGTGACTGCTGTGGGAGAAATGAGGACTCCATGGATGCTTTCAGTGGCGCACCAAGTGTTGGCCAGTTGCGATGAATGAAATCGTCGCTAGGTGGGTGGGATCAGGGGTGACCAAACCTTAAAGTGGGACCGGGACCCATCTCCACTATGTTGAGAGAATCAAAGCAGAATTTTCTGGGATTGTTTTTGGTCCCTGTAGGATACCGGCTCCAAAGTAGGAATGGCAGGTTTGGGGATGATGTGGTTGTTAACACACCCCTGGAACGGAGAGCAATAATGAATCAAAGCAGCAGGCCTTGGGCAGAGGCCTAGTTCTGATGGGTGGTGATGGGGGCGCAGCTCTATGCATCCCTGTGAAGGCTTGGACTTCAACAAAGAGAAGCCCTGCAGAATGTTCTCTGCTGCCTCTGGCTTCATGGAGCCTACATTTAAATAATAAGCCTTTCATTATGTTGCTCCAACAAACACGCTTTCTACAGATCAAAGCAGATTCCTTGATGACATACACGCAACTGCAGACGTGGGGTGGGGTTGGCCTGAAGTGTTAGGCAAGTTTGTAGGGCCCCTGAAAAAGGAAAAATATTCTGCATCTCCAATACATCCTATGTGGCCAGGTTCCAGTTATAGTGGTAAAGTTGTGCATCCGAGGCAACAGTATCCAATTGTATTTATATTTGTCAGCTCGCAGAGCAGCCGAGTATAGTTTCCATCGACATTTCTTCTTTTCGGAATGACTCCCAGAACTGCAAAGGCTAAAAGTGTAAGTAGTTGCTAGAACAAAGATCATCTGTTGCTACATCAGGGGCCCTCATCAGCAGAATGTGGGCTTACTCGAGGTAGGGCCTTCATAGACAGGTGCACTTGGGTGGAAGGGTGCTCATGGTGCCAGTTCGACCCGGAGACTTGGTGGGTCTTGCTGATTAAATGAAGTTAATGTAGGGGCACCTGGGTGGCTCAGTCGTTAAGCGTCTGCCTTCGGCTCAGGGCGTGATCCCAGAATTCTGGGATCGAGCCCCACATCAGGCTCCTCCGCTGGGAGCCTGCTTCTTCCTCTCCCACTCCCCCTGCCTGTGTTCCCTCTCTCGCTGGCTGTCTCTCTCTCTCTCTCTGTGTCAAATAAATAAATAAATAAATAAAAATAATAATAAATAAATAATGTGTCTGAGGTAATTGGCAGCGCTGCTGTTTCCAGGCCTGCTCTCACCTGAGATCTATTTATTGAGTGGTCNTAAAGTTAATGTGTCTGAGGTAATTGACAGCGCTGCTGTCTCCAGGCCTGCTCTCACCTGAGATCTATTTACTGAGTGGTACTCAAGGATGTAAAAGCAGGCATAAGGGAGGGGAGCTGGACGGAGTGCAGGAGGAGGAGGGAGACTTGTACAAAGTGAGGATAGGAAGGGCTGGTTGGCTAGAGAGCAGCTTTCAGGGAAGGAGCTGGAAGTGTCCCCATCCCACCTCCAGTCCCCTGGTTACTCGTGTGGCATTCCTGTCACCAGGCCCCACATCAGTGGCGCACAGCATGCTTAATCCCGTGCCCCTTCCCTTGACCTCTCTGTCTTCCCACCTTCTTCAAGATTGGCTTGCCCTTACCAAAAGGAAGTGTGTTTGGTTCTGTTTAGTTTCTTTTCCTGTTAGTGTTGCTTTTCAGAGGGAGATTATTGTGAGAAATGTTGCTGTAAGTTTATTGTTTTGCTTTCCATTTTAGCAGTCAGAAATCTGAAACAAGATATAGATGTGTGTGTTTATTCATTCCAAGTAACATGGGAAGTTAATCGGGTAGTCAGTAAAATGTAGAACTAGCCCCAGGACATTAGGATAGTAGGAAAGTTGTTACATGGTTGAGATTCTGGGTCCAAAGTTTCCTAAAACCTTTTTAAAGTTTAACCTTTTTAAAGTTGGCATTTGATCTCATGTGCCTCTTTATGGAGCACAATTGAAATTGAACCTCAGAACTGAACTGAGCTAAGTCTCCAGGTTATCCCCCTTGAGAATTCTGAGAAATTAATGCCCTTTCTTTTAAATACTTAGAGATCTTCAGATAACAATAGTCTCTGCTTATAAAGGATCCTTCAATAGTGCGCTAGCCAGAGGCAGAGGTAGGAGATCTGTGCTAGCATATAAAGGCTCCCAGGAAATATCCATGCTTGCTGGTCCAGTCCTCACCAGCCCCACATCAAAGCTGTTTCACAAATGGGAACTTGGATCCCAGTTTATAATGCTGGAATTAAAAGGCTGATGTACCGTGGATAGTGCTATTTATAATGAGGCTGATTTAATGGATTTCCCCACAGCCCTTTGTAGAGCTAGTACCGTCCTTGCCTTTTTATGAAGACAGATGCTCTGTGAAAATTAGAAGGATCAGAGCTGGAGCCCAAACAGGAAGTACAACCCATCATGACTTCCGTGGTCAACGTGCTTTCATCCCATGGATGCCAAGGCCGGTAGGTAGGGAGGGGTGGAGGTGCCTTGATCTCTTTTATAGACTCCCATCTCTTCAATTTATTTTCATTTTTAAGCATTTAAAAAATTAACCTTTTTTTTGTGTGTGTGTAAATTCTAAGAAAAATAATAGGCAACTATTTCACACTAATAGTTCCTAAAAATAAAACAAGAAGTTAAAGGAAAGGCCACACAGTTTCACTGAGTATTCTGTATTGGATTTCTTGGCTTTGACATTTACCCTTTTACCTGCTATAAATACATGTGGTGCTTCCTGAATGATCATCTTTGTCCCAGAATAAATTGGCTGAAAAAGAATTATGCTGGGAAAATATCCACTCTGCCTTAAAGCACTTTTTTTGGTTTATTTTCAAAAGTTTGACTTTTTCCCCCCAAAGAAAAAAAATGTCATATTTAGAAAAGAAAATTCTTGACCTTGAGATTTGTGTGAATTCCTTTGTAAAGGGAGAAACGTGTAAGTTGTCAAAGATAGTATATAAAGCCTCACAGTTACTAGGGGTATCCGTATTGCAGGAGACATGTTCCTATATTTAACAAAATATTAAGTGTATCTGGAAGAACAACAAGGCGAGGAGGAGGGAGAGGGAGTGCATCAGCCCCCTGTGTTGGTTAATCTTATATGTCTACTTGGCAAGGCCACAGTGCCCAGATAAGTTGTCAGACATCATCCTGGATGTTTCTGTGAGGGTGTTTGTGAATGAGATTAATATTTAAGTCAGTGGACTTTAAGAAAGCGGATTACTCTCCTTAATGTGGGTGGGCTTCATCCTATCAGTCAAAGGCCCGGATAGTACAAAAGACCGATCTCCGTCAAGCAAGAGGGAATTCTGCAGCAGGTGGCCTTCAGATTTGAACTGTAGCATTGATTCTTCTCAGGTCTTCAGACTGCCAGCCCACCCTGCAGCTTTTGAATTTGCTGGCTTCTACAATTGCATGAGCCAATTCCTTAAAATAATTGTGTGTGTGTGTGTGTGTATCCATCCATCCACCCTATTGGTTCTGTTTCTCAGGAGAACCCTGACTAGTACATTTCCCTTTAGAGAAATCCACCAGCAGAGAAATCCGTGATCAAGTAATTAATTGTATGATGTTTTCCTTGATACCCTGGTTGGGCCATATGCCATCACATATGTACTTTTCCTGCTTATGTCCGGAGAAGAAAGTTCAGGGCACTCAGAAATAACAGCTGTTGAGAGCCAAGAAGAATCTCAATTGGTTTGTCTACCTAAGGTGAGCAAAAGAGAACATTCTTGAAGCTTGAGGATGCTGAAAAGCTTTTGAGCCAAGCTGGGCTAAGGTTCAGAAGACCTAGGAGTCCTGCCACTCACTGGGGACTTGCGTGGAGGTAAAGAAATGGGGCTGTGTGTCAGCATTAAGGTGAGGTCCTGCTGATTGCCGTGGAGGAAAGCATCAAAAGGAACAATGTGCTTGTTCTCAAAGCTTGCTCTCTTTACCCTTTAAATAGTATTTCATGATATTGCCAGTGCTTAGTGTTTCAAAACCAGTTCCACTTCTTAAAATAAGAATGTTTATGGAAAAAGATCATGCTTCTGATCTCTTCCAGTTATCTCCGTGATGAAAACTGGGCAGTTCATGGTTCAAACCCAAGTTTCATTGTCCAGGGCAGAAGGAGGGGTTCCAACATAGTTGTAGCGAATTAAATCTTCATGCAAAACATACAATTATTTTAAAGTCTTTTTATGGGCTTCTGGCACATGATAGGTGTTCATTAAATATGTCATGTAAATGAGAAATTCTCTGGCTGTTCTCTAGTGAGATAGATTCATATATTTATTTATGCAGTATTTTTTTTTAAGATTTTATTTATTTATTCGACAGAGAGACAGCCAGCAAGAGAGGGAACACAAGCAGGGGGAGTGGGAGAGGAAGAAGCAGGCTCATAGCAGAGGAGCCTGATGTGGGGCTCGATCCCATAACACCGGGATCACACCCTGAGCCGAAGGCAGACACTTAACTGCTGTGCCACCCAGGCGCCCCTATTTATGCAGTATTATCCTTGATATTAGAGTGGGTAGGGTGTTACCCTGGAAGGCTCCTGACCATATTCTTCTCTAAGGAGAGATGTAGGTTTGTAGAGTCCCTACCAGAAGCTGGCACAGGCTCCCTGCCCTGTGTCCCCACACACGCTCTTTGTTGCAATGCTACCCCCAGCCCTCTCATGGGATATTATTGGGGAGGAGCATTCCCTGCTTGCTTATCACGTGTTGACTTTCCTTTTTACTTGTCCTTGTTTGTTTCTCATCTAATTGCATCTAGTCCATAGGTAAATGCTTTATTAGTTGGGGCCAAAGCCCAGGCATCTCTGGGCCCCATGAATCAGGTTGCGTCTCAAGTCGGCTCTTGCCGTGAGGTGCCTGGGCACCTGAGTCACTCGGAGGTTGGGTGGCTATAGACGCCACAGTGACCAGTCACAGTAACCGGCTACTCCAGTGCCTCTGGATGTGGAAAAGTTTTGGCAAGCTGAAAAGTTGGCCCCAGATCGAAAAAACCAAGGAGAACCAACCAGGGCTGTGGAGCAGTAAATGTGTTTTGGAGGAAACCTAAAAACCAGGTGAGTGTGGGTAGACAAGTTGGGGCTTGGTAGTCAAGCGTGCTTGCCCCTTTCCTGCTGAACCTTTCAGACTTGTCTCCTCCTACCTTTGCATCTTTCCCAGGCAGTTCTTTGAACAGAGTGGTGGGTACTTTCCCAGCTCTATGTAAACCTCTGAATAGAAATTTTATAGATAATTGTAACTTAAAAATGAGACAAAAAACAGTATCTTCAGAAGTTGGAATTTCTTTGATTAAAGTCTTGGACTAAATAACTTTCTAGTTTTCTCATCTGTAAAACTAGACTAATAGTCCTATCAACCAAACATCCTCAGGAGGATGCAGTGAAGCCGTGTCCATAGATGAGTNATGAGCTCAGTGTTGGATAGGTTAGAACGATGCGAGAGTTACTAAGGCAGACTTTTACTTGACACTTCAGAACTTAAAATTTTTCCATGCCCAGCCTGCTTTTCCTCCCCTTTCTCTTCTCACTTTGCTCAACAAACATTCATTTTGTCCCCACTGAGCCAGGACCAGGGTATACAGTGGTGAGCTGTATGTGGCCCTGCCTCGTGGAACTTTCTGCTCTGGCCAAGGAGGTAGACAAGCACATATAAAGGGCGTATGTCATGATGAGAGGTGGTTCTAATTGTTGTGAAGAAAGATAAAGTGGGGCTCCGGGATGGAGGGTAGTGGAGAGGTGAGGTGGGCAGGCTCTAGATTATACAGTGTGGACAAGCAGAGCCTCGCTGAAGAGCTGACATTTCACCAAAAGAATGGAGCAAGCTGGAGGTTAATCAGCACCCAAATTTTTTTTTTTTTAAAAATAGGGGGCTTAAGGCATTTGAAATAAATTCCTGAATCCTTAGCAACCAGCAATGCTGCTGATAACATATGAGCACAGACATGTTTATCATGCAATGTTTTTAGGTTCTGGAAATGATTTCTGTGTTTCTCTGTGTGTGTGTATATATGTGTGTATTTGATGAGTGAGGGAAAGCAAGCACCTTTCCTCAGCATGGGTTACACTTGATCTTAGGAAGACGCAGTTGAAAGACGAGCTTCTCAGTGGCATGATTTGGCAGAGGTTGCGTAGTCGGTGGAGGATTTGGGTGATGTTAGTGTTTGGTACTCCCTCAAGAAAAGGTTGAATGAACTACTGTTGCTTCTTTGACTTGTAGAAATAGGGAAAAACTTGATGGATCTCCCTTTTAAAAAAATCTTCTTTGACATTAAAAAAGAGTGCTGTTTAAAAGACATTTTATGCCCGTACACTATTAGAGGACCGAGCTGGTTGCTTGGAAGGAGCTGCTGAGAACTAGCTACTGGAAAAGGCCCTCCTTGTGCAACGTAGGCTTGCTCTTTGGAGGGCAACCGGCGTGAAATCTATCTCGGATCTGTGTGTCAGGGCAGGCTGCCCCTCCTGGAGAAATCAGGAGGATGGAGCTGGAGCGAAATTTTGTAGGTGTACGGGCAGAAGCAGTCCCTTTCGGGGTGCATTTCCCTCAGCTGTCATTCCGCCCCATTTGAAAACCTTCGGACGTTTCTGCTAATCCTCTGTGTCTGGTGTTACTACATGGGCGTTGCTTACCACCCGAGGCTGTACTTACGGCACGGGTTTTAGTGGCATTTGGGCTGTTTTTATTTCACATCTGTGTATTTATTACAGTTTTCTGTTTCTTTGCACCAGCTCCTGTCATTTGTACTTGAGAGTCGTGATATTTTATTTAGAAAACTGACCCTGGACGGCCCCCAGTGCAACTTCCAACACATGTGTGGTGGTGGGTGTGAGTTTCAGCTTAGGTGCGGGTCACAGAGAACGGCTGTCTGAAGAGCAAAGTGTTTTTTTCAGACGTTGGTCTATTGTTTGCTTCCGAGTCACGTTCACGAGCAGCTCGAGGACGTCCCCCGTGTTCCTCGTCCAGCAGCAGGAAGGGAGAGGGGCAGGCGGGCCAGAATGCTCATTAAGGAGAGTCCAGGTTCTTCTCTGTCAGGATGAAGGGGGCTGTTTTAAACTTGGACTTGAGGCCCTCTCTTTGAGATTATTGTTTCAAAACATGATAGGCAAGGCTTACAGCGCAACAACCAAAGGGAGCAGAGAATATTGTTTTGTTTTGCTAACTGTGAGGTCGATTCCTAACAATTGGACGCGGATATGTTTGCTTGCGCACTGGTGTCTCCGCTATGCCCAGAGCATTTTGGTGTCATATTTACTGGGTGTTGCAGGAGACACCCAATAAATGGCATGAAGAAGTAAGCAATGCCACTGCATACATGCTTCATGCTTCTTTTCGAGTCTCCAACGCTGATTCTCTAGGCCTTCTGTTCTTCTCTCATTGTTGTTCATGGGGAAATCGGTATAGAAGCTCAAAGTAAGAATTGTGATGTAGGGACTGGAAAGTCAGTGCAGCTGTGACAGAGGGACTGCAGTGTTGACTCCTACCACCTCACAGAGCTGATCCCTCCCTGCTCCAAGCTTCTCCTGGGCACAGCCTTCACCCTGGCCCCCTTGCCCCCCTGCCTGCAGGCACAGAGTGATGCTGGAGGGGAGTGGCATCCTTGTAGGGACAGAGGGCACAGGAGACTATAGACAAGGAAAGGGCAAGTCCCTGGCAGTCCAGGGGCTGGTCCATTGCACAGGTGAAGTCCCAGGTTTGATGCACTGACTGGGATGGGAGAGCCTCTCCCTTCCCTTCACTGTCTTCAAGATGATTGTTTCAAAACACAACAGCCCAAGGCTTAGAGGAGAACAACCAAAGGTAGAAGGGAATATCATTGTGTTTTGTTTTTCTTACTGTGAGGTAGATTCCTAACAGCTTAAATGGTCTAATTTTAAAACTATGGATAAAGACCTCAAACATTTATCCCCACAAATATACAGGACAAGAGGGGANGTTGAAAGACGAGCTTCTCAGTGGCATGATTTGGCAGAGGTTGCGTAGTCGGTGGAGGATTTGGGTGATGTTAGTGTTTGGTACTCCCTCAAGAAAAGGTTGAATGAACTACTGTTGCTTCTTTGACTTGTAGAAATAGGGAAAAACTTGATGGATCTCCCTTTTAAAAAAATCTTCTTTGACATTAAAAAAGAGTGCTGTTTAAAAGACATTTTATGCCCGTACACTATTAGAGGACCGAGCTGGTTGCTTGGAAGGAGCTGCTGAGAACTAGCTACTGGAAAAGGCCCTCCTTGTGCAACGTAGGCTTGCTCTTTGGAGGGCAACCGGTGTGAAATCTGTCTCGGATCTGTGTGTCAGGGCAGGCTGCCCCTCCTGGAGAAATCAGGAGGATGGAGCTGGAGCGAAATTTTGTAGGTGTACGGGCAGAAGCAGTCCCTTTCGGGGTGCATTTCCCTCAGCTGTCATTCCGCCCCATTTGAAAACCTTCGGACGTTTCTGCTAATCCTCTGTGTCTGGTGTTACTACACGGGCGTTGCTTACCACCTGAGGCTGTACTCNGCTTACCACCCGAGGCTGTACTTACGGCACGGGTTTTAGTGGCATTTGGGCTGTTTTTATTTCACATCTGTGTATTTATTACAGTTTTCTGTTTCTTTGCACCAGCTCCTGTCATTTGTACTTGAGAGTCGTGATATTTTATTTAGAAAACTGACCCTGGACAGCCCCCAGTGCAACTTCCAACACATGTGTGGTGGTGGGTGTGAGTTTCAGCTTAGGTGCGGGTCACAGAGAACGGCTGTCTGAAGAGCAAAGTGTTTTTTTCAGATGTTGGTCTATTGTTTGCTTCCGAGTCACGTTCACGAGCAGCTCGAGGACGTCCCCCGTGTTCCTCGTCCAGCAGCAGGAAGGGAGAGGGGCAGGCGGGCCAGAATGCTCATTAAGGAGAGTCCAGGTTCTTCTCTGTCAGGATGAAGGGGGCTGTTTTAAACTTGGACTTGAGGCCCTCTCTTTGAGATTATTGTTTCAAAACATGATAGGCAAGGCTTACAGCGCAACAACCAAAGGGAGCAGAGAATATTGTTTTGTTTTGCTAACTGTGAGGTCGATTCCTAACAATTGGACGCGGATATGTTTGCTTGCACACTGGTGTCTCCGCTATGCCCAGAGCATTTTGGTGTCATATTTACTGGGTGTTGCAGGAGACACCCAATAAATGGCATGAAGAAGTAAGCAATGCCACTGCATACATGCTTCATGCTTCTTTTCGAGTCTCCAACGCTGATTCTCTAGGCCTTCTGTTCTTCTCTCATTGTTGTTCATGGGGAAATCGGTATAGAAGCTCAAAGTAAGAATTGTGATGTAGGGACTGGAAAGTCAGTGCAGCTGTGACAGAGGGACTGAAGTGTTGACTCCTACCACCTCACAGAGCTGATCCCTCCCTGCTCCAAGCTTCTCCTGGGCACAGCCTTCACCCTGGCCCCCTTGCCCCCCTGCCTGCAGGCACAGAGTGATGCTGGAGGGGAGTGGCATCCTTGTAGGGACAGAGGGCACAGGAGACTATAGACAAGGAAAGGGCAAGTCCCTGGCAGTCCAGGGGCTGGTCCATTGCACAGGTGAAGTCCCAGGTTTGATGCACTGACTGGGATGGGAGAGCCTCTCCCTTCCCTTCACTGTCTTCAAGATGATTGTTTCAAAACACAACAGCCCAAGGCTTAGAGGAGAACAACCAAAGGTAGAAGGGAATATCATTGTGTTTTGTTTTTCTTACTGTGAGGTAGATTCCTAACAGCTTAAATGGTCTAATTTTAAAACTATGGATAAAGACCTCAAACATTTATCCCCACAAATATACAGGACAAGAGGGGAGAGAGAGAGAAAAAAGTTCCGACAGGGAAGTCACGTTCGTGGGAGCTGGCCCTGTGCCGGTAGCTTTACACAGCATGTGCTCCTTTCTCCCTGGGCTGACTTAGCCCCAGCACAAGCCCAGTGTGCGGGCACCGGGGAGACCGTTCCATTCACCAAGTGGGTGTTCCTGAGCCAGGCTTGGAGCAAAAACAGAATGTGGAGGAGTGACATTTGAGTTTGACGAGTGTTTAAGGTTTGTTCCTTTACCGAGCAAACCATCCATCGAAAATTGACAGTTTGCCAGGCACCTTGTTTAGCTCCGCGAGTGCAAGGATTTCCGAGATTGCAAGAAACTTCCAACTGACTTGCTGCGGACAGTGTACTTGTTATGCCATTGTTTCCTTTTAGTTTTTAGAATATTTCTTTTTCTGCGTTGTTAGGTACAACCATAGATATTTCAAAACCACTCTTGAGGTTGAATTGACCTACAAGAAACTGTGCATATTTAAAACGTACAATCTAAAACATTGTGACGTATGTATACACTAGTGAAACCATGGTCACCACAGCCAACATAGTGAAATGTGTCCCCCACCCCAGAAACTTTCCTCGTATTAATTTCTCTTATCCCCAACCCACCATCCCTTCCCTAGGCAACCGCTGATTTCTTTTCTGTGGAGATTAGTTTGTATTCTCTCGAAGTTTATGTAAGTTGGATCATATAGTCTGGCTTCTTTCACTCAGCCTAATTATTGTGAAATTCATCCACATTGCGTGTTATGACTAGTTCATGCCTCTTTCTGCCGAGGGGTGTCCTCCTGTATGGATATACCACAATTTGTTGACACATTCACACGTTGATGGACATTTGGTTGTTTCCAGTTCTAGACTATTCAAAATAAAGCTGTTGGAACATTTGTGTACAAGTGTTTTTTGTTGACACATACTTTCATTTCTGTGTGGTAAATACTTAAGAGGGAATTACTGAATCATAAAATAGATGTGTGTTTGACACTACCAACTTTTCCAAAGGGTTTTACAATTTTCCCTCCCCACCGCTATTGTGTGTGAGTCCCGTTCATCCACGTCCTTTCCAATCCTTGATATGGTTAGTCTGTTCAATTTTTGCCATTCTAATAGGTGAGTAGTGGTATTCCTTTGGGGTTTAATTTGCATTTACCTAATGACTAATGATGTTGAATATCATTTTATGTGCTTATTTTCCATCTGCCTATTTCTTTGGGTGAAGTAGTTGTTCAAATCTTTGGCCAATTTTTAAATGGGATTATCTGTTTTCTGTTACTTTTTATTGTGTTAATGATATTATTTCCTATTTTTATTTATTTTTTTAGTTTTGAGCGTTCTTTATATGTTGCAGATACAAGTCTTTTATCAAATATGTTATTTGCAGATATTTCCCCCAGTCTGTGGCCTGTCTTTTCATTTTTTTAATGGTGTTTTTCAAAGAAGGTATTTTTAATCCTGAAAAAGTCTGATTTATGAGTTTTTTTCTTTTATCAACTGTACATTTAGTGTCATATCTAAGAAATCTTTACCTAACTCAAGGTCCCAAAGATTTACTCTGACATTTTCTTCTAGGTTTATAGCTTCAGGTTTTAAATTTATGATCTATTTTGAGTTAGTCTTTGCATATGGTATGGATCAAAGTTTTCTTTCTTATGTATAAACAATGGTTCCAGCACCATTTGTTGAAGAAAAAAAAAGAACTATATTTTCCTCTATTGAATTATCTCTGAACCTTTATTAAAAATTAGCTGTGGAGCGCCTGGGTGGCTCAGTTGTTAAGCATGTCTTCGGCTCAGGGCATGATCCTAGGGTCCTGGGATCGAGCCCCGCATCAGGCTGCTCAGCTGGGAGCCTGCTTCTTTCTCTCCCGCTCCCTCTGCTTGTGTTCCCTCTCTGGTTGGCTGTCTCTCTCTCTCTGTCAAATAAATAAAAAATCTTCAAAAAAAATTAGTTGTCCGTGTACGTGTAAGTTTATTTCTGGACTTTATTCTGTTCCATTGATTATTTGTCTGTCATAATGCCGATACCACACTGTCTTGATTACTATAGTTTAATAGTAAGTATTGAAGTTAGGTAGTGTAAGTCTCCCAATTTTGTGTTTCTCTTTCAAAGAGCCCATATTAGATTCTTGCCATTTCCATATCATTGCTAGATTTGGCCTGTCACTTTCTAGAGAAAAAAAAAATCCTGCTGAGATTTAATTGGGAATGCATGGAATCTTTAGATCAATTTAGGGAGAATTGACATCTTCAAAATACTGAGTCTTTTAATCCATGAACATGGTTTATTTTTTCATTTATTTAGGTCATTACTATCTCTCAGCAATATTTCGTAGTTTATCCCTCAGTATTTCATATTTTTGATGTATTTTAAAATGTCATTTTGAATTGCTCATTGGTGTTACATAGATTTAAAACTGGATTTTGATTATTGATCTAGTATTCTGTAACCTTGTTAAAGTCATTTATTAATTCCAGCCGTTAGTAGTTCCCATAGGATTTTCTCCCTAGGTGATCATGTTGTCTGATGAATAAAGACAGTTTAGGTTTTCCCTTTCCAAGTAGATACCTTTTAATCTTTTTCTTTCCCCATTGCACTGTCTGTAAGGTTGGGTAATGTTGAATAGAAGTAGTTAAGAGTAGACATTCTTCTCATTTTCTGCCTTAAGAGGAGAGCATTCGGTCTTTAACCATAACCATGGTGTTATCTGTAGGTTTTTGTAGAAATCCTTTACCAGGTTGAGGAAGTTAAGTTCTATTCCATGTTGGCTGAGAGTTTATATCAGGAACATACATTAGATTTTATTCAATGATTTTCTGCATGTATGGAGATCATTTTGAAAATTTTGTTGATATGGTAAATTACATTGATTAATTTTTAAATTATTAAGCTGGGATAAACCCTACTTGCTCATGATGTATTTTCCTTTCTCTTTTTGTAAAATTTTATTTTTAGTTAATCTGTACACCCAGCATGGGACTTACTCACGACCCTGAGATCAAGAGTAGCATGCTCCACTGACTGAGCCCCACAGCCGCCCCTGTATTTTCCTTTTAATACTGGATTTGATTTGCTAAAAATTTTTTTGTTGTTGCAGCTATGTTCATGAGAGATATTCGTCTATAGTTTTCCTCTGTTTGTCTTTGTTTTCATTTTCATGGTAATATTTATTCTTTGTTTTGTTTTGTTTTGTTTAGAAGTTTATTTATTTACTTTTTAAGTAATCTCTACACCCAAGGTGGGGCTTGAACATGACTCTGAGGTGAAAAGTTGCACTCTGACAGAGCCAGCCAGGCACCCTAGTGATGCTCATTCTTTTATCATTGGATAAGCTGAGAAAATTTTCTCCTCTTCTGTTCTCTGGAAGAGTTTGTGTAGAACTGGCATTATTTTATCTTGAAATGTTTACTAGAATTTGTCAGTATAGCCATCTGAGCCTGGAGATCCCTTCCTAGAAAAATTTAACTACAAGTTTTATTTCTTTAATAGATGTTGGGCCAGTCAGGCTATTTATTCTTGAGTAAGGGTTTGTTTGTGCCTTTCAAGGAATTTGTCCATTCATCTAAGTTGTCAAAATGTTTTGGCATAAAGTTCATAATATTTTCTTCTTATCTTAATATCAGCGGAGTGTATAGTGCTGTCCTCTCATTTCTGATATTGTAATTCGTGTCCCCTCTCTCTCTCATCAGCCTGGCTAGAGATGTATAATTTTATTTATCTTTGCAAAGAACCAGATTGGTTTTCTTTTAATGTTGTCCTTTAAAAAAAAATTCAATGGTTACTCCTCTGATAAGTATTATTACCTTTATTCTGCTAACTTTGGGCTTAACTTGCTCTTTTTTTTCTGGTTTCTTAAGGTGGAAACTAATGTCGTTGACCTGAGAACTTTCTTTGTGACATAGGTTGGGTACTGTAAATTTCCCTCTAACCACTGCTTTTTAGTAGCATCTCATAAATTTTGACATATTGTATTTTTATTAATTTTAAAACACATTGTAATTGCCCTTTTGATTTCTTCTTTAACCCATGGGCTATTTAGAAGTGTTGTTTATTATATAAATATTTAAGAATTTTCAGGATCTTACTATTTTTTGTTTATAAGTTAATTTGTGGTCAGAGAACATGTCTTGTGTGACTCAAACCCTTTAAATTTATTGAGACTATTTCTGTGGGTCAGAATCTGGTCTGTCCTTGGGCATTTGAGTAGAATGTACATTCTGCTGTTGTTGGGTGCAATATTCTATAAATGTCAATTAGGGCAAGTTGATGGATAGTTGTGTTCCAGTCTTCTGCATCCTTACTGACCTTCCGTCTACTGTTCTGTAGATGACTATGAGAGTAGTGTTGAAGTTTCCAGTGATAATTGTATATATTGCTGCTTCCCTTTTCAGCTCTGTCAATTTTTACTTCAGGTACTTTGAAGCTCTGTTATTACATGCATTTATATTTAGGATTGTTATTGCCACTTGATAAATTGACCTCTTTATTGTTCTGAAATGACATCTTTCATCCCTGGCAATATTCATTTATCTTAAATTTACCTCATCTAGTGTTGATACAGCCACTCCAGTGTTCTTTGGATTAGCATTATCCTGGTTTTTCTTTCATCCTTTTGCTTTTAGCTAATTTTTGTCTTTATAGAAGAAAAATTCTTTTCTGGAGGAAGCACTTGGGTCTTTTTTTTAAAAAATGTAATCTGATAGGAAATTATGGAATGTTTAGGACATTTATATTTGATGTGATTAAGGATGTTTCCGTTTAAACCTATCATTTTATTTGTTTTCTATCTGTACTTTGCTACATTTTCCCCTTTTTTTTTTTTTTGTTTTAGGTTATTTTTTAGAATTTCTTTTTTTTTTTTTAGCTATAATTCTTTGGTATGTTTGTGGGTGCTTAAGGTTTACAGCATATATCTTTAACCCATTATGACATTCTTCAAGTGCTATTATACCACTTCATGTTACCAGATATGAAACTCACAATATAGTGTCATTTCTCCCTTATTAGTCTTTGTGCCTGTTGTCCTATCTTTTACTTTAACGTATGTTATAAACCTCACACTACATTGTTATTCTTCTGTTTAGGCAGCCAGTTATCTTTTAAAGAGACTTAAATGTTTTTAAAAATTACATATTTACCCACATTGTTACATTTTCCAATGCTCTTTACTCCTCTTTGTGGATCCATATGTCCATCTGGCATCATCTTCCTTTTGCCTTCCTTCCTTCTTTCTTATAGTGGAATCTGCTGTTGATGAATTATTTCACTTTCGCATGTCTGTACAAGTCTTTATTTCACTTTTGTTTTTGAAAGATGTTTTCACTGGGTGTAAAAATGAGGCTGACAGGTTTTTTGTTTTTTTTTTTTCCCTTTCAGTGTTTTAAATATGTTATTCCACTATCTTCTCACTTGCATTGTCTCTGGCAAGAAATGTGCTGTCATTCTTATCCTTGGTCCTCTCTATATACTGTCATTTTTATGCCTCTTTTAATATTTCTTTTTATCACTGATTTTGATCAATTTGATTATGATGTGAATTGGTGTAGTTTTCTTCATGTTTCTTCTACTTTTGGTTTGTCGAGCTTCATAGATCTGTAGGTTTACAATTTTCATTTCATCAGATTTGGAAAAGATTTGGCGATTATTTGTTCAAGTATTTTTTGACACCTCCATCTTTTCTCCACAGGACCTCCAATCACACATGTTAGAATACTTGAAGATGTCCCACAGCTCCTGACGTTCTCTTTATTTTTAAATTTTTTTTTCTCTGTTTCATTTTGGGCAGTTTCTATTGCTTTGTCCTCAATTTTGCTAATCCTTTCGTCTGTATTTAATTTGCCATTAATTCCATGTTGTATAATTTTCATCTTTCATCTTTAGTCTAATAATGGTTTTCATCTAGAAGTTCAATTTAGGTCTCTTTAACATTTTTCATGTCCCTACTTTTAGCTTTTGAATATAAGGAATACTGTTCTAATACCTGTTTAATGCCCTTGCCTGATATTTCCAGTATCTGTGTCAGTTTTGGTTAATTTTTCTCCAGACTAGGGATGTTTTTTTCCTGCTTCTTTGTATGCCTGGTGATTTTTATGAATTCTACCTTATTGAAATGCTGATTTTTAAAAAAATTTTAGAAACATTTGTAGAGTTTGTTCTGGAACACAGTTACTTGAAAACAGTTTGATCCTTTGAATTTTGCTCTTAGGATTAATTGGGTGGTATCAGAGAAGCATATAGTATATGGCTAATTTTTATCCATGACTAAGACAAGGTACTTCTGAGTATTTATGTACCCAATGTCCTGTGAATTATGAGATATTTTTAAGTCTGTATGGTGGAAATAGCCCTATATGAGCACTGGGTATTTTTCTTTCTAATCCTTTCGGGTGGTTCTTTTCCTGACCTCAGGTGCTTACGTGCACTGATTAATAGTCTGCTGACTACTCAAAGGGAATCCTTTGTAGATTTCCAAGTTCATTTTGTACAGCCCTCTTTTGTATTCTGTCCTATGAACTCAATCTATCTTGCTCTCTCAGATCTCCGACTCAGGGAGTCTGATGATTCCCCAGCTCTGCTTTGGGTCCTCTTCCCTGTGTCATGTCTGGAAATTTTCTCAAGGCAGTAAGCTGGGATTTTTTATGTTTTAAGCAGCAGGGGAAATTTGATGCCTGCTTCTCAATCTTGGCCAGAACAAGAAGGCTTGCAACCATTTATATTTAAAATGTATTGACAATGTATAATGATTCACAAAAAATCAAAATTTTTGAACTGTAATCCTACTTCTGGGAACATGTCTTAAACTATTCTAAAAAGGAAAAAGCTATGCACACAAGAATACTCTGTACAGTGTGATTTGTAATGGAAAATGAGAAGAAATCTGTTTAAGAAAAGTAGAGTTGTTAAAATTGAGGCATATATATGCAGTAAAACAGTGGCTCACTTTAAATGACAATTTCAAAGATTTTCAACATTAAATATGTTTAATGTTGAACTCATTAATAATGTAAAAATATTCCATGGTATGCCATCAGTACAGCCTCACAAAACATTCATATGTATAAACACTCAAGAGAATACACAAAATGACATGGTATTTTGAGAAGATTGAATTGGCCAGTTTCCTCTACTTTAAGAATGTGTTCATCATTGTATTAGAATCTGTCCATTTGCAATTAATATAATGATTCTTTTTAATTTATTATAAAATATCAAAAGCATGCAGAGATGTAAAGAAAAATAAGATAAATCCCTGTGGGCATACTATATGTATGTGCGTATTTATTTTCATTGTGGTGTGGTGTGTTCGTGTATGGGTACAGTTTCATGAGCCACTTCCTGATGCTGATGGGCATTTAAGTTGCCTCAGTTTTTCAGTTTCAAACCTTGATGCTACGAAGATTCTTGCACATGTGTCCTTATGCATGTGTGAGAGTTTCTCTAGACAAGAGCGTATTGGTATGAAAGAAGTTGTAGGCTTAGGAGATTAATAATTATGTTTTATGGAGCTAAGTTTCGTAACCAGTCTCGTTTACCTGTTCTCTGGGAGAAGGGGTGCCTTACATCTTTAAGTACATATTCACATTTTTATGTGATTCTTAAAAAAAGAAAACCCACCATAAATGGCATTATTAGTCAGATTAACTGAAATTGAAATGAGAATCTGGAACCTTTGTGGTTAATCCACAGAGCTATGCCTTAGTTATCTAGAATTAGGGGAGTCTTGTAGAATTTCAGTATCTATTTCCGTGCCATTCACACGTGATTCCTTCTGCATTGAGCTGCTGTATAATGAGACTCCTGGGGTTTTCCTGTTGGACCCCCTGAGGCTAAATTCACCACAGCTGCAGCCCCGCTGAGCTGCCAGGTATCCGGTCTGTCTCACCTCCCCGTGTTCGCCTGCCTGTACTTTGTCAGCTTTCAGTCCCATTGCCCCTGGTGGCTACCCTGTTGCCCCCATTGTCTTCACAGAACAGGAAGAATCACCTGGCTCCAGCGACCTCACTCATCCTGACCTAGTATAAAGCACTGACTTCTCTCCTGACCTGCGTGGATCACAGTTACCACTTCCTAGTGTTTCTTGATGGTTTCTGGGAGTTGGATTTTTCTGATAATGCTCAGCTTTTCAGGGCAAAATGTAGAAAAGCTAGAAGGTTTCAAAACTCTCTGCCTTTGATCCCCCTGCAATAGCAAGACCACCTACCTGCTGTTGACCCAGTAGCACTTTTTGTCTTCCCAAGATCCCCCTCTCTGCTGCTGCTTCTCCCAGCTCAGCAGAAAAAGCAGAGAAAGAAGAGCAGCTGTCCCTGCTCCCACACAAATCCCTCCCCAACTCAGAAGGAAGCTTTTAAAATAGGACTGGCTGGTCTACCTTTTCCTCTTAATAGGTGGCAATTTACATGTGACTTTTGTTGAGTGACTGTGTGTCATCTGGCTACCAATGCCTCTGCTTCTCTGAACCCGACTGTGTTTCATTTTAGCACCTTGCTTGGACAGAACACACATTTTAAAGTGAGCTGCCCAGTGATTTTTCCTCATTGTGTGAGGCTGGTGCTCCCTGAGGACGTGTCCATTTTGGTTATAATCACTGTCTTACTCTGAGCTCTCTTGTCATCCAACTACTTGTCTTTTCCATCCTTTTATTTTTCCCCTCAGAAAAGTCCAGGAGAGTTCTGTCCGGGGATGACTAGGGTCCACAGAAATGTCTGGGTACCACCTCTTCATACATTAGTGGGTGTATGTTATCCAGACTTGTGTGGCCTGAAGCTAATGTGACTTGGGGGGATCCAGAAGTGAATATTTTAAAATGAGAAAATGAATCACAACAAATTATAGATCATAGGAGGCTGACAGATACCATAAACATCTCAAAACCCAGGAAAACTTACTATGAAAAAAAATCTTGGTATTTTTCTTAGTTGGCATGCTAACATGTGCGTCTATAATATAGTTTTTCCTGCACTTTCTGGCTGTAACTTTCTACGTTCTTACTATTACAATGATTTTGTACTGTTACAATGTGTTTTCTATAGAGAAAGCAGGAAGATAATCCAGTCTTTGTTCTGGTATGACTGCAGTTTGTTTTGTACTGATACTTTAGAGCAAGGATCACCAGACTTTTTCTGTAAAAGATCAGATAATAAATATTTTAGGCCTTGGGAGCCTCTGTATCAACTAGTCAATTCTGCCTCTATAGGCAAAAGCAGCCTATGAACATGTAAATGGATGGGTGTGTCTGTGTCCCAATAAAACTTTATTTATAAAAACAGGCAGGAGACCAAATCTGGCTAGTGGGCTATAATTTTGGGGGCCATAATTTGCCAACCCTTGCTTTAGACTGTTCTTTTTATCCTCACAGCTCAGTCTTGGTAATCCTTTGGGAATGTCTGAGATTTTTTTTCAAATGGACATAAGCCTCTATTTTCATATGGGAGCTATAGGAATTGGAAGAATACACCACAAACTTCTAGCTCTTTCCACCTGAAGCACTGGTTCTTCCATTCACATACTCGTGTTGCCTCACACTTAGTCACGTTCATATTACAGTGTGACCTTAGGGTCTGCTCCTCAGGTCACACAATCAGGTGAGTTGCCCCATTGGGCAGCAGGAACATTCTGGAGAATCATTCCTTCATCAGGATAACAAGCAAAAACCTCTGCACGCCACAGAGATGGTAAACCATGTAAATATACCCACCAAACCCCCACTTCGCCTCCCTTATTTGGATTCCCCAAATGCCCATGACCACCCTTCTACCTGCCACTCGAGAAAGGATGATGGAAGGAACCAGCGTGGAAAGCAACCATAGTCTGGGGCGATTGCTGCTAAAGTACCTTCCTCTTACAAATTATGTGAAAGTACAGGGCTCTGAGAATGCATTGCCAGGGCCCCTCAAGGTCTGGGAAGGCACCTGCGGGAGTGAGGGGCTCTGGAACATAAGCTTTATGTCATAAGTTACATTAACCCCACAAGGGGATGTGTGCTGGAACCTAACCTTACCTTTGTGGCACGGAAGCATGTATCCGCTGATAAAGTTTTAGAGGCATTCTATTCAAGGGCCTATTTCTTCTCGGACCCATGATATCATGCAGACAACTTTTTTAACTGCTCATTAGTTTAGTTTGTGGGAAGTAAACTTGGTGTGTCCTTGCAGTATGTCCTTGGGCAACCAGAGTCAGTGCCTCACCCTAGCTAGATGAATTCGTCTAAAAAAGGGGTACACGTTTCTGAAATTCTTCATTGACCTAGAAACCCTGCCTGCCGCTGCTCCTGTAGTCCTCGGGTCCTTCAGGTTGGGCTTTGCATCTAACCTGCTGGAGCCCATTCTCCTGTAAGCTGACCTTGAAGCCAGAGTCAGCCCAGGAGATGTTGCAGGGTCCTAGGAGCGTGGAATGATGTCGGTGCCCCGGGTCCACTGATGGAAATTGTGGCAGCAAGCTGTGTCCCTTCAAATTATCCTAGTTCACCTGGTAGAGCCTTACCAGTAGTTAATTGAGCTTGCAAGAGACCAGTGTATTTTGTCCTGTCTCACTTGATTCCCAATGCAACCCTGTGTCATCTTTTTTTTTCTTTCTTTCTTTTTTTTTTCCCCCTCGGTGGAGGGTTTTGAAGCAACACAGGTCAAATCATTTGCCCAAAGTTGCTAGTTTGGTAAGAGTCAGGGCCACGTGGCCTGACACCCAGGTTTCTTGGCTTCAGAGCCCATGCTTGTGAGCCCTTCCCTGGCCTTCCCCCTGCTGCTTTTCTTCCAGGCTGCTGTCAGGCCAGGGGTCCAGCCACCTCTGCTCCTCACGGCCATGGGCCTCTGTCCCTTCTAGTGATGAGGGTCCTGCCTGAATGGACTTAGCGGAATGCCTGGCACTTGGTATTTGTGGGCCACGGCTTGGGGAAGGAATACCTACGTCAGTCTCAGGGAAAGCTGAGAGACTTTGGGCTACGTGGAGAGGAAGGCCCCTCGCAGAGTGCGGAAAAGACCAGAGGGAGGTCTGCAGCAATGCTGTACCCTGGTCTTCAGTGAAAACTTCTCATAGCTTTCCTTTTTTTCTCTTTTCTTTCTTTCTATTCTTTTTTGTGAAGAGCAGCTGGTTTTTGTTTATTTTTGGTTTAAGGAAAAATCTTTAATTATAGGATTCAAAGCCATGTTTATCAACCCTTTCTTCATTTTCAGCCCCCCTAGGGACATTTTTTTTCTTAATCACCCCGTCTCCTCCCCACACCCTGCCATGAAATGTTAACGCTGCACACACACTATGCATTTCTTACGCACTGTGTGTCTGTAGACCATAAACCATCCTAATATTTACAGTATTTTTGCAACCGAGAACTTTTTTTGTTTTTGTTTTTGGTTTTTGGCCTTGTTTGAGAATGCATGGCCTAAAGTCTTTGTTTAGCTTCACTAGCTGATGACATGTGAAGTGTTCATGGATTTATAGGAATGAAAATAAAGTACTCATTGTTGACAGCCCATAATGACTATTGGCATGGCAAAACAATCCAGTTCTAACGAACATGTGACTATAGCTGCCAGGGAAGAGCTGTTAATTAAATGGGAGTCTAATGCATTGGCTAAGGGGACAGGATGGGTGGCAGTGGCGTCTGTGGATGCACAGCCTTGTAGCAATCAGTCAGCTTGGCAAGGGCTGGTCTAGTCTTACGCATACTCACACCAGGGAGGGACTTCCGGAATGTGCTCGGGCCACATGACTCCCAAGACATTTTGATTGCTTTGAGGGTTTTCTGCTATGGGTGTGAGGCCATCGGTTTTTATTGTTCTTTTTTAAAAACATATCTCATATAACATATACATAAATAACATATATATAACAAAATTTGCCATTTTAACCACTTTTGTACAATTCAGTGGCATTCTCTTTACAACGTTGTACTGCCATCACCCCTATTCCCACAACTTTCTCATCACCCCAAACAGACACACTGTACCCACCAAGCCATGGCTTCCCATTTTTCCCCTTCCTCAACCCCTTTTTTGTCTCTCTGAATTTGCCTTTTCTAGGTATTTCATGTACATGAAATCTTAGTATAGATGTCCTTTTGCCTCTGGCTTTGTTCTACTTAGTGGGATGTTTTTTCACGGTTCATCTGTGTTGTATGTAGCATGCATCTGATAGGATTTTTTAAAATGTTTCCATACTTATTTCAGCATTATGGCATATAGAAAATGGAGTGGGCATGTGCAATCAAAAGAGGGACTTGATTATTTATTTTTGTGTTTAAAGGAGGTTTCATTTTTTCTCTTCCTTTTCTTTGAACACCAATTTAGAGGGAACACGTACAAGTAAGAATGAGTCACATGAGGAAGGCTTCCAGTTCTTTGACAATTTTGCCTATTTTGGTATTGTTCTAGGTTTGAAAATGTGTAAAATATCATAAAAATACATTTGGCAAGCTTGTCATACTAATAAACTTAAGTTTAAGTCATAGGCAAGTAATGCCTACTCTGGACCCACATTTTTAAAACATCCTCGAAATCCCATTGTGGAGGTCTGTAATAAAGTCCTCTGAGAAGCAACTAAGGGATTGTCTTATTTGAAAACATTATTTACTGCATTACATTATGTTATGACCTCAAAATAATGTTTAAAAATTGAAATTTTGAAACTGTCCTTCAAACAAGACGAGACCCGGAAACCATTTCCAGCCATTTAGAGTTTTGGGAGAGACATAGGCTGGGCTGGTAGAAACCAGTGTCACCTACCTTGTCCCTATCCACAGTCCTCTGCCCCATTGGAAAACATGGAGCAACTGTTGTTGCTGGACACGGGAATTTGTTTTTTTCCGTGTTTGCCTTTGAGTTTGGTTTTGGTTCAAAACAAGTACTGAGAGTGAGTGAGTTGGGAGAGAGTCTACCCCGAGCACATCTCCTAGGTAATGACTAGTTTAGTGCCCACCAGTGGTTCACATCCCTGGCTGCTCAGGAGAAACACCTGTGGACCTTTGACTACGTTGGATGCCAGATCCACACCCAGGACCCAGGAGGTGCTTGAGGTGGGGCTCTAGGGGTCGGGAGCAGAGGTTTAATGCTTCCCAGGCAATGGTTTCCCCTGCAGCCCTGCCTGAGAGCCCTGAGGAGGATCAGGGCCTGGGATGCTGGCAGCCGAGGTAATTACAGGGCACAGGTTCCTTGTAGGTCCTGCAGAGGCAGCACCTTGAAGAGGGCCAGCACCGTGCAGGGGCCAGTGGCCAGTCCCCTGTAGATGCAGCCTCACCAGTAGTTGGTAGAATCTTAGTAAGTTTGGAAGTTTAGTAAGACAGGGCTCTTCTTTTCTTTCTTTTTTTTTTTTTTTTAGGAAGTTAAAATCCTAAAGGTGTTGAAATTCTAAATAGAAGTACAGAATTAGTATACTGGGGTATACTGTGATTGCTTTAATGCCTGGAAGTATATTTCTGAGTTTTCTGGAGTTGCATCTTGGTGGCCTGGGTTTGCAGTCCCTTAGAAGTGCTCCCCCTGGTGCCAGACACTTCATATTACATCCCCACAAGGGGCTTTGGAGTAATGTTATGAGAAGGGAGAATTTTGGAGCTGGGCGGGGGCTTAGGAGGTCTTCAGGTTAAACCCTTATATCTCCCAGATGACAAAGCTGAAGCCCAGAGATGTAGTTCAACAACAACGCTGGCAAGGACCGCTGGACTGTCAGCCGTGTGCTGGGCTAATACAGAACCTCGTCTCATCTTTACAACTGGGGATCCAGGTGGGACTTACCCTCTGTTTTAGATATGTGCAAACTGAGGCCCAGGCTGGGTAACTTGCATTTGTTTAGAACTAGGAATTGGTGGCGGCAACACGGAAAACAGCTTCTCCCTGGGTCCCAGTTCTGTGAATTTTCATTGGTGCCACACCGTCCTGAAAGCAGAAATCGGGAAGCATCGATGTACTTTCTTCTCATGCCCTGGAAGCTCTCTGTTTTCTTGCAGTGAAGGGTGTCCCAGCCTTTAAGGTATGATTCTGTTGCCCTCTTCCATGATGCTTTCTCTGATTAGGCTCATACCAACCCCACTCTTCTCTAAATTGGGGTGTTTATGAGCTCCATCCCACTTCATCCCACCCCGCTTGGGTCTAAGTGCTCCCTCCAAGCCTCGTGCCTATGGCCTCTGTCATCCCAGAGTCGAGGTAAGCTACTCAGACGGTGGTACCCCTTGTGTTTTGCCTCCTGCGTGTCCCCTCCCTAGGTCAGGGGAGGAGCTGCTTCTCCGGAGGCATTCTCAAGCAAGCCCTTGTCATGACTCATGGGGCCACCCCGGGTCCCCGTGGGGAAGAGCAGGGTTTAGATGGAGAGCAGGAGATGAGCAGGATGGGTGGGTCACTGCTGGGCCTGTGGAGTCTCTGGTTTAGCTCATCTCTGGCTCCGAGATGCCTTGGGAAGGGCATGCACGTCTGCTCTGAGGTCACTGGCTAAAAGTTCTGGAAGATCATCATAGAACGCATTATTAGAGTGACTCTTCTTTTCATAGAGAAATTAGGGGTCTGCCAAAATTTTTTAGAAGCTCAAAAGCTGCTAATGTATTAAGCCTATCTTTATTCCTTTGGTTTCTCCTTATCTAAAAAATGGGGGAATGTGGAATGGCAGAGACTGAGAGAGGCCAGGGAGCCTAGGGGTGATTGAGGCCACAGTAGACCTGGCAGTAATGAGGCTGTTCCTGTACTGATGGCTGGGGAAGGCCTTTTAAACTTTGAGCATCAGAAACGGGTTTGAACTCTGCTGCTGGTTGGAAGGTGAAGGAATAGACCAGCAACAAATCGGTCCTGTGTGAGTGGTATTGGATGTGGACATGGCTGGGCTGCATAATGACCTGGTGGGAAGATCTATCAGAAAGAACCAGGCCAATGATCCTGTTCTAGGGAGCCTGGGTGGAAGGCCCTCCTCCCTTCTCTGGGTGTTACTGGTGAAGCTCGGGAGTGTTAAGCAAGGCTCTTAGGCCTGATTTACTTTAAAACTTATATTGGGGACCTTTTGGGCATTCAGGGGTGAGGGGAGGTCAGTCATTTTTCTAAGAGTGCTTCAGAAAATTTGCATTGCAAATCCTTCTAAATGTCAGCTGGGGACTCAAAACTTTGACACCTTGTTGGAGCTCTTTGTGCTGATTACATTCTTGTCTCCAGTCTAGAATTGGCAGCTTATTCTCCTTAATTTTCATGCGGTAATCAGTGTTGAAAGAGTATTTTTTTGACAGTTGCCCTTGGGGAAAACTGGGCCCAGGCTTGTTACTGAGGGCGGACAGTTAAGTGGAAGAGCATAATAATAACTCAGACTCCAAGGTCTCCCCTTAGTTCCAAGAATGTCAACATTATCAACCTCTTTTCACTATTTCTTGCGGACTTTGGAGAATAATGGAAATTGGGGATTGGCAAATCCATTTCAGTATTAAGAAGAGTAAGTTTTAATGGTCTGATTCAAAGAAGTTGGAATCTGGTGTCTGAGATGAATTAGCCCTTCCCAGAAGATAAGGTTTTAGTGGTAGTAGGGGTTTTCCCCTCCATGGAGATAACTTGGATTTAAGCAGTCTCCCTGCAGATTGTCGGAGCCCCCACGGGGTTCTGGCTGAAGAAAGCTGGGTCAATCATGTGCTTACATCTGCCTCCAGGAGGAACTGATGGTGTCTGACCACACGGCAACATCCATCTTCACCCCCGATGGGCAAGTTGCAGGTCAGCCTCCCCCACCTCCAGGAAATACCTTCATGACCAGTAATAGTTGCTAGTAGCAGATAGTTGCCCTTGAGATGAGGCTATTTTTCTTTAATTTTTCATACAGCTTATTTTTCTCTACTTTGGGTTAAGTAAATAGTGATTTGCAGTCCCATTTTCAATTGGTAAGATATCTTAGGAAATGGCTGTAGATCAGGCTTTCCTCCCTCCTGCTTTCGTGAAGAGAAAATCAAGAATGGGTAAGGGCAATAAATAAGTCTGGTGATCTAATGGACAGCCCGACTCTAGTTAATGCTGTTAAATTCCTGAGATAGACTGAGAGAGTAGGTTTCAGGTGCTCTCAGCACACACGAAGGTGAACCTCACAAGGAGATACACTGATCAGCTTGACTGTGGTGATCATTTCACTGTATGTCTAGCAAATCATGTTGTACACCTTAAATATACTCATTTTTTAACTGAAAAATTTTAAAAATCTCAGAGAATGATAAAGTACACAGTATACCATGTAAATGATTATTTTGGGTAAAATGTATACAAGTAAATAAGTGTTCCTTGTGCTATTCCTGCAACTTTTTTGGTAATTTTGTAATTCCTTCAAAATGAAAAGTTACCCAAACATGCAAACAAACAAAGTAGTAGGATGATGCTGTAGAAAGGTAAATTGAAATCCTCCGACTTCAGGAGGCAGCATCTTTTGTGTCATGATGGAACTGCAGGGTCAGCTATGTCCCTGGATACTCAGTTTACAAACCAAGGCTTATCTAGGACATAAAAGAGCTGTTTTAGAATAAATTGTGTGATATATCCATACTTATAACAGCACTTTAAACAACAGCAACAACGTTGTATTTAAAATACGTAAACAGGGGCGCCTGGGTGGCACAGCGGTTAAGCGTCTGCCTTCGGCTCAGGGCGTGATCCCGGCGTTATGGGATCGAAGCCCCACATCAGGCTCCTCCGCTGGGAGCCTGCTTCTTCCTCTCCCACTCCCCCTGCTTGTGTTCCCTCTCTCGCTGGCTGTCTCTATCTATGTCAAATAAATAAATAAAATCTTTAAAAAAAAAAAAAAATAAAATAAAATACGTAAACAGATGGGGAAATGAACCACGAGAGACTATGGACTCTGGGAAACAAACCGATTGCTGCAGAGGGGAGGGCGGTGGGGGGATGGGCTAGCCCAGTGATGGGTATTAAGGAGGGGACGTATTGCATGGTGCGCTCGGTGTTATACGCAAACAATGAATCATGGAACACTGCATCAAAAACTAATGATGTACTGTATGGTGACCAACATACAATAATAATAATAAAAAAAAATGTAGGCTTAAGTCATAGGAACTCCCGTAAGAAGGTAATGTAGCTCCTGAATCTGTTTCCAGAACACGTGTGACCTATAATGGCACTGTAATACTGAATAAGAGGAAAGCATGGGTGAAGGGTTTATTAAAAGACTACACGGGGCAGCAGTGTTTGAGCTCTTTGTTTAAAAAGTCAGAGTGACTCTGTTGGGAAGGAATTACCTTCCAGCTTCTTCCACGGCATTTTTGGCATCTTTGGCCAAAGGAAAGGACATGAACAAGCAGGCCAATAACTGATTTGGAATTGTTTTCTTGTATGTCTCTGGGGTGTAAGAAATTTTTTTTTTTTTTGAAAAATTACATCTAGCTCTGGTTTGTAGAACGAATGTGTATTTTATATGTAAGGACTTCTCTTAAATGCGAGGCATGGGTAATGAATTCAAGGCTGATAGGGTTGCGTTGAAGCCCTTAGATGGTGGCAGAAGGTTCAGAGGCACAGGAGCCCGGGGGGTCTGCGCCAAAAGCCAATAGGCAGGCAGATTGGCTGGGGAGGCGAGGGGCCCGGGCTTCGTCCTGAGGTAGGAGGGAGCTGGAAGGTTTTCCAGCTTCAGCTGAGACATTTGACGCTTTGGAAAATTGGGTGGTAACAGCATCTACTGTGGATTAGCTAAAGAGTGGGAGTCAACGTAGGGACACCAGCATCTGTCATTCAAGAAAGACAACCAAAGCTGGACCTGAGGCAGTGATGGAAGACAAGATACATTTGCAGCCTGTTTCAGAAGACATTGAGGGAATTAGGTGACTCATTTGGATGCAGGTGGAAGATAAGGGAAGGAGTCTGGAGGAGGAAATTCTAAACTTTTGTGGCTGGACACCTACAGGAAAAAAAAATTCCTGTTTATTTATAATAGAATAAAAATAGTCCTTATTTGAATAAATGAAATGCACTCTATTTTCTATTCTGTTTCCTGAAAAAAAAATATTGCTGGTCTGGAGTCACTAGGCTGCTTTCATAACTCACTGGGGGTGTCTGAAGATGCAGGTTTGCACCTGAGCTCCAGTACCTAGCCTGGGTGACCAGGTGCTGTGTGCAGTAGGCAGCGTGCGGTAGGGGTTCCAGTGAAGGTGGGGGAAGCAGTCAAAATCCAGCAAAGCATCTGTTGACCGTGTTTGGATTATTTTTAAGAGCTTCTTGGAGTGAAAGACCTCTAGCTTTAAAAAAGGAAGGAAAATAAAAGAGGGAGAAAGGAAAGAAAGTAAAAATGAGGGGGGAGGGAAGGAAGAGAAAGGAAGGAGAGAGAAAGGATTGAAAACCATGGACTTAGACTGCAGAGGCCAAGTTCTGGTGGACACGCTCCCCGCCCCCACCCCACAGGATGTGCGCTCTCCAGGCCACCTTCCTCCCATGGTGCTGCTGCAGTTCTTATTCTAAAAGCAGAGGAGGAAGGAGGACATTTGGTTTGGGGTGAGATGGAATGAGCACATGCGACCCATTAAATGCAGCTGTAACGCTGGAGCCAACACACAGGGCAACAGTCAAGGCCTCGGAAGACTGGCAGGTGAGGGAAGAAGTCTAGATTGTGAAATAGCATTGAACTGATGGTACTTTCAGCCTGAAACTCAGAAGCGGGCATTTGTGTAGACAGAGAGCATTCCAGAAGAAGCCTTCTGCTTTTGGCTTGAGTAGGAGGAAAAAGGACTCCAAACACTCAGAGTACAAAAGCTGCCCATGTTTGTTATTCCTTTCTGTGTTACGTTGTGCCCCAGCCCCCTAGGTAATGGCAGGGTGAGAACAGCCAGGGCAATGTGTGAACAGCGGGGTCTGCAACACCTGAAACTTGGAGGGAGGCATAACCTTTTTCTCTGATAGAACTGTGGCCCAGGAGGTTCAGGTGAACTTCTGTTGTTGTTCTTTTCCCTTGGTTCTCCCACAGCTTGGCTCCAGAGGAGGACATAGTCACAGAAAGTAAGAGGCAGAATAGGGCATTTGATGGCCCAGTGTCCTGGCTGAGAGACTAGGATGGGGAGCCCTGGGAGCCTAAAAGTATCAGGGAGACATTGAAGGAGAAGCTCAGGAAAGTCACCTGGAGACTTTTTCTTAGGAAGTCTTGGGTTCCTACAAACTGTACATGCCTAAATCTGACCCTAAATGGCATACCGGAGAATCTGAGACTGAAACAACAAGGTGGGTCATGTCCAAGTCTCAAACTGGATGGGACACATGCTGGATCAATCCAAAAAGCACAGTAAGAACTTTGAAAATGGAACTGGCATTAGAACCAGAGCCCATGAAAGGCAGGTCAGAACTTGTGGCTTGAGTTGAACCAGGTTGGTTGCCTGCTGGGACAAAAATGTCAACATTTTCTGTAATATTTAAACAAAACCCAGAGTCTTAAAATTTTCAAAGTGTCCAGGAAATAGGCCAGAATTACTTGGCATACAATAAACTAGGAAAATCTCAACTTGCATGGGAAAAGATAAATCAACAGACCCCAGTGCCAAGGCAACATCAATATTAGATTTTTCAAATACTTTATTTTTTTTANATAGGAACTCCCGTAAGAAGGTAATGTAGCTCCTGAATCTGTTTCCAGAACACGTGTGACCTATAATGGCACTGTAATACTGAATAAGAGGAAAGCATGGGTGAAGGGTTTATTAAAAGACTACACGGGGCAGCAGTGTTTGAGCTCTTTGTTTAAAAAGTCAGAGTGACTCTGTTGGGAAGGAATTACCTTCCAGCTTCTTCCACGGCATTTTTGGCATCTTTGGCCAAAGGAAAGGACATGAACAAGCAGGCCAATAACTGATTTGGAATTGTTTTCTTGTATGTCTCTGGGGTGTAAGAAATTTTTTTTTTTTTTGAAAAATTACATCTAGCTCTGGTTTGTAGAACGAATGTGTATTTTATATGTAAGGACTTCTCTTAAATGCGAGGCATGGGTAATGAATTCAAGGCTGATAGGGTTGCGTTGAAGCCCTTAGATGGTGGCAGAAGGTTCAGAGGCACAGGAGCCCGGGGGGTCTGCGCCAAAAGCCAATAGGCAGGCAGATTGGCTGGGGAGGCGAGGGGCCCGGGCTTCGTCCTGAGGTAGGAGGGAGCTGGAAGGTTTTCCAGCTTCAGCTGAGACATTTGACGCTTTGGAAAATTGGGTGGTAACAGCATCTACTGTGGATTAGCTAAAGAGTGGGAGTCAACGTAGGGACACCAGCATCTGTCATTCAAGAAAGACAACCAAAGCTGGACCTGAGGCAGTGATGGAAGACAAGATACATTTGCAGCCTGTTTCAGAAGACATTGAGGGAATTAGGTGACTCATTTGGATGCAGGTGGAAGATAAGGGAAGGAGTCTGGAGGAGGAAATTCTAAACTTTTGTGGCTGGACACCTACAGGAAAAAAAAATTCCTGTTTATTTATAATAGAATAAAAATAGTCCTTATTTGAATAAATGAAATGCACTCTATTTTCTATTCTGTTTCCTGAAAAAAAAATATTGCTGGTCTGGAGTCACTAGGCTGCTTTCATAACTCACTGGGGGTGTCTGAAGATGCAGGTTTGCACCTGAGCTCCAGTACCTAGCCTGGGTGACCAGGTGCTGTGTGCAGTAGGCAGCGTGCGGTAGGGGTTCCAGTGAAGGTGGGGGAAGCAGTCAAAATCCAGCAAAGCATCTGTTGACCGTGTTTGGATTATTTTTAAGAGCTTCTTGGAGTGAAAGACCTCTAGCTTTAAAAAAGGAAGGAAAATAAAAGAGGGAGAAAGGAAAGAAAGTAAAAATGAGGGGGGAGGGAAGGAAGAGAAAGGAAGGAGAGAGAAAGGATTGAAAACCATGGACTTAGACTGCAGAGGCCAAGTTCTGGTGGACACGCTCCCCGCCCCCACCCCACAGGATGTGCGCTCTCCAGGCCACCTTCCTCCCATGGTGCTGCTGCAGTTCTTATTCTAAAAGCAGAGGAGGAAGGAGGACATTTGGTTTGGGGTGAGATGGAATGAGCACATGCGACCCATTAAATGCAGCTGTAACGCTGGAGCCAACACACAGGGCAACAGTCAAGGCCTCGGAAGACTGGCAGGTGAGGGAAGAAGTCTAGATTGTGAAATAGCATTGAACTGATGGTACTTTCAGCCTGAAACTCAGAAGCGGGCATTTGTGTAGACAGAGAGCATTCCAGAAGAAGCCTTCTGCTTTTGGCTAGTAGGAGGAAAAAGGACTCCAAACACTCAGAGTACAAAAGCTGCCCATGTTTGTTATTCCTTTCTGTGTTACGTTGTGCCCCAGCCCCCTAGGTAATGGCAGGGTGAGAACAGCCAGGGCAATGTGTGAACAGCGGGGTCTGCAACACCTGAAACTTGGAGGGAGGCATAACCTTTTTCTCTGATAGAACTGTGGCCCAGGAGGTTCAGGTGAACTTCTGTTGTTGTTCTTTTCCCTTGGTTCTCCCACAGCTTGGCTCCAGAGGAGGACATAGTCACAGAAAGTAAGAGGCAGAATAGGGCATTTGATGGCCCAGTGTCCTGGCTGAGAGACTAGGATGGGGAGCCCTGGGAGCCTAAAAGTATCAGGGAGACATTGAAGGAGAAGCTCAGGAAAGTCACCTGGAGACTTTTTCTTAGGAAGTCTTGGGTTCCTACAAACTGTACATGCCTAAATCTGACCCTAAATGGCATACCGGAGAATCTGAGACTGAAACAACAAGGTGGGTCATGTCCAAGTCTCAAACTGGATGGGACACATGCTGGATCAATCCAAAAAGCACAGTAAGAACTTTGAAAATGGAACTGGCATTAGAACCAGAGCCCATGAAAGGCAGGTCAGAACTTGTGGCTTGAGTTGAACCAGGTTGGTTGCCTGCTGGGACAAAAATGTCAACATTTTCTGTAATATTTAAACAAAACCCAGAGTCTTAAAATTTTCAAAGTGTCCAGGAAATAGGCCAGAATTACTTGGCATACAATAAACTAGGAAAATCTCAACTTGCATGGGAAAAGATAAATCAACAGACCCCAGTGCCAAGGCAACATCAATATTAGATTTTTCAAATACTTTATTTTTTTTATTTTTATTTTTTAAAGATTTTATTTATTTACTTGACAGAGATAGAGACAGCCAGCGAGAGAGGGAACACAAGCAGGGGGAATGGGAGAGGAAGAAGCAGGCTCGTAGCAGAGGAGCCTGACGTGGGGCTTGATCCCACAATGCCGGGATCACGCCCTGAGCCGAAGGCAGACGCTTAACAGCTGTGCCACCCAGTCGCCCCTAGATTTTTCAAATACTTTAAAGCAGCCATTCTAAAAATGCATCAGGAAGAAAGGGTGACACATAGATAGAAAGCCTAAGCAAAGAAAGATACAGAAGTTCTAAAGAAGAACCCAATCGAAAATATAGGAATGAAAAATATAATAACCAAATAAAAAGCTTACTGGATGAGCTCAGAAAAACAATTAGAAATGATAAACCTGACCTTAGATGCACCAATAATTAACCGTAACTGGCTTAATCATGGAAATTAAAAGGCAGAGATATTCAGAATGAAAACAGAGGACCCCACTAAATGCTGCCTACAGGAAATCCACTTTAATGATAATGCTGTAGGTAGTTTTCAAGCAACGGGATACAGAAATAAATACCATGCAAACATTAATCAAAAGAAGGCTATGTTAACATCAGAGAAAGTAGACTTTGACGTTATAAAAAAAAAAAAAAAAAAAAGACAAAGGACGTTATAATGATGAAAGGGTCAGTTCACCCAGTAATGGAAAACCTGTAGAGCTTCAACACGTAAGGCAGAAACTTAGCTGAAATAAGAAAAGGAAAATGGTCAGTTATAGTTGGAGACTTGAACATTCCTCTCTTTGGTGATATATAGAACTGGTACACTGAAAATCAGCAAAGCCATGGAGGAGCTAAACAGCCCCCCGCCCGCAACCAGCTCTTCTCGAGAGCCTTCGCGCACTCCACCCGACTACAGGGAAGCACGCACGCTCTTAGAGTGTGCGTAAAACATTTACCAAGATGGCCTGCCTTCTGGGTCATAAGGCAGAATAGAGCAAATTTAAAAGAAGGAAAACCATATGATGAGTTTTCTGACCATAATAGGATTAAACTATAAATAACAAAGATAACAGGAATATTTCCGTATGCTTCGTAATTAAACAGCATACTTCTAAATAATCCCTGTGTCGAAGAGAACTTCCCAGTGGAAGTTAGAAAATATTTTGAAAACATTGGAAATAAAAATATCAGAAATTGTGAGATCCAGTTGAAGTAATGCATGGAGGGAAAATTTTAGCATTACGTGCTTCTGTTAGAAAAAAAATACAAATATTCACCTTAAAAAACCAAAAATAAAAAGAAAAACCAGGGCAAGTAGAAGGAAAGAAGTAATAGAGTAGAAATTAGTGAAATTGAAAACAGAAAAACAGTAAAAAAAAATCAGTGAAACAAAAAAGAAAGATAACTTTTTTGAAAAGAAAAATGACCAGCAATAATGATGATGGAAAAGAAAAGTCACTATTTGCCAACATCTGGAATGAAGAGAGGCTATCATGACAGACCCTGCAGACATTAGATGAGTGATAGAATACTATAAACTATTCTAAGCGCATAAAATTGATACCTTAGATGAAGTGGACCAATTCCTTAAAAACCACACACTACCAATGGTCCCACAAGGTGAAATGGATAACCTGATTAGCCCTATTTTAACTGTTATTAACAGTGTCTACTAAAGAAATTTAATTTGCAGTTACCAATGTTCTTAAAAAGAAATCTCCAGGCCCAAATATTTTCCTGGTGAATCTAAACAGTTGAAGACAAAATAAAACCAATTTTATATGATCGCTTCCAGGAAATAGAAGCGGAGAGAATGCTTCCCAAAATTCATTTTATAAGACCAGAATTACCACGTTATGAGATGAGACAAAGAGAGGATACTACAGGCCAATATCTCTCATGAACCAAGCAGCAAAAATCCTCAGCAAATATTAGTAAATGCAGCAATATATAACAAGAATAATGCACCATGGGGAGAGGTTAAGATGGCGGAGGAGTAGGGGACCCCTTTTTCAGCCGGTCCCCTGAGTTGAGCTGGATAGGTACCCAGACCAGCAGGAATATCCACGGAATCAGCCTGAGACGCAGGAAGATACATCTGGATCTCTACAAATGAACATCTCCAGCGCTGAGTATCGAGGTACGAAGCGGGGAGCCGTGAAACCGCGCACAGATATCGGAAGCTAAACAGAAGGGGGAGGGAGCCGCCGTGTCAGGGCGCCGGGAAGCGGTAGCCACCTGCAAGGGGGAGCGGACAGACCGCGGACCCGCACGCTTGAGACAGCAGGCTGAGAAGGGAGCTCCGGGAGCGCACGCGGGACGGCTGGCGGTTGGCGGGCCACCTGCACGGGGGAGCAGGCGGACTCGCGGACGGCACCCGCGAGACAACAGACTTAGAACGCGAGCTCCAGGAGCGCGCGCGCAGGGCGGCTGGCGGGCCACCTGCACCGGGGAGCGGGCGGACCGCGGACCCGCACTCTGGAAACGGCAGACTGAGTCCGTGAGCCGGGAGCGTGCACCACCAAGCATCTCACGGAGCTCCGGAGCTCCGGTGTGCTCACTGGATCGAGGCTGAGACCGGGAGCTCCGGGAGCGTCCGCGGGGCGGCTGGCGGCTGGAGGGCCACCTGCACGGGGGAGCAGGCGGACTCGCGGTCAGCACCCGTGAGACACCAGACTGAGACGGGGAGCTCCGGGAGCCCGCGCGGGGCGGCTGGCGGCGGGCGGGGTTGGAAACACAAAGGACAGAGACGTGCCGGCCCTGGAAGTGAGGGCTGGGACGCCGGGTGTGGGGCGCACAGCCCGGGATGCTGCAGGGTTGAGCAGCACCAACAGAAACAGAGTTAAAGTGGCCAGAACATCAGTGGAGAACGATCCGCGATCCCTCTGTTCTGAGACAGAGGCTGAATTTCAGCCGCTGCTGCTCTCTCAGAAGAGGCATAGCAAACCGCCAGGGAAAGCCGCCAGAGAACAAAAGCCCGGAAATACCGGCTCACAGGGTGCCCATCCCCATCCCCCCTCGCAAGGGACACAGAGACTCTACCCAAACAGGGTTTTCTGAGTACCTGCAGGCAGGCCCCTCCCCCAGAAGGCAGGCTGAAAAATCAAGAAGCCCACAACCCGGAGCGCCTGAGTGGCGCAGTCACCAAGCACCTGTCTTCGGATTAGGGTGTGATCACAACGCTCCGTAAGGAGTCCTTCATCGGGCTTCTCCACCGGGAACCTGCTTCTTCCTCTCCCACTCCTCTGCTTGGGTTCCCTTTCTTGCTGACTGTCTCTCTCTCTCTCAAATAAATAAATAAACTCTTTAAGGAAGAAGCCCACATCCCTAAGATCTCTATAAAACAAGGGCGCACGGCCTGGGTCCCAGTCAACACTTGGGCTCTGGACAACCCTGCAATCTCTCTTCATCAGAATGACGAGAAGGAGAAGTCCCCCCCAGCAAAGAAAAGATAATGAGTCTGTGGCCTCTGCCACAGAATTGGCCTCGGCCACAGAATTAATACATATGGATGTATCCCAATTATCAGAAATGGAATTCAGAGCAACAATGGTCAAGATGATGAGTAAACTTGAAAAAAGCATCAGAGAAAGCGTTGCTGAGAATATAGAATCCCTAAGGGCAGAAATGAGAGCGAATCTGACAGAAATTAAAAATTCTATGAGCCAAATGCAGTCAAAACTAGAGGCTCTGACGGCCAGGGTCACCGAGGCAGAGGAACGCGTTAGCGAATTGGAGGATGGGTTAGTAGAAGAAAAAACGAAAATAGAAGCTGGTCTTAAAAAAATCCACGCCCACGAATGTAGATTACGGGAGATTACTGACTCTATGAAACGATCCAATGTCAGAATCATCGGCATCCCTGAAGGGGTGGAGAAAAACAGAGGTCTAGAAGAGATATTTGAACAAATTGTAGCTGAAAACTTCCCTAATCTAGCAAGGGAAACAAGCATTCGTGTCCAAGAGGCAGAGAGGACCCCATCCAAGCTCAACCAGGACAAACCTACGCCACGGCATGTCATAGTGCAATTCGCAAATATTAGATCCAAGGATACAGTATTGAAAGCGGCCAGGGCAAAGAAATTTCTCACGTACCAAGGCAAAGGTATCAGGATTACGTCAGACCTGTCTACAGAGACCTGGAATGAGAGAAAGGCTTGGGGGGGCATTTTTAAAGCTCTTTCAGAGAAAAACATGCAGCCAAGGATCCTTTATCCAGCAAAGCTGTCATTCAGAATTGATGGAGAAATAAAGACGTTCCAAAATCGCCAATCATTAACCAATTTCGTAACCACGAAACCAGCCCTACAGGAGATATTAAGGGGGGCTCTATAAAGGTAAAAAGGCCCCAAGAGTGATACAGAGCAGCAAGTCACAACCGATACAAAGACTTTAAAGAGAAATGGCATCATTAAAATCATATCTGTCAATAATCTCTATCAATCTAAATGGCTTAAACTCTCCCATAAAACGCCACAGGGTTGCAGATTGGATAAAAAGACATGACCCATCCATTTGCTGTCTACAAGAGACTCATTTTGAACCCAAAGATGCATTCAGACTTAGAGTAAGGGGATGGAGTACCATCTTCCACGCAAATGGACCTCAAAAGAAAGCTGGAGTAGCAATTCTCATATCAGATAGACTGGATTTTAAACTAGAGGCCATAGAGAGAGATACAGAAGGGCACTATATTATTCTTAAAGGAAGTATTCAACAAGTGGATATGACAATTATTAATATATATGCCCCCAACAGGGGAGCAGCAAGATACACAAGCCAACTCTTAACCAAAATAAAGAGACATATAGATAAGAACACAGTAATAGTAGGGGACCTCAACACCCCACTATCAGAAATAGACAGAACACCCTGGCAAAAACTAAGCAAAGAATCAAAGGCTTTGAATGCCATACTCGACGAGTTGGACCTCATAGATATATATAGAACACTACACCCCAGAACCAAAGAATACTCATTCTATTCAAATGCCCATGGAACATTCTCAAGAATAGATCATGCTCTGGGACACAAAACAGGTCTCAGCCAATACCAAAAGATTGAAATTATCCCCTGCATATTCTCAGACCACAACGCTCTGAAATTGGAACTCAACCACAAGGAAAAACCTGGAAGAAACTCAAACACTTGGAGGCTAAGAACCATCCTGCTCAAGAATGACTCGATAAACCAGGAAATCAAAAAACAAATTAAACAATTTATGGAGACCAACGAGAATGAATACACAACGGTCCAAAACCTATGGGATACTGCAAAGGCAGTCCTAAGGGGGAAATACATAGCCATCCAAGCCTCACTCAAAAGAATAGAAAAATCTAAAATGCAGTTTCTATATTCTCACCTCAAGAAACTGGAACAGCAACAGAGGGACAGGCCTAACCCACTGACAAGGAAGGAGTTGACCAAGATTAGAGCAGAAATCAATGAATTAGAAACCAGGAGCACAGTACAGCAGATCAACAGGACTAGAAGCTGGTTCTTTGAGAGAATCCATAAAATTGACAGACCACTGGCAAAACTTGTCCAAAAACAAAGAGAAAGGACTGAGATTATTAAAATTATGACTGAAAAGGGAGAGGTCACGACCAGCACCATTGAAATTGCAAGGATTATTAGAAACTTTTATCAACAGCTATATGCCAAAAAACTAAACAATCTGGAAGAGATGGAGGCCTTCCTGGAAACCTATAAACTACCAAGACTGAAACAGGAAGAAATAGATTTCTTAAATAGGCCAATTAACTATGAAGAAATTGAGTCAGTGATAAACAACCTTCCAAATAATAAAACTCCAGGCCCAGACGGTTTTCCTGGGGAATTCTACCAAACATTCAAAGAAGAAATAATACCTATTCTCCTAAAGCTATTTCAAAAAATAGAAACAGAAGGAAAGCTACCAAACTCATTCTATGAGGCTAATATTACCTTGATCCCCAAACCAGGCAAAGACCCCCTCAAAAAGGAGAATTACAGACCGATTTCTCTAATGAATATGGATGCCAAAATCCTCAACAAGATCCTTGCTAATAGAATCCAACAGTACATTAAAAGGATTATCCATCATGACCAAGTGGGATTCATACCTGGGATGCAAGCATGGTTCAACACTCGCAAATCAATCAATGTGATACATCATATCAACAAGAAAAGACTCAAGAACCATATGATCCTCTCAATTGATGCAGAAAAAGCATTTGACAAAATACAGCATCCTTTCCTGATTAAAACCCTTCAGAGTGTAGGAATAGAGGGTACATTTCTCAATCTCATAAAAGCCATCTATGAAAAGCCTACTGCAAGCATTATTCTCAATGGGGAAAAGCTGGAAGCCTTTCCCTTAAGATCAGGAACACGACAAGGATGCCCACTCTCGCCACTATTATTCAACATAGTACTAGAAGTCCTTGCAACAGCAATCAGAAGACAAAAAGGGATCAAAGGTATCCAAATCGGCAAAGAAGAAGTCAAACTGTCTCTCTTTGCAGATGACATGATACTCTATATGGAAAACCCAAAGGAATCCACTCCCAAACTATTAGAAGTTATAGAACAATTCAGTAAGGTGGCAGGATACAAAATCAATGCCCAGAAATCAGTTGCATTTCTATACACGAATAACGAGACTGAAGAAAGAGAAATTAGGGAATCCATCCCATTTACAATAACACCAAAAACCATACGTTACCTTGGAATTAACTTAACCAGAGACGTAAAGGACCTATATCCTAGAAACTATAGATCACTTTTGAAAGATATTGAGGAAGACATAAAAAGATGGAAAAATATTCCATGCTCATGGATTGGAAGAATTAACATAGTTAAAATGTCCATACTACCCAGAGCAATCTACACTTTCAATGCTATCCCGATCAAAATACCGAGGACATTTTTCAAAGAACTGGAACAAATAGTCCTTAAATTTGTATGGAACCAGAAAAGGCCCCGAATCTCCAAGGAACTGTTGAAAAGGAAAAACAAAGCTGGGGGCATCACAATGCCGGATTTCGAGCTGTACTACAAAGCTGTGATCACAAAGACAGCATGGTACTGGCACAAAAACAGACACATCGACCAATGGAACAGAATAGAGAACCCAGAAATGGACCCTCGGCTCTTTGGGCAACTAATCTTTGATAAAGCAGGAAAAAACATCCGGTGGAAAAAAGACAGTCTCTTCAATAAATGGTGCTGGGAAAATTGGACAGCTACATGCAAAAGAATGAAACTTGACCACTCTCTCACACCATACACAAAAATAAACTCCAAATGGATGAAAGACCTCAATGTGAGACAGGAATCCATCAAAATTCTAGAGGAGAACATAGGCAACAACTTCTATGACATCGGCCAGAGCAACCTTTTTCACGACACATCGCCAAAGGCAAGAGAAATAAAAGATAAAATGAACTTATGGGACTTTATCAGGATAAAGAGCTTCTGCACAGCCAAGGAAACAGTCAAAAAAACTAAGAGACAGCCCACGGAATGGGAGAATATATTTGCAAAGGACACCACAGATAAAGGACTGGTATCCAAGATCTACAAAGAACTTCTCAAACTCAATACACGAGAAACAAATAAACAAATCATAAAATGGGCAGAAGATATGAACAGACACTTTTCCAATGAAGACATACAAATGGCTAACAGACACATGAAAAAATGTTCAAAATCATTAGCCATCAGGGAAATTCAAATCAAAACCACACTGAGATACCACCTTACGCCAGTTAGAATGGCAAAGATAGACAAGGCAAGAAACAACAATTGTTGGAGAGGATGTGGAGAAAGGGGATCCCTCCTACATTGTTGGTGGGAATGCAAGTTGGTACAGCCACTCTGGAAAACAGTGTGGAGGTCCCTTAAAAAGTTAAAAATTGAACTACCCTATGACCCAGCCATTGCACTACTGGGTGTTTACCCCAAAGATACAGACGTAGTAAAGAGAAGGGCCATATGCACCCCAATGTTCATAGCTGCATTGTCCACAATAGCCAAATCATGGAAGGAGCCGAGATGCCCTTCAACAGATGACTGGATTAAGAAGCTGTGGTCCATATATACAATGGAATATTACTCAGCTATCAGAAAGAACGAATTCTCAACATTTGCTGCAACATGGACGGCACTGGAGGAGATAATGCTAAGTGAAATAAGTCAAGCAGAGAAAGACAATTATCATATGATTTCTCTCATCTATGGAACATAAGAACTAGGATGATCGGTAGGGGAAGAAAGGGATAAAGAAAAGGGGGGTAATCAGAAGGGGGAATGAAACATGAGAGACTATGGACTATGGGAAACAAACTGGGGACTTCAGAGGGGAGGGGGTGGGGGAAGGGGATGGACTGGTGGTGGGTAGTAAGGAGGGCACGTATTGCATGGTGCACTGGGTGTTATAAGCAACTAATGAAGCATCAAACTTTACATCAGAATCAGGGGATGTACTGTATGGTGATTAACATAATATAATAAAATAAAATTAATTATTAAAAAAAAAAAAAAAGAATAATGCACCATGGGCAAGAGGTAATGCAAGGCTGGTTCAAATATTTGAAGTTCACTCTGTGTAACCCACCACATTCACAGCATGAAGAAACCACATGATCCTATTAGTTGAAATAGAAAAAGCATTTGACAAAATTCAGCATCCACTTATTAAAAAAAAAAACTTTAGCAAACTAGAAATTGAGGGGAACTTCTTCACCTTGACAAAGGGCAATGTAAAAAAACCTACAGCTAATATCATAATTGTGACAGACTACATGCCTTCCCCCAATTATTGAGAGGAAGCAAGGGTGTCCACCTTTACCACTTCTGTTGAACTTTGTACTGAAAATCTTAAACCTTTGTGGTCAGGTGAGGAGGACGAAGGAGGCTATAGATTGGGAAGGAAAAAAATGAAATTGTTCTTGGTCACAGACAGCATTACTGTCTAAGTAGAAAGTCTCAAAAATCTACAAAAACAATACCTAAAAACTCCAAGAGTTAATACATTTAACAAAGTCACAGGATATGAGGTCAACACACAAAAATCAATTTTATTTCTACGTGCTAGTGATAAGCAGCTGAGAATGGAAAAGTTTTTAAAATGTAATTTCTAATAGCTCCAAAAAAAATGAGGAAGACTTAAGAATTAGCAAAAAGTCACGTACAGAATCTGTAAACTACAAAGCACTGATGGAAGCAGTCAGATGATTTAAATTAATAGACATGACGGTTCACGGATTAGAAGAGTCAACGTAGCAAAGATGTCGGTTCTCAAAGTTTGTCTGTAGACTTCATGTATTTGTCATAATACTTCCAGAAAGATTTTTTGTAGATTTTAGACAAGGTGTTCCTAAAATTTATATGAAAAGGTCAAAGGACAGGAACACCTCAAACAATTTTGAAAAAGAGTGAAATTGTAGGAATCCTACTACCTGATGATAAGACTTACTCTGTAGTTACGGTAATCGAGATAATGTGGTATCGGGAAAGGGAGAGACAGAGGAATGGAACAGAGTCCAGAAATAGAGCCACACAAGCAGAGCCAGTGATTTTTTTTTTTTACCAATTTGCAAAAGCAGTGCAATAAAAACAGTCTCTTCAAAAGGTGTTAGATCAAATGGACATCTGTATGGGAAAAAAATGAATCTCCGTCTAAATCTCACAATTTACACAAAGATTATCCCCGAATGGATCATATATCTGAAGAAGTAAAACTACAAAATGTTTGGAGCAAAATGCAGGAGAAATTTTTATGACTTGGCCTGAAGCAGAGGGTCTATTCCCCTGCTTGGTGTCTTTGAGATCCTTTCAGGGGCGTTTCTGTTCAGTAGATAATGGATCGATGTCGGTGAGGTAGGTGATGGTGATATGACTAACATTTCTTGAGCTTTTGCTCTGAGTCAGGCATTGTTCTCACTCAGTCCCTGCGACACCCCTGTGGTATAGATACTCACTTTTGAGATGAGGAAACCGAAGCACAGATATTCATAAGTCCGCCCAGAGCAAAGTACACCTGGGGCAGAAGGACAGATACTCTGGGCCGTCTGTTTTCAGACCCCGGCTGTTACCCACCACTCTGCTCCGACATTCTCCTCTTTCTCATCCTTTTTGAAAATGCAGATCACTGCTTTTCATGGCTCCTGTGACCCAGGCCCTCTGCTTTTTGTTTCCGTGTGTTTTGTTCACTGGCCCACATTTAGGTTGGTGGGTTTTAGAGACTGAGTCAGTGCGGTATTAACCCACTTAAATCTATTTAGCGCCCTCTTGTGCCTGCAGTGGATTTGACAGGAAGCTGTCCTTCCGCATTAGGGCTGGGGACAAAAGATCTTCTGGGAAAGCTTCTGATGACCAAAATAGGACAAATCAGTGTGATCAGAATCTTGAATTCCATTAGACGTGAACTTTCTGGTGAGTCACGTCCAGTGTGATTTGTTAATAACAATAGGATCTTGGAGGGAAGCTGGTCACAGAAGACTTAGAGAAATTCCGGTTGGCTTTAAATCTCACTTGGCTGCCTTCTTCTGTAGCAGGGCCTCGGACTTTTGGGATACCTTTAGCACTGGCACCAGGCCCTGGGCAGTTAGGGTGAAGAGCTCCGGGCCCAGCTGTTCAACCTTAGGGGCAGGGTCCTTCCAAAGGCTGCATGTCCCCAAAGGCAGGCGAGTAGATGGCCTCCCCCGGGCCTTCAGGCTAATTTAGAGGCAGGTGTTAAATTCTGCCTCTGGATTTGCTTCTTCAGCAGTGGAACTAGAATGGGAAAAGGACAGAGGTGCACACTCCCCTTCCCTGGAGATTTGCCAGTTTGTTTTGGGTGGGAGAGGAGGAAAGAAGGGGGGAAAGGGGAAGAATGGGGTGGAATGTACTAAATTCTCAGAGCTATTCCCTGGAGTGGGGTGGTCTATCTTTCTGAAGGAGGGAGGAGCACATTGAGAGGGATGGGCTAGGAAAAAATTCTGAAAGCCAAGAACACCTAACACTTTATATTATAGTCTTATTTTGTTCCTTTTGTGTGTTTATTTACTTTTCTATTATAGACATAATTGATGCCCATAATGGGGGAAAAAAATGTCCAAAGAATAGACACCCAATCATAAGCTTACTATTTCATTTGATTTCCTTCCCTTTGATGCATGAAGACTTGATTGTTTTATTGCATAATTTCATGTTTATAATTCTCTACTTTTTAATTATCAGAAACATTTTACGGGTTAGGACATAACATATGTAATCATTTACCAAAGCTGAGTTCTAGAACTATGATAGATATTTAGGTCCTAGTTAATTTTAATATTACAGGTGACACTTCAGTGACTATCTTTGCTGCTGCTTCATTTTTTTTTCCCCTTAGGGTTATTTCCTCAGGACAGATTCCTGAAATTACGACAGGGAAGAGCTCAGAGAGGACTTTCAGGCTCCTAGTACTGACATAAGGGAGCCTGCCCACCCCGACTGAGGGTGGGTTCCACCCCTTGGTATCAGTGGAGGTTTAGAGTACTTTCCTGTACTTTCCAGAGCCTTGGGTTTTTTGTTCTTTGTTTGTTTTCTTGTCAAGCGGGGGTAACAATACCCAGTGCAGAGGGCTGTTGTATTAATAATGCATATAAAATATCCCCTCAGAGCGTGGCACACAGTGGGCATTAAATAAGTGGAAACAATTCAAAACAATTACAGCACTAAGTAGCTTTGTTACAAGACTTGTATCAGTTTGCCTTGCCACCTGTAATGAGTGAAGTTACTTGTTTAACTCTCTAGCAATTGATATCTAATTATTTCTTTTAAAAAATGCTTTTGCTGATTTAACTGAAAATGCTACCTCGTAATTTTTTTATTATAGTGATGATGGACAAATTTGTGTGTTATTGTAAACTAGCTTGTCATCTCTCTTATGAAATGCTTTTGACTTTTTTCTCTTGGCATTTAGTATTTTCTTACCACTTTATGAATTATTTATACAATAACACCTTTATCATATTTGCTGTCATATGTCCATTTATCTATTATATCTTTACATTAAACTTGGCTTTCTTTATATGGTCCACCTTTCTTATGAAGGTGAGAAAGTGGTTGTAATTGTGATCTCTTCATTGTAAATTCCATAGATGAATTTTTAACTGGATCCATATTTGCAAATAACGACAATATTATGTATTCATTCCCAACCATCATACCTTTCGTTAATTTTCATGTCTTTTAAATTTGCCTGAAATTCTATAACAGAGCTAAATAATCATGGGGATTACTGGGCTTCATCTTTGAGTTTTCCTGATTTTAATAGGAATATCTCCAGTGTTTCACCATTAAATAGAATATGAATCTGTTATTTTCAAAAATACAGTGTTTGTTGTGTCACAAATATATATAATTTCTTAAAATTTTGAATATTTGCATATTTAAGAGAATTTTTCTCAATGATTATGTGGTTTTGTTTGATCTTTTGTTGGCTAGGATAATAAGTATTTTTTAACATCACATATATTTCTATGCTTGGAATTAGTGTATACTCACTATTTTGTGTTTTACTGTTTTCATTCAACACCATTTTCCTATGACCTATATATAAACATGTGTGTGCACGTGCATGTGTATAATAAAAGAATGGAAGAAGATAAATCCATGTATTAAGAATGATTATCCTTAAATTATGGGATTATGAGTTATTTTCACTTTCTATATTTTCCAATTCTCTACAATGAGATGTCCTACTGTGACCAGGAAAAAAAGTGTTGCCTAAAAATGTCAATCCTGTGCTAATTAATTACGGGTGAAAGAAGATTTAGGAGGTCACGCGTGATTTAAGGAAACCTATTCAGCATACGTAATTTCTGTTCATTTTCTAGAATCCAAATGGTTTTTTGTATTAGTGGAACCGAAAAATTAGAATTAATAATCATTTTTAAAAAGGTAGTAACATGACCTGTATTTTCTTTCTGGTGAATAAAGATAATATGTAGTGACTGTCTTTTCCTTAACTAGGAATTTGGGATTTGGCGTCTGACAAATGATGTTTCTCTTGCTTTCTGATGTTTTTCTAAATCTGAGAAGTCTTTTAAAGGAATTGCAAATAATGAAACACATATTTATCTCTTATCTAAAGGATTAAAATTGTATGAGCTCAGGATGGTCCCATAGCATCTGAGACCTGCCAGGTTGCTTTTAAAAACTTGATTTTTTCCTCTTGGCCCCAGTGGGAGGCCACAACCCAGACACCATCCAAGGGATATGGTTGCCCCGTCTGGGACTGCACACATATATAGAAACATAAAAACATGCATTTATACATCAAGACACACAGCAACAACAATCACTAGATTTGGTACCTTAATTGCATCTTCCAGACACCAGGAATAGCCCTTGCTTCCTCTGCCATGGTCAACACCTTCTCTCTGAGATGAGATTTAGCTAATGTCAGAGCTCAGGAAATCTCTTCAGGTTTGGTTTGTGACACACTGTGTACTTACAGTATGAAAATCTCAGCTGCCATTATGTCCCCTGAAGATTACATGTACATATAAAACCATAATGTCTCCTCCTTTTTCTCCTCTCTTCTGTAGCTTTGGGCCAGATTATGTTGTATGTGGATGGGATGAATGGAGTCATAACCCACAATGAAACCATTCAGTGGCTGTACACGCTCATTGGGTCAAAGGTAAGAGAAAGTTGTAGTTGGACATTTTATTCAATTTGCATGTCACCCACCTTTCTTTTTATTCTCCTCTCGGAGCTGGCTTTGTAGAAAGAAATTCTATTCAGCTTGGTTCCAAGCCCTGTAACAGGACAAGTGAGGGACTATGGTTTTGTAGATCTAAAAATACACTCAAATTGCAAAAAGCTTTTGAATTTTTAATGCATTTTATGTTTTCTTCTTTTCAGCTTTGATCAGGTGCTTTCAGCACCTCTGGGTTTTAGTGCTTAATTAAAAGATTGTACCACAGAGAGAGTATCAAGCTTAGCTGCTCTGTTCCATCTTGCAGTTACTTAGGGACGTATTTTTGTGTTGTACGTAGGTATATGCTTATTCCTATATGCAGTAAAGGAATGTGAGACCACCTTCCAACTCTCACATCGGTTATAAAAGTAACTAACATGGAGTACAGATGGACCAGGCGCTATAGTCGGTGCTTTACAAGCATGATCTCCTTTAATCCACAGAAGCCCTTGATGAGATAAATAACGTTACCCATTTCATAGTTGAGAAAGTAGTGCTTAGTTAGGAGGACCCTCTGATTTCCCCCACAGACCTTGGCACGTGGTGACTTTATCCAGGCACGATGTGGCGTGAGGTCCCCACACTCTGGAAGTGCTCCACTAAGAAAACAGACCTCCCCATCTCTTGAAGTGTACCGGAAGCTGGGCAAGGCTCTGGTGGGGTTGGGGCCATGGGAGACCCTCTTGGAGGGGGGATGGAGGAGGTGTAAGAAGGGATCCTGTCCTGAGCAGGTGCGAATGAACCCAGGCTGGAATGTGGTCAGCTTTTGGGGTGAGGGTGGGTGGGCATAGTGGAGGAGATCAAAGTCACTGTCGTGTTGTGGGCACCAGGGTCAGGCAGAGCAGCATCTAGGGGGTCTGGAGGGGAGACTTGAACCTGACTTACACAGGTCACAGAATCAACAACTTTTGGGGGGTCCCTGGAGAGCATGTGGTCAGCCCAAACTGTTCCCTGTCCCTGTACTTGCTCCCACGCACACTTCGGCAAGCCCATCAAGGCTGGTGGGCGCTAGCATCTCGCTCATAGTGGCAAGTCCCATCCCTTGGCCCGACCTCTCCTGTTACCTGCTTCCTGAAGACGCTTCTGTACTTCAGGAGTGAGTGCTCAGCAGTGATTTGACTTTGAGGTTTGTGGTCCTTACAGATTTCCAGAGTCCTGGTGAGGGCACCCTTGTGCGGTGGGGAGGGCCTTTTCTCTGTGCGTGGCGCTGATACGCAGGACTTCTTGGGCCCCAGATCCGTGGTTGACCCTTACATCTCCCTCTCATTTTCCTTTTCCTCCTATTACTGATGATAGATTCCCAAACACACACATTTCATAATAGAAATAGCCATGGTTTCTCTCAGAAGACTGACAATCTTCTCTCTCTTTTTTGTATTTGGCTTCGTTTTCTATGGAAAATGGAAATGACTCTATTTACAAACAGCCGTGGGTGACCTTAGATGCTGAATGACATGCTGGCTTTGCCAGGTTGAATTAGGCAGGCTGCGGGAAGATTTATATCTCCTATCCTGTTTCAGTGTTTTCTGTTTTTTCCTCATGCTGGGAGCCCTCCCCAATCTTCATGTTCATTTGGAAGCTTCTCCCTTCCCAAAGCTCTCTGGATGGTCTCGAGGACCCCACAGTCTAGGGAGATGGAAGGAGATTCTGCAGTAGAAATGGACTTTTGGTGCATGTTGTAGACGAATAAAGAAATCTTTGGGGGTGTCTGGGTGGCTCAGTTCGTTAAGTGTCCAACTCTTGATTTTGGCTCAGGTGGTGATCTTATGGTTGAGATTGAGTCCTGCATTGTGCTCGTTGAGCTCTGCCCTGGGTGTGGAGCCTGTTTAAGATTCTCTCTCTCTCCTGCTGCCTTACCTCTTTCCCCCCCTCCAAAAAAAAAAAAAAAAACTTCGTAGCTTTAATACAGCCACGATAAAACACCAATAGCCAGCCCTATTTCTAAAAGGAAACAAAACCTAACATACTTACAGTAGGACACATGACAGTCTTCTAGCTCATCAGCAGGAAGGGCATAGAGTGAAGGCAAAATCTAGGTGGTGGGACCTGAGGAAAGAAGCAAGGATACAGAGGGGAAGGCACAAAGAAAGAGGGGAAGGTGAAGAAAAGTGAGAGGAGAGACCCCAGGGGAGGAAAAGAAAAAGAGGAGAACAGAAAAAGAAAACAGGCCAAACAGAGATAATTTCTCTGCTCAGTAGACGGGAGGAGGGCTCAGAGTCTAACCTGTTGCAACACAGTCCTGCCGATGTTTCTTGAGAATCACTCTTTTAAGGAAAGCAATTGAAAGGGTAGCGCCTGGGTGGCTCAGGCAGTTAAGCCTCTGCCTTTGGCTCAGGTCATGATCCCAGGGTCCTGGGATTGAGAACCACGCCAGACTCTCTGCTCAGCGGGAAGTCTGCTTCTCCCTTTCCCTCTGCCTGCTGCTCTGCCTGCTTGTGTTCACTCTCTCTCTGTCAAATAAATAATAAAATCTTGAAAAAAAAAAAAGGGAACCTCCTTATTGCATTTCTAAATAACATGGAGAAATCATAAAATTCAAAGTCTTCAAGAATGAGTGTGTTGGAACTCTGCCTCCCCAGCCTCCTTTCCCTGCCCAGCACCCACATGTTTGTGACCCTGGGCATCTGTCCCTGGGGCCTCTGTCTAGGGTGGGGCATTCGCTTCCTTCCCATCTGGGGATTCAGTGCTGGTTTTTCTCCATCTTTTATTTCCCAAAGGGTCCATAATCATCTCTGGCTCCTGTGCTTGACCCTGAGCCGGTCACTCTGAAGGAGAGAAAATAGAGCACATGGTCAGCTTGAGCCTTGGAGCTTGCAGTGTTGTGAGACGGGACTGTGGGTGACACCCGCCACCCATGTCCACTTACTGTGATGTCAGATAAAGGTCTCGCTCTGCTCTCCAGGGTGTGCTTGGTTCTGGGCTAGTGGCTGAAAGTCAACAGTGGCAGCAGCCACCGAACTGATGTTTGGTATAGTTCTCATGAGATCACCTCTTGTTTGCAAAACCAGTAACGGGGACCCCTGACATTCCCCCCTCACCCCCGTGCCTGGATAGCGAGGATCTACGAGAAGCATGGCTGCACCGACCTCGAGAAGGAAGCCTCTGTCCCCTCCTTACACATAGGTCCCCGTTCACATGAAGAAATCAGGAAAGCCAGAGGTCCTAGGGCTTTGTTTTGATTTAAAGCCCGATTTCTCAGAACCTAAAAGGTTTACGTTAAGATTCTGTTCATTTTGCCTTAAACAGGCACGGTGTTGATATATGAAATCTTGGGTTAGAGAAACCTTGTCATTCTGTTTTCATAATTCTTCATTTTCCTTCCATGAAAGGCAGCAAGATGTGATTTTGCAGCCTGCCAGAGTGTCATTATGCAATGCATATTTGCAGATATTTGAGACTCCTAGCCAGAGGAGAAAATGATGCATTTGCAGCCAAATAATCACTTTTTAAAAGAAAGAAAAAAAGTGTTTTCAATAAAGTGTTTCATTTTATTTACAAAAGCCCATCTTTAAACTCCCCAGTCAGAAGTACGAAGCAGATGCCCATCCCATGACTACTCACACAGCATGGATTTTCTTCTCTTTCTACATCTGGAAGTCTAATTAATTGGGGTGAGATGATTCGTCTTGTAGAGCCTGGCCTTTTGTCACTCTAACACAGAAAGTCTGTCTCTCCATATGGATCCCCTTCTGGCCCATTGGGGAGGCCCCAGGGCCCCCCACTTCCTTGTGGGTTCTCCAGGGATGCCTCCAGTCATGAAATCTGCACTTTCTGGTTGGCTGTCCACCTTGGCTCACCCTGCTGTCTCTCTTTTTCTGTCAGCCCTGTGGAATCTAATTTCTCTCAGCTGTGCCCCAGGTTGCCAGTCACAGATCTCTAGGCTTTCTTCGTGCCTGGCCGGGGACAGGCATGCTCACACACTATCAAAACTGTGGGATGGTGACCCCTAGGCACAAATTGCTATGGAAACAGAATAGTGGACACATGGGGACATTTTGAGGAAAAGCCTCCTAGGTTTGGGTTTCTGGATGTGGATACATGAAAGCGGGAACAAAGATAGGGTCACAGTTTTGAGTCAGGGCAGCCAGGAATCTGGTGTGGCCTCTGGCAGGAATGGAGAAGTTGGGTATTGGGATTCATTGGCAGGAAAGCTTTGACACCTTGGTTTTGAGGTGAAGGTCGTGTCCACAGGGAGGGCTAAGCCAGGGCCGCCATGGTGGCAGCTGATCCAGGAAGAGGAGAGGAGATTCAGGAAGCCCTTTGGTCTCGGGTCATTGGTGTGTCGCTGCTGTGTGATCCCTTCAGATGCCCCACATGGAAGTGAGATCTGAAACTCTTTGAGTTATGGACTATCAAACAGAACCCTGGCCTTGAAGAGATGGCAAAGCCTTGTTAAAGATGTTCCTGATACTTACCAGCCACCTTCCTGATCCTTCTCGAGGCAGAGGGAGCACCATTGCTGGGCCCTGGAATAGGTGGGAAGCCTTCCTTCCTGGGACCTGTGTCCACCTCTCTGACCTTAACCAAACGTTACGTACTGCTGTTCGGAACAACACACCCTCACGTCCCCCTGGAAGCTCTTTGAGTATTTAAAGGCCATTAACATGTCATCCTGTCCAAGCTAAGCTGGATGGTTTCCACAGATAGTCCTTGGCGACATAATTTGCAATTCCTCAGTATACTGGAGACAGCACCCCCCCTTCCACAAATCCCACTTTTGACTCATTAGGCTTGCAGCAGCCACCCTGGGTGCTGGCTCGCATCAGACTGATAATGCACTAAACCTCCCAGGGGTTTTGTTTGTTTGTTTTTTATACATCCTTATTTGCTAGTTTCTTCCATTCTGCACCTCTGTGACTGATTTACACCTAAACGCAGGGCTTTGTTTTTGTTCCCCTTGAGATCAGGTCGGAGTTCCAGCCTTAAGATTATTTTGCATTTTGCTGTGGCCGTTCACCATGTTGTTGTTAATTCTAGTTTTATTTAACATAAATTTAACAAGTGGAGCTTCTTTGTTCTTAACCAAAATGTCGGTATAGGCAAGGGTGCCTAAGCCGGGGAATGGCGCTTGCAGGTCGACACTCATCAGTCGTTTTAAGACCATTTTGGTGCAGTTAGTGGGAAGGCACCCAACTCTGATTGGCCAGCCTCATTTCTTCGTTGGGTTCCAAGGTTAAAGTCAAGGTACGCTACATCTGCTGTTAAGTGCGGAGCTCTGAGACCAAATACAGCTGTGTGATACTTTGGGGGGATTATTTTTTCATCTATAGAAGGGGGATAATCTATAAAATAGGGATGCACATATAGTGAAGAATATGTAAAACACTGCTTGTTGTATCTGCATGTTAGTGCCCAGTGTTGTGAACTAATCTCTCTTTCCCCACAACTTCTACCAACTTCCTGTTTAAAAAAGGGAGGTATGCTCAGCCTGCCAGAAGCTGGCTTTCCAGGTGTTTCCTTCTCTTTTCTAAGTGCTTAAAAGACTTTCATCCAGAAAGCCTCTGGAGCACATTGCCAGGGATCAATAGAGGGCTTCATAAAGTGTGGGCTCTCCATTTTCGGCTTCATCGGTAATCCTTTTTCTGAAAATTGGGACATTAACGTTGCATTGTTTGAGGTGCCTGCGTTGTAAAGTCTCAGAACGGCAAATACGGTGCTCACTTATTCTTACCCATATCATGAGGGGTCACGTTAATTAACATGTTCACGTGTAAAAACTGAAACGGAGTTACTGTGTTGAGAAGTCATTATCTGAATTCCTGTTCTCACTCTAGGGGAACGTCATATGTACTATTGTTTGAGATACATAATTTTCCAAGGTTTTTAATCTCTGCATCTTTGGATCTTCACATGAGGAAACGAAGATGGTGTGCCTTCATTAGAATCTTTTTACCTTCAGTGGGATGCCTGTTAAGATGTGCCTGCATCTGGCTTCTCTGTCCAGGAAGGGAAAGTTTTAGTCTTTAAAATGCTGCCTGTGATTGACATACAAATATGCTTTGTGTGGTTAAAACTGATTCGCTCTCCTTTCCTCTGCTGCACTTTGGGCAATTTTTGTTGACTTATTAAGTTACCTGATTCTTTGCTCAGCTACGCGAGTCTTCCTGAGGAACTTGTGAAATACATTCTTCATCTCTTTTACAGTGCTTTTTATTTCTAGCATTTTCATCTGACCCTTTCGAGTTTCCCTCCCCTGAAATTCCTCATCTGTTCATGTACATTGTCCACCTTTTCCACAAGAATTTTTAACATACCGATCATTGTGAATTAGAGAGTGCCAACACTGAGTTAAATCTGGTTCTGTTGATTGCTTAGTTTCTTGATAGCACAGGTGGGGACTTGGGGTTTTTAAAACTTTCAGTGAATTTTTTTATGATCAAAAAAGTAATATTGTCTCTTTGTCTAAAACCTTAGAAATACACACAAAAAAAGTAAAAATCACCTGAAATACTTCTATATAGATTTAAACATTACCTTTGTACCTTTTCTTCTAATCTTTGGAATCTTTCTTACATAGTTAACTCTATAGTACAAGCATTTTCCTGTGTTATTACACTAAAACATTAAAACCCATGTGATAGTCATAGAAAGGGACTATAGTTCATTTGACTTTTCTCATATTGAGTTATTTCCATTTAAAGAGCTTTGTTACTAACTCCATGAAAACATAGTGAATGAGGTGGTGTTTGAATATTTTTCCATGTTTATCAGTGTATCATTTTTAAGATTTAAAAATTCTACAAATTTTAATGGCATGTTCAAGGAGTATTTGTGTTAAAGAGATGGTGGGTCCAAAGGGTGATCACTGTCTTGCTGGTTACTTGGCTACATACAGCCAGAAAATGAATTCTCACCTGTGTGATCGCTTGGAAGCCCCATATGAGGATAATCTCAGGGAAAGAAAAAGTAAAAAAAGAAGTAGTTGTTTCACTCATTATTATTATAGGAAAATGTTACGGGGAGAGACCAGAGATTTGAGGCAGACCTTACGGGAGCCCATATGTGGACACAACCCAATGGTTCTCCATCAGCAGGATGGGTCTCCAGCCACAGGGCTGGACAGCAGCTTCTTCCATCCACGCTGAGATGATCCACTTCAGGGAGCTGATTTGTGGTAGGAACCATGACTCTCAAGAGGCTTGTTGATAAACCAGAATAGTAGCTAACTAATTTACACAGGCAAGATCCTCATGAAACAGGAGCAGGGGTGGGACTTTGACCCTTCTGCCCTGGTAGGGCATTTGGTTGAGGACTAGCAGCTGAGTTTTGGCAGCTGAAGAGACTAGGAATGGGTGGTTCTAATAAGGAAGACTATTTGGGGTGATGTAGGAACCCCAGGGGAGCTGGAGCGCTGTTCCTCTGCAAGCAGTGCTCTAGGCGAGTTGGTTGGGCAGGAGAACCAGACCAAGTGTAGGCTTCTGGGAGCCAGCCTGGGAGTGGCCCTGCAGGCCTCAGGGTTGCCCTTGCCAGCGCTGCTCAGCTCGCTCCCGAAGCCTCTCTCCACCTGCCAGGGCTCACCTGCCAGCCATCCTCCACCCGCTCTAAGTTGTCAAACTCTCACTAATTCACATTCACCATTCCTCAGGCTTAGCTGTCCTCTGTCATGTTTCCAGGGCAGATTACTTACTTAGGAAAGTTCTTTAACCTTGATTACATCTCCTAAGAGCATATTTGTCTCATTTCCCCAAGGCTTAATTTTTTGCACCAGAGGAAAAGGTGGGGCTCCTCATGGTACAGTAGGAAGAATCAGATTGGCCTTTGTGTTTTCCTTTGACTTTCTTCAGAAATGAGTCATGTGACAAGTTGGGTAGCCTTCCAGAACATGAGACTTTGCATCTGAGAATGGGGATATCACTAACTGGACAAGGACCCAACCTTGTTGATTTCTCTCCTTCATTTTGTAAATATCACCAGGGTGTTCTTTAAGGCAGTAGTTTAGTGCAGAGTTTTTGGTGTTCCTCAGTTAACAATAACAGAGTGAATCTGTGTTACCTATTCTCAACCAGCTCCTCATAACTCCATTGAGTGTCCTAAAGGAAAGTTAGCAAAGTGGGTATGTTTTGGCCTTGCCCATTCCTATCCACTGTTCTCTAAAGAAACCTCCTGCTGAACCCCAGAATTTTATCTCAGTAGAAAGAAAATGTTCATTTGTAGCATTTTTTATTATTTTGATATTTGTTTCTGAATACTTTGCTGAATCTTGCATCCTGCAAGATTTCCTCTCCACTAACTAGTAAAGTCTTAAGGGGTTCCCAGACTCACACTTGGCTACTACATGAATCACAAGTGTAGCTTGGTTCCCTTTTTTGCAAATTCCATTGGTCATAAACAGGTTGGTTATCAGGGCCTGAGGCCGTAGCATGTGGCTTTGGTGCAGGTGATGTCCTGTCCTGGCAGATGCGCCAACCCTGGTCTCCATCCCCCACCGCCCCCATGCCAGATGCCTGCAAAGCCATGGCCCAGAGTTCTGTACTCAGGTTATCTGTTTGGGCCCACACTTGATTTCTGACAAGACCCATCTCATTTTGGAGACAGTCTCTTAAAAGGGGATAGATTCAGGGTCTGAGGTATCTGTTGGAATGTTTGATAACCAGTTGAAAATGCTTTGGGGCCTGTTCTGAGCTGCTGGCTCAGGAATTCTGAGCTTAAGGATAATATGTCTTTGGAATAAAGTGTTTACATGAGAAGGTCTTAAAAGTAAGTGTCTTTAGTTACTTGGCTCTTTGTTGTTAAAATACTCAGTATATTCTTAGTTCTGGTAAGCTGGTAAACAGTGTGGCAAAGCTTTAGAAGTCAAGTTATCTTACCAATTTCTAATTCAGCTTTAATAACCAGCACCCGCTTCTAGAACATATATTTATGCTTTTTTAGTGGAAAATGAAACAAATAAAATGAAGCATGTTTTTCTAACTTCCTTTGTAATTTAAATCCTGAGGTTTGGAAATTGTTTTCTTTTTATGGTTGTTGAATTTTTAGAAGAGGAGTAGGAATTTGGAGATTTTTTTTTTGGAATACTTTTATTTCTACTTAATAAACAGCATATTTGACCTTCTAAGTATAGTTCTTGTGTTTCTCTAAGTACAATAAAACATGAAGGGAGTTCCAGTTTGCTCTAACGTGCAAGATTATTGAGAAACTGGCTTTAATTCCTTTTCCATACATCTGGTAGTTACATTGTATCCAAAATCCAGATACCTGGGTTCCGTATCGGCTGACGCCACACTCTTTCTGTGGGTTGGCCCAGAAAATTAAAAAAAAAAAAAAAAAAAAGTCAAAGTGTTATGTTGATGGTATCCTGCCACCCCTCCCTCAGGCTCAGCCTCCCTGATATGGAGGCGACATTGGATCCCCAAGTTGTTTATGGAATCTGGAGGCTCAATCCCCGGAATGAGGCTTGACCTGACAAATATTACATCCCTCGGTCAAAAGGCATCTCTGTTCTTCTGAAGGCTCGTGGCCTCTCTCTTACGCCGAGTAAGAATGGAATGCAAAGTGGTAGTTGCAGCAGAAAGTAAAGCTCAGCCCAGTGGCCCCCAAAGTGCGCTAAATACTTAAAAGAAGCACATTTCACAGCTGGCTTCGTGTTCTTGTCCTGCCCTTATCACAAAGGGCTTGTCTCAGAGTCCTGTTAAATACTGTGATTTAGCTACTTGGTTTAAAGCAATATAAAGCATAATTTATTATAATGGACTTGTGTTAAAATAGAATACCAGTATTCCCTAGGATATAATTACATAAAAGGCAGGTAACGTGCAACTCAAAGGCTGAATCTAGACCCCCAGCGTGTTTTCTCTAGCCCTAGGGAAGGGGGATTATTTGTGGGAGCACGAACCCGAAGGCTGTCACACAGCTTTATCTCTTCCACGGAAGCCCACAGACAGCTGGATCGGCTCCAAGCTGGTTCTACTGACTCTCCTTCCCCATTGTCAGGGCTGACTTCTGGCAAGTGCTCTCTTTCCTCAGCAACCCGACTCTGAGGGCTTCTAGTACAGAGAACACTCGGTTGTGGAGTGTGGAGGTATTCTCAGTCCTCTCTCAGCAGTGAGATGAGCATGTCTGCGAAGACAGGACCATGGCTTTGTTATCCCCTCACAGAACCTTGTTGGGTGCTGGGCATCTGGAAAGCACCCGGTCTTGTTGAAAGAAGCAGCACAGCCTCTTGGGATGGGAGGGACCTTAAACGGGGTAGGCCATTCCGCCACCCTCCAGGTTCTGAATTTCTTCTGCAGGGGCATTAGCAGGTGGCCCCTCAGAAACCTCCAGATGGGAGGAATGTGCCCATTTGGCTTTGTACCACTGCTTCTGAGACTGACTCCTTTTTGCCCTGTATTCCTTGGACTGTTTTATGACTGGTCGCTCTCTCTTCTCATGTGATCGATGAGCTTTCACAACGAGCATCAGTTCCTACTGACTTTCCTTTGATGTTAGATAGATGGGAGTATGTTTGAGCCTTTAGTAAGTCATTGCAATGAAACCTGTCATTAGAACGTGAGGGAGCACCAGGCAGAACTGAAAATCCAACAGTTCAGATTGGAGGGACGCTGCCTTGTCCCTTGGAGGAGCCTTCAGAGGCTGAGCTGGGCTGTGTTGTGTGTGCTGGCCCCCGTGTAGCTTGCCCACCTTCCTCGTTCGTGGTCCTTGCTCTTGCTGCCATGCTGGTCCTGCCTCTCTGGTCTGTCGCTGTCCTGTGGTCTGTCCCTTCCCAGTGGACGTGGGCTGGTGGCCTCCATAGCCGTTCCTATTAGAATGTGTCTTAGATCAGTGCAAATGCACCAAGTATGGATTTTTCAGAGTTTTGCGAGGAGCAGCGTGTTTGGACTTGGAGGAATGGGTGTGTGGCCTCCGCTGTGGCTGTTCCAAGGCTTTGGAGGGTTTTGACTGCATTCCAGATACTTGTGGGCATCAAATTAAATGATTTCTGGATAAATAAGGGTTGATGTAGAAACCTTTTAAAGTAATGTGCTTTTATTACTTTCAAGTCTCTACAGTAATGCTAATAAGGTATTTCTGGGGAGGAGTCCTGCTGGACATATTTGGCGATTAGTTAGGACATGCTTTGCAATTCGTATCATGCATTTCCATAAATTCACATCCTGCTCTTTTTTCTAAAGTAGTTTAGCTATCGAACATGTTTGTTAATTTCACATAGTAAGGCTTCCAAACACACATAAATGTAAACTTAGACTCAATAGAAGCCTAAAACCATGAATCAGAAGAGTTTGGTATTTTTTTAAATAAAAATACAATGCCAAAAGAGCTCCAAACAGAGCCCTTTACAGCAAAGCAGAAGCAGACATGAATAGACATGTTGAGACCAATAAAAAAAGACTTTGCTAGAAAACAGTGGGTTTAAAAAAAAAAATTAGCCTCATGAGGGAGAATGGTTAGGGGGTTCTGGGTCCCTGGGACTGTGTTGGCCAAGATCTTGTGACCACAGAGATGCTCAGGAAGAACCTTGATGAGAGGGCACAAGGGCGCCCCCCCCCCCCCGAGACCAGCTCATGGGAGGAATGGGGTGGGCACCAGCCAGGATCTTGCCCAGGAAGGCACTGAGAAGGCTTAATCTACTTAATAATAGTCCGCCCACTGAGGAAGTTGCCTGGGCTTGCTAGGTTGTTTTATTTACTTAAAGAACTGTCTACAGCTCTAAACATACAAAGATAGAACAGTTCATTATGCCTTGCCTTCCCCTTCTACCCCCAACCTTGTGGTTGAAAAAAATACTCTGGAATTCAGTCTGTTCCTAGTCTGGGAGCAGAGGACTGAATGCAGGACTCAAGTTATGCAGGTAAAAACTCTCTAAAGAGTTTTGAGCCCTCTAAAGAATTCCGTGTTTGGGGTGGTAAGGACATAATGGTGAGGACGGAAGCCCAAGGCACCGCTCATCTTGTGGAGGGGCCCCGGCTTTGCTGAGGATGAGGGTGGAGTGGGGAACGGCTTGCTCCACTGACATGAGGGGGGAATGCGTTTGAAGACCAAGCCTCACCTGCAGCCCTGACTGGTCAGCTGCTCTGGGAGAGATGCTTTTTCTGGTGTGTCTGAGAGAACACCTTTGCTGCCAAGTGGCTATGTCTTCGTTGGGGACAGTAGAGGAATGTCAGCCGTGTACGTAGCAATTTCAGGTCATGATAAAGGATGTGAAGAATATAAAGCCCTGATAGGAGAGTGACCAGGGGGCCCCTTTGGATGAAGGGGTTAGGAGGGCATTTCCCATGAGGGGGAATAAGAAAAGGCCAGTTCTGTGGTGACTGTTTCTAGGCAGGGAATATCCCCTGAGAAGGCCTTGAGTCATGAACAAGCTTTGGTATGTTAAAAACACATAGTCACATGACTGCAGAAATGTAGATGGTGGGAACACACCGGCTGAGAAGGAGTGACAGGTGAACCATGACAGCCTGTGGGAGGGGGTTCCATCCGCAGCTCGGTGGGCCGTGAAGGGAGGGTGGAGAGTGCAGGGGTCACTCTGGCTACAGCTTGGGGAATGAACATCAGGGGAGGCAGGGACAAGTCTGGAAGTACTGAAGAGGCTTTACAGTGGTCCAGGATGGACAGGGAGGTAGAGAGGTGGATGGATTCAGGGCAGCTCTCAAGGGAAGCACTCGCAGATGGATCTGTTGTGGGAATGGGGTGAGAAAAGTGCAGGGTGACACCCACTGGCCGCTCAGTGTGTGGCAGGACCTTGTGATGACATGGGGAGTGGAAGGAACAGGCTGGGATGGTAGGTGGGATGGAATGAGCACATGTGAGATCAAGGGTTCCCTTTTGGCCACCTGAATTTGAGGTGCTTGTTAGCATATAAGCAGTGATGTCAGGGATCGGGGGGTGTCAGAGCCCAGGACTTTGGTCAGGCCTGAGGTGCAACAGTTAGCATTGAGTCATAGATAGAATTTAAAACCAAGAGACTGGATGGACTCCCCTAGAGGGAGTGCATGGAAAGAGAAGGAAAGAATGCAGGAATGAGCTCTGAGGCCTTTCCTCACCTAGAGTTTGAGTACCCTAGAAGGAGCCAGCAAAGGAGTGGCCACTCGGGTCAGAGACTAGGGTTGGCCATGGTGACAGGAAACTGTTCTTGGAGGGAGCAATTGTGTCATGTGTTGTTGGAGGTTGCGGTGAGCAGAAAAGCAACCATTGGATTTAACAACATGGAGGCCATTGTCAACCCTAACAAGAGAAATTTAATTTGCACGATGGTGATAGAAGCCCTATCAGACTGGGTTGAGGAGTCTGTGGGAAGTGAGGAAGTGGAGTCAGGGAGTGTGGCAATCCTTCTGAAAAGTTTTCCTGTACGGAGGAGCTGAGAACCAAGGCACTGGCGGGAGAGGGACTTGGAGTCAAGGAGAAAGAGAGTTCACTAGGGAAATATGCTAGAGTTTCGAGAAAGGGCAAAGGGGTCGAGGTGTTTGCGTGACTTTGGGGAAATGATATGGGTGAGGTGTTGACACTATTCACTGCGGGGCGCACGATGCTCCAAGGTCCTTGTAAAATCTACATGTATCCCTAGTATTTTGATGTGAGCTGTTGCCTCCGAGAGGCCCTGGGTCTTCCTCGGGCTGCAAATATAGATCCTGGAGCTGATTCTGCACAGCCAAGGTGATGGAGTCGAGGGGTCATGCATTGACTGGTCATTAACTGATCCATTCATTCAGTGAGCAAACGTCGCAGAGCCCTCTCCAACCAAATGCAGTTCCGGGTCCTGCACACACAGGACATGATGCAGATAAACTCCCCTCCCCTATGGTCTGTGGGGCTGGGGCGTTGCCAGCCGAATGGCTGGGGCTGGAATGGTAGCCCAGAGCAGGCTCTTTATTTCTTAGATGCATGATTGGAACCCATTTCCAGGAGAGAGTTGGTGGGTGAGTTCCTTTAGAAGGAAGTTCTTAGAAGGCGGGGCTCAGGGAAGGGAGACTGTAGGTAAGGAGTTGCGGCAGCAGCACCTGGGGAATGGGGAAGGAGGTGACCTGGAGCCCCCCCTTCGCCCCGAGGCTCCCACAGGTAGTCCCCAGGGTTGGCTAAGCTTCAGCTGGGAGGCTTGGGAATTTCTCTGGGTGGGTAACTGGTGGTCTGTGTGATGGAAGGGCCCTGGGCTGTGGGTGGCTCCTCACTGATGTTGTGCCCTGGGCCCAGCAGGATGGGACTCGGTTCAGATTCCTGCTCGCCTCAGCTCAGTGGTGTGGCTTTGGGCAAGTCTTTTACCTTGCTGTGCCTGCTTCCTTACCAGAAAAACGAGAATTGTGATGGTTCCTACCATAGTGTTCCAGTGTGGATAAAATTAAGCAACCGACGTGGCAAGTGCTACCTTGTTTGTTGAGAGACCACAGGGTGTGAGCTCCGGGGCCAGAGGCCCTGGGTTCGAATTCAGGTTCTATTTCTGGCTGTGGGCAGGATAGTCTGTGCCTCAGTTTCTTGATCTGTGCAGTGGAGCTAATACGAATTCCTGCTTCTGAGGCATCTGGCGAAGGCATCTGTGTTGCTCGAGGAGAAGAGTCCCCAGGCCAAAGCAAGCGCTGGGGGCCAGCCTGCCTTCAGGTGCACATAGACTGTCCACAGCTGCGTGACGCTTTTCTCTTTTCTGGGCAGTTCCGGCTGGTGGTGAAGACAGCCCTGAAGCTGCTGCTCGTCTTTGTGGAGTACTCCGAGTCCAATGCACCTCTTCTGATCCAGGCTGTCTCTGCTGTGGACACTAAAAGGGGTAAGTGGTCCGCAACCGCTATTCCATCAAGGTGGACATGTCTGCTGGGAGCAGGCTCCCTGCTGCAGGCAACATATTTTCTAGAATTGTAAGTACACAAAGATCAGGGATGGAACATGTGCAAAGAAAAGTTTAACAGTGCAAAGAAAAGCACTCATGGGCTTACCCAGGACAGGTCTACGTCTATGTCCTGTCCCCAGCCCCCTCCACTGAACCAGGAGAACCAGCTCCTTCTCCCCTTTCCCATGTTGTTCCGGTCACCGTGGCTCCTTTCTCGCCCCGCTCTCACACATGCTTTATCGGCTCTAACCCTTAGATGTTCCTTGAATGTGCTCCTTTCCATCCCTCCATCTCATACCCCCCTCCTGGAGGCCCTCTCCATCTGTCACCTGGCATCCCTCGCTTCCCTGAAGTGCTACCCTCACCCCTGCTATTAGAAGATTCTTCTCAAACACAAATTTGGTCACGTTGTTTCCCTGCCAGTGGCTTCCCACAGAAGTAGGTCCAAGCCCTGCAACTGACCGCCATCCAGTCCCCGTCCACCTGCCACCCCCCACCTGCCACCTGACCTGCACTGCCCCTTCCCTGGTCAGTCACCCCATATGTTCACTTCTCTGCTTTGTTGTTGTCATTGACCCTTCCGAAGAGTGTGCCCCCTGCTGGAGGGTGGCAGGATCTTTGGCTCTCCTCTTGGCGTCTGAGCACCTAGCTGGCCCACAGCATGCAGGCCTTCCATACACTTGAAGACAAAAGGCCTTTGGATTTGGTTTAGTGTGTAACATGCTGTGGCCCCTGTAACATTGTGAAGCCTGAAGCTGAAATGTTACAGGCTTTTGGTTTTGTCCTTTTAACAAAATTTGGGCATTTGTTCTCCAGTAGGACATTATTATTATTACCACTATCCTCCCCACAAAGACCCAAAGAAGAACAAAAACTTGGTAACATTTTTTTTTTTAAAGATTTTATGTATTTATTTGACAGAGATAGAGACAGCCAGCGAGAGAGGGAACACAAGCAGGGGGAGTGGGAGAGGAAGAAGCAGGCTCCCAGCAGAGGAGCCTGATGTGGGGCTCGATCCCATAACGCCGGGATCACGCCCTGAGCCGAAGGCAGACGCTTAACTGCTATGCCACCCAGGCGCCCCCATTTTTTTTCTTTTTATAACAGTAATACTCTCAGTAGAATATTTGGGGGGAAAAGTATGAAAGAGACCATAACAAATCACCTCTAATCTCACCAGGCAGAAATAATTGTTAACACGTTGGTATATTTCCTTACAGTTTCATGTATGTGTTCCTGTGCACACACTTATGCACAAATCAGCTGAAATACAACTGTCAGAACCAAGGGGCCTAAATAGCACTCTTTGATTCAGACCAGTTGTACCTCTGACTCAGCATTGCTCCGAGACCCACCTCCCAGTGCTGAATCCAAAGGTGAAAGAAAGTAGCTCACTGCTTACTTCAACAGTTTCATATAAGTTAATGAAAGCCATCCAGGGCCATAAATTGAGCTCCCATACGTTTCCCACGAATGCTCAGGCAGATGTCAGCACCAAGCGTGGTGGATTGCAGGCTGGACGTAACTCTAGGCTTGTGCATTGGGTAGGGGTGTGAGAGAGACACACCCTCGTGTGTAGACACGAGCTGTGAATCTGGAAGATGAATCTCAGACCAGGGCAGGCCTGTGTGTGTGTTTCTACCATAGCATGTTTCCATCTGGTGCCACATTTTAAATCTCTTATGGCCAAGAGCAGATTATGGGGCCATCTGAGAATCCTGAATGAAGACAACCAGTTCCTCAGAAACCAGGGTTTGTGTTTCCTAGGCCAATTAATGAGGCTTAGGTCCAAAGGTGGGTGTATGGGAAGACAGCGAGGCAGACCCTTTTTTTGGTCCTTGGAGGGGTCATACTCTATTCCCCAACTCTGGAGATTACTTTAGGACAGTTAATGAACTTTTTTTTTTTCCTGTCCTAAATTCTGGGTAACCCATGGGCCCTTCTCATGGGGGCTGTATGTAAGGGATACGCCTTCTCACAGCCTTGGGGTCCTCCTTTGGCTTCATTGAGTTGGGAGTTTAGAGTTTTCTTCCTTGGACTTCACATTCTATGAAGGGTGTGTTGGGGGGGCTGGGTAGAGGAGGGATCTTGGGATAACCCAGGGCTTGGTACCCACATCTAAGACCCCACCAAACAGCCTAGCCAGAGGCTTTCTGCTGTCTCAGTGTCTCTCCCAAGACACAACAATGGCCATCTTTTCCCAATTTGTTTAAAAAAATAAAAAAGTAGCTAATGGATTGTTTTCTCAACTTGATGGTTTTGCCTATAAAATTTTTTAACTTCTTGGCAGCTACTGCCATCTGTCTGCTACTGAGCGCTAGCAGCGGAATGAAAAGCAACACTCAGGGAAAAACTCAGACACAGCCTCTCACGTGGTTCCATAGCACGTTTTTCTGCGGACATGTGTGGTCTTGGCTGTGATTTTATAATGCATACATATAACATCATCCTATTTTACTGCTAGTAAAATTGTTCCCGAGCCCTAGGATGGAATTAAAACATCTAAATATGTCACGGGGCTCTGCAGAGAGCCCCACGACTCCCAGCTGTGTTTCCACCTGGCCGGTTTAGAAGCGACTCTTCGTTTCCCTCTCAGCTGGGTGAAGGGCTAGACAGAGGTGCCGGCGGTGACTGAGGGCCAATGGAGCATGGCCGGTGGTGCCCAAGTGTATAAATAAGCCATAAATTTGACTCCTCAAAGTGTCTTTGATGAAAACTGTCAGATTTAAATAATCAGCAAAGAAAGCCAACAAGTAAGCGAGGAGTCCTCAAAAATTAGCACCACCTACAGTGGATGAATCCAGCACAAATTCGTCCGTTTGCTTTGGAAAGACTGTGCAGGCTGCACGGCCGTTACCCAGAGGGGTGCGTTCCGTGAGTGTGGATGGTTTGCCCTTTGGCCAGGAGTGGACCAGCCGTGGAGCAGGTATGGAAGCTGAGGGGTCTACGTCCATCATAGGGACTAATAACTATCCATGAATTAAGGAAAATGAAATACTTCCCCTTTGAGCCCGGCAGGTGGCACATTTGCGCAGGGGCAGGAATGGAGAGGTGGACTGGCGCCAGGGTCCTGGGCGTGGCACAGTATCACAGCTGCCTGCTCACACTGCTGGGTCACCTCTTTTCTGCCATCTTCAGGTCACGTTCCCATCTTCGTGGACAGGGTGTGGCAGGAAGAGGGAAGGGCCGTGAGTGTGGACAGGCGCCTGTGAGAGGGCCTTGCTCTGTCATTTGGCCATCATCAGAGACTCCCTTTGGTTGAGACTGTCCCTATGGGGACTGGCAGGAAACGGGTTGAGAACCGAACCCTCTGCTCCCCTGGAAGGTGCCCTTTCCACTGACTCTACGGGTTTGCCTCTCAGAGAGAGGGTGGGGCAAGTGACCAGACTGCAGAACTTATTTTGAAATTTCAGTCATAACTGGGTCAGCAAGTGCTTTTGGGGTCAGCACTGCTTTCGAAGAGGTTCCATGTTTGTTGGGATGTGAGGCAATGAGATAGGACTTCATTCCCAAGCGTGTTGATCACACCTGATTAACAGGGAAGACAAATCCAGCCATCCTCTGAAGCCAGCCCGTCTCTGCCTCCTGCTCGAGGATATATTGATCTGTGGAGCTCTCCCGGAGCGTGGTGGAAGTTAGGTGACAAAACTTAAGCTCTGTTTCCATGGTTGTCTACAGAAGAAGCATAGATAAGCGTGTTTGTCAGTCATGTAGAAAGACCTGGAACATGCTGCCCTTCTAATGGCGGGGTAGACCACCTCACGTACAGGGCATCGGGCTAAATACCTTTATTTGGTGGGGGAGCAGTTACCACAGGGACCTAGGAGGCAAGTCGGGGGGAGAAGGCATTGAGTCATCTGCGGTGTGCTTGCTTTTTCTGGGTTGAGAGCGAGGCCCTGCGGTTTGGCGGGAAGAGGGGACCTGCCCTGGAGCGTGTAGAAGCCGGTTGGGTGAGCGTGGGTGTTACCACCACCACCTGCCGCCATGACAGTTACAGCTACTGATATTCAAGTGCCTGTTATGTACCAGACACTGTGCTAAGTATTTTTTCATATAAAACTCATTGATTCAGTAAATACTTCACAGTGATGTGCTTGAAACATCAGAGGAAAAACGGGCTCTCATGGAGCCCCTACTCGCAGAACCAGTGTTTGGAGGTGGAGCTGGAGACAGAAGGTCATGATTAAGGAAATTACTGTCTCCTGCGGTCCTTCATGAGCACCGAGGCAAAAAGACAAAGTGCTTTCTCTCCCCGACACGACCCGGGACTCTCTGAGGTTGACACGATCACGCCTACATAGAAGCATTTTCGAGCCTCTGCTCATTCCACTACTTTGGGGCTCAGCTTCTTTCTCTGTTACGGGAAGAGGTCAGATCATATGGTTTATACAGGACTACCCCCCCTACACACACACACACACACACACACACACACACACACTTTATGGAGCACGCGGAGGTGGGGGTGGGGCTGACCTGGACCATTTCATTCCAGCGGGGGCAGCTTCTGGGCGAGTTGAGTGGCTGGTGCTTCCCACGGGCCAGCTTGAGCCCTGTCAAGGCTGTTTTGTTGCACCAAAATGTTTCTTCGCCTTCACCTTCTTTCTTTAAAATGTTTCCCATTTTGTGGCCCCAAAACAATCAATGGAGAGTAAACATTCATCTCAATAGTGTAGGAATATATGCAAGTTTCCAGGCTTTGATATCCTTAAAAGGTAATCAGATACCACATCTGAAGAACACATTTTTCAATTAAATTTTTCAATTAAAAGAAGCCAGTGTGTGAATGTGTACATGATAAAGGATTAAATGGTGTGCACATGAGTATGTCTGTATGTGAGAGAGTGGAGGTGATCTGGCTACACTTCCCTTTTCTTCCCCAGGCCCTGTTTGGCATCTTTGGCTCCAAAGTATGCAACCAGAAGGCCGTTCTGGGCCCACTAGCACCATTGAAAGTGCTTAGCTTCAGCACTATCTGCTGCAGTCTCCCTTGTAGCCATCTGTGGGGAACCCACTAGAACCCGTGTTTTGCGCTGAGGTTGGGTGCGGATTGGGAATACTGCCAGTTGCACTTGTCCTGCACACAGCAGAAGGACTTGCGGTGCTCAGACTGCCCCTGACAGACTCAAGAGCTGCTGACCACACTGACTGCATGAGGGCAGGAACAGCTACCTTGCTGGGGGTTGAAGAGCAGGTGAATAGTTTGAATAGTTTGATGGTACACATGAGCCATTAGCAGGCAAAGGGTCATGCGTTTGTGTTTGGAGTTAGAAAGGGTGAGACAAGCTTGCCTGGTTCTAACCAGCTGGGCAGTTTTGCCCAAGGAAACGGCCTTCTGTTAGCTAGCTAGGAGAGCCCGCGCGCCTCTATAGCAAACTACGTCTGTGTTCTTAACCATCATGTAGTAGGTGCCTGTTCCTGTTTAAATTTCTCCTGACCTCCTTCCTTCTCTTACTGTGTGCATTTGCCCTCTGGCTCTTTTATTTTTATTTTTTATTTTTTAAAAGATTTTATTTATTTGACAGAGACAGCCAGCAAGACAGGGAACACAAGCAGGGGGAGTGGGAGAGGAAGGAGCAGGCTCCCAGTGGAGGAGCCTGATGCAGGGCTCGATCCCAGAACACCGGGATCATGCCCTGAGCCAAAGGCAGACGCTTAACAACTGAGCCACCCAGGCGCCCCCCTCTGGCTCTTTTAAGAGAGCCCCAGCCTGGGCACCCGGGTGGCTCAGATGGTTGGGCATCTGCCTTTGGCTCTGGTCATGATCTCCGGGTCCTGGGATCAAGCGCCACATGGGACTCCTGGCTCAGCAGGGAGTCTGCTTCTTCCTCTCCCTCTGCTGCTCCCCCTGCTTTTACTCTCTGTCTCTCTCTCAAATGAATGAATAAAATCTTTAAAAAAAAAAAAAAACAAACAAACCAGAACACCTCCAGCTTAACCCATTTCATGCCCTCTCAGACATCCCCACTTACTACTCAGACCGATTAGGTGCCAGACGCTGTGCTAAGAGCAAAGAAATAAGACCGAGATCACTGCTGTCCTTGGGGAGCTTAGTTCTCAAGGCCAGCAAATCAGCTCAGACATAACTCAGCCAAGAAGCCACCGATTTTATAGTATTTCAGAATTTACTCTTAGCAGCAAAAAGAAACACTATCCCTTGAGATCTTTATAGAGAAAGCAGGAAGGAGCTTCATGCTCCACATGGCCATGCCAAGGGCAAGGCAATACTTCACTTCAAATGCTTATCTCAGATGTAGGAAATTGTGTCCAGGTTTTGCATCCCCTTTGTGACCTTGGCCTTGGCTTTGGCTTGGCAGTCCTGAACGTGATGGGTTTCCCACCCTCTCTGGGAGCCAGGGAATAACCACCCCTGAACCGTCACTAGCAGAGCCCCATTTAAGAGTCACTTCTTGTACCAGGCCCTCTGCCACCTTTGGCACAAATACTGTTTAAGCATCAACAGGGTTCAAAGAACCAGGTTCTTAGTGAGGTGGGTTCTTTGTAACCTGTTGATGCTTAAGTGGTATTTATGCCTGGATTGAATAGAGGTAATATACTTCTGTTCTTGAAATGTTTGCTAGACAGAGGTTTCACTGGCATTTCTGGGAGTCCACTGTTTGAGTGAATGTAAAGATCTCCATGTCCCCTTTCCTTGTAGGACATCAGAGCATACCACGCTGATGGACATACAGAGAGTATTTACCAAGAGTTTCCATGCTCAGAGAGGGAAATGCCCATGAATGGATTTTTTCAAATTACATATTTAATATAAAGGGAACTTTCAAGCAAATTGATAGCCACGCTGACAATAGAGAGTACACATGTTCAAGTGGATGAGAATGAAGTGGTATATTATTGCCAAATTAGAAGCATGTTCAAGTCCACCCTAAGGAGAATGTTACACTTTGAAATTTGGCGACTGGAAGACTGCCATGGCTGGGTGATAAGTATTTGGATAAACTGTGATACGCGTTGGATAAGGACCATTGACTTGCTGTTTCTAATGACTTTTGCTTTACTCCTAGGAGTCAAACCCTGGTCAAATATCATGGAAATCCTGGAGGAAAAAGATGGGGTCGACACAGAGCTGCTGGTTTATGCAATGACTTTAGTGAACAAGGTTGGTTGACGATTGTTAAGGGTTGAATTATGTCCCTTTAACAGATATGTTGAAGTCTTCACCCCTATGAATATCTATGAATGTGACCTTATTTGGAAATCGGGTCTTTGCAGAAACAACCAAGGTAAGATGAGGCCATTAAGGTGGGTCGTAATCCCACATGATTGGTATCCTTAGAAGAAGAGGAGAAGACACACACAGAGGGGGAAGACAATGTGCGCACATGTATGTGAGGAAGACAGCTGTGTGAGGACAGAGGCAGAGATTGGAGGGATGCATCTATTAGCCAAGGACTGCCAAGGATTGCCAGCAGCCAGTGCAAGATGAGGCAGAGAAGGACCCTCCTTCCCTGCGGCCCCGCTCACACTTTGAGATCAGACTTCTCATCTCTCAAACTGTGAGAAAATAAATTTCTGCTGGTTTAAGCCACCCAGTTTGTGACACATTGTTACGGCAGCCCCAGGGAACTCATACAATGTGAAAATCTACAGTTTGCCCTCTGAGGAAGAGCCACGTCACCTAGGACCCCCATGATGGTGGCTGGAACCATGGCTACAGTGTTGTTTGCAAGAGGAAATGGTGTGTGTGCATGTGTGGCTAGTGCACATGTGTGTGCAGGCCTGGGAGTGTCTGTGCTTTCTCTGCTTTGGTCTTTTCTAACAAAACCAGAGAGATGACAGAATTTTATGATTACTTTTCCTATCATGATGTCCCCTTAAAAACATTTTTCCTTAAGAATATAAATTAGCAAGTTTTGGGGCGCCTGGGTGGCTCAGTGGGTTAAGCATCTGACTCTTGGTTTCAGCTCAGGTCATGATCTCGGGGTCGTGGGATGGAGGCCCATGTCTGGCTCCATGCTTAGCACAGTGTCTACTTAAGATTCTTTCCCATTGTCTTTCTCTCCCTCTGCCCCTCCCCCTGCTCATGCATGTGTGCTTGCTCACTCTCTCTCTCTCAAATAAATCATTTTAAAAAATATATATATAAATCCACAAGTTTTACCCAAGTAAAATAGCTTACAGGGCTGCCTGGGTGGCTCAGTTGGTTAAGCATCCACCTTTGGCTCATGTCATGATCTCAGCGTCCTGAGATCAAGCCCAGCATCAGTCTCTGCACTCAGCCAGCAGTCTGCTTCTCCCTCTGCCCTTCCCCTGCTTGTTTTTTTTTTTTCTCTCTCTCAAATAAATCTTTTTTTTTTATTTTAAGAAAAAGAAAATAGCTTACAGTCCAGGAGAAATGAAGGCACTCTTTTTCCACTGCTTAGTGAATTCTGACTGCTGGGGGCAGGTCCCACCCTTCTTTTATGAAGGTGATATCACCCTTGTGCTCCCCTCCCTCCCAACACGTCCCTCCTGGTCACCAGCTGGGAGGGCAGCCGCCATCTTAAGGATCCCTCCCTGGAGAGTGTGCTGACCCCACGCTGCCCTGGGACAGCCCGCTCTCGGGACCTGAGTCACTTTCTCCTTGAAGCTGTGGTTGGAGGGGTGGTATGTCCCGCAGATGGCTCTGCCCTAGACCCCAGGAATCCCACAACCACCCCACGGATCTGCCTTTCCTCCCCAAGCGGCTGAGCGTAGGCCTACAGTACCAGCTGCAGTGATGGGAAGTTCTTCAGAGAAGATTCAGAATCTCTGCATGAATTATAACCAGGGAAACATTTCCCCTGATGAACTGGAGACACATTAGTAGAAAGCATTATGAGCAGAAATTTCCACTAGATATTAAACTGTTGTGCAAACTCGAAGGATTAGAGCAATGTGGTCCTGGCTCTTTCCTCAGCAGACAGATGACGGGAGCACAGGAGCTCTGAAACAGACCTCACCGCCCAGAACAACTCACTCTAGGACTGCAGTCAGCGGGGAACGGCTTAGCATCATTCATGATTGGGGGCCGGGGTGTGCTATGGAAATAAACAAATACGTGCTTTGACAGACACTGATGTGAATTCCAGACAGGTTAGCGTTCAATGTAACACAGCAAACAGTAGCAAAATGAGAAGTAGAGGTGACGGTTATGTTAATCATCAAACCTGTCAAAAAGAAGCCAAAGGGAAGGACTTGTAAATATTTCACTGCATGAAACTATGAAATTGTGGGTCTTATTTGTAAAATGAAAACCGCAAACAAAAGCTAAGGGCAAGTGGCAAACTGGGAGATTGTTTGCAAACAATAGAGCGGGAAGTTACCCAATCCTCAATATATTAAGAACCCAGTGGAATAATGAAGGACGTTAAATCTAGTAAGATGAAAAGAAATACGTACTAAAACAACAGGCGTTTTCCCCCAGGTCTCATTGGCAGGGATTGCTTTTTAATGAAATGCCATTTGTTGATGAGGACCCAGGAAATTCTTCTACAGTCCTGGTGAGGAGTGGGCAGTACTTCTCTGTAGGATAATCCTAAGAATTCTATTTATGTTTTCAGACGTCTTTGTGAGTTGATTTTACCTTGCAATTTTAAAGCAATTTTCTGGTTTTTTTTGTTTTGTTTTGTTTTGTTTTGCTTTGTTTTAAGTTTAAGGTCATCTATTTCCTGCCGTCTTCAGTCAGTGACATTGTTTTGGAAAACGTGGACTTGAGCAAAAATGGAATTTTCTCTCTTGCCTGATGTTTTCCATTGTCATGCTACCCATCCTATTGGTGGAGGCTGCGCTGGGCGGTTCCGATGGTCCCAGCAGTGTCAGCGGCTGGAGTGTGTGGGCATCTTGCTGCCAGTCACTGGCAAGGACCCAGTGCGTGTCACATTCTCCCTGGCATCAGATGGCGTTTAATGTCCAGGAATTCCTCGCTTACTCTTTCCCTTAGGGCAGTTCTATCTCATCTTTTATTAGTTCTGGCTCAGGGAAAGTTGAGGAAGGTCCTATGGACATTACTCCAAATGTCATCCTTTCCTCAAAAGAAAGGTCAAGTAAACCCCTGGCACCCACACTGGGTTTGTTTTCCTTTGTTGAATTTTAGGCCTGTTTGTTGCCCCAGTGAGTAAATGTTCTGAGATCCCAAACAAAATAAATAAATATATTGAAGTGTTAATATGGGTCTGGAAAAAATTCAGACTCTGAAATCTGGGAAATGATTATATTGCTCTTCTAAGTTTTCTTTCAACAAAATAAAAGAGGGACTAATAACATGGAATTCAAAACATGAACATTGTTATGACAAAACAAGGGTGCTACATTTTAGCCTGCTTAGGGTTCTGAGACTGGCATTTGCTGTCTTTGTTAAACAGGGACATTAGTGGGGGGTTTCCAAGATCCAGACTAATCTCCCCCCATTCCTGCTCCTACCTCCTGACGCTGTGTTGTCAGATCTGAAGGAGTACCAGAAACCAACCATTTCTCACCCTGCAAGCTGGTGTTCTCTAATGCCCTGTCTTGATCCAGCTGAAATCCCCTCAGTGGGGACCCCCCGCTTTGAGGGGCTCAGATATTGACCACCTTGTAGAATAGGAAGAGGCTGATGAGGGGGGATGAGTCACAAGAGGTATTACTGTTTCTGTGAGGCTGGCTTGGAGCTTTCAGGGAAGGGGGGTAAGTAACCTGGATGGGATTCATGCTGAGTATTCGCCTTGGCTTTTGCATTTCACTTATTGTTAATTACCATACCGGAAACTTGTAAAAAAAAAAATTCAGCTGTGTCAGTTGTGAAACTTGGATAGCTATGAATAACCTTCAGAGTTAGGATATAGAACATTCCCATCTTCCCCCAAATCTCTGTCATGGTAGCCTTTTATAGTAATCTCCCGATTCCCTCTTCCTAAGCCTGACAACCATTCTCCAGCACTGCAGTTCTGTCATGTCGTCAGTGTCGAATAGAACCACACGGGATAGATGTAACCCTTTGAGTCTGGCTTCTCTCACTCAGCATACTGCCTCTGAGGCTGATCTGTTACCGAGGGTAGAATGGTTGCTCCTTTCTGCTGCTGTGCCCTAGTCTATAAAATAGATACACCACGATGGATTCTCCCATTGAAGGAGACTTGGCTTTTTACAGCTTTTGGATTTCACCAGTAATGGTGCTCTAAAAGTGTGTGTGCATGCATTTGCCACACCGGTTTCTTCCTAGAAGAAATATTTGATGCAATCAGTGAGAACCCAGGAGAGGAAAAGAAAATGTCCTTCAGGACAGAAATTTCTCCCTTGGAGAGATGCCTGTGAAGATTTACGTGTCACAAGCCCTGGCAGGACGAGGTCTGAGAGAAAGCAGGTGGGGGGTGGGTCATGACTGTCATCTGAAAGTGAAGGCATCAAAAGACATTTGCCTCACAGACTTCTCTGGGCTAGCTGCCACCTTTGCCAGAAGGAGGCAATTTAGCGGTGACATGTCAGGGTAGAAATGGGAGGACAGGACCCAGGGAGCAAAGGGAGCATGGCACAATTTGCTAAGCATGTCAGAGAATCAGCTGAAAATAGGCGAATGTGCTTCTAGGATGGATAGTCCTCTTCCTCTGCACGAGCAGAAAAGCACCTGTGTGTGTTGGTGGCAAAAGGCCACGTCCCCTGCAGCCATACCTGGAAGGGGGTGTGTGTGGGCTTGGCTCCAGCCTGAATTTCCATGGCGGAAATGACAAATGACCTCTTAATACCCTTGCTTCTGGACCTATTATTGAACAAGTCTCCCTGAGTCTGTTTGGTTCTGTGGACCTAATTGTTTAATTAATAGTAAGCCCCCTACATCGTGGCTGGGCTTGCTAAGGCAATGGGAATCAGGTCTAGGATTCTAACCCCCTGGAAGCTTTTGTAAGGACTTCACTTGACTCTCAGCAGGGAAAAAAAGGAAAGAAGAAGGGAAGGGAAGTGAGAGGTGAGGAGGACTCTGTGCCTCATCTTGACCCCCACACAGTTGAGTAGGAAGTTTTATTTATTTTTTATTTTTTTTAAAGCTTAGAGATATTTTAAGATTTTATTGTACTTATTTGACAGAGAGAGACAGTGAGAGAGGGAACACAAGCAAGGGGGAGTGTGAGAGGGAGAAGCAGGCTCCCCACAGAGCAGGGAGCCTGATGTGGGGCTCGATCCCAGGACCCTGGAATCATGACCTGAGCCAAAGGCAGACGCTTAATGGCTGAACCACCCAGGTGCCCTATAAACCCAACACTAAATGTCAATTCATCTGGGTTTCTCGAATGAGGAATTTGGGAGAGGCCGAAACCAGGGCACCTCCATTCACCAGCCTTGCCCAGGCTTTGGGGTCCTGTTTTCTTTTCCTCAACTTTTAACAAATTCAAGGTTTTCACTAAAACCAGAAGATGGCTTGTTAGGATGATGGGATTCTTTAAAAGGCTGCATGCTCTTTCATTTCATGTCGGGAACCAGGGGCAGCTCCGGGGACTGTTGTCCCGCTAATGCAGAGATGCCGCCGCGCAGTAGATGTGAGCACGTGTTTATGATGGAGTCTGGTTCACAGCCTCCTGTTCTGGGTCCTTGCTGGGGCCCCTCATTAATCAAGCTATCCCATCTCAGTTATTTTTCATTCATTTCTGATCTCAACAGTGGTAACTTGAGTCCTCTTCACTCAGCATTGAAAGGAAAAAAACCATTATTTGGGTTATGAATAGAGACATTCTCTCCAATTATTACTAGCCCCCAAATAGAAGCATTGGAAAAATTTGTGCTTCGAACTGTTCTTAAGACAGCGTTGGTCTTTTTTTCTTCTGAATTCAGAATAATTTTGAAATCTGTACGTAGGGTTCTTGGAAATGCAAAGGCAATGAAGTAGGGAGTAAAGACCCATGTTGGGAATTCCAGGCCAGAATAATTTGTGCAGGAGCATGAGTGTGTGAGGGGAGGCGAGGCTTCTGTCCCAGGTCTGCGGGAACTTCTTGTTCCCTCAGGCAAACCCCTTCCCTCCCCAGCCCTCATCTCCCCGACTTGAGAGATAAGGGCTTGCAGTAAATCACCTCAAGGGTCCCTCCAGTTCTGAGCAGAAGCCCCGTCTGAGAGATCATCCTTCTTTTAAGAGACACAGAATTCAAAAAGAAGTCTGCTTTTCTCCACTCTTGGGTTATCTTTTCGTCTCTTGGTTGTTGCTTTGAAATTTCTCATATTTTCCTAAACTTCATAGACCAAGGGCAAGGGCTACCAAATTGAAAGAAAAAGGACTCATCGCATTGTTATAACTCCAGCTGTTGGTAGATTGTTCCTAACAGGAGTTTCTAATCAGCGAGCATGTTAGTTTTCTATTGCCATGTAACGAATTACCACAAATTTAGCAGCTTAAAACAACACAGACTTATCATCGCACAGTTTCCGTGGGACAGGCTCCAGACACCGCCTAGCTGGGTCCTCTGCTCAGAGTCTCACAAAGCCATAGTCAAGGTGTTGACCAGGACTGGAGTCTGGTCTGAGGCTTGGGATCCTCTTCCAAGCTTTCGTGGTTGTTGGCAGAGCTCATTTCCTTGCAGCTGGAGAACTCATGGTGGCTTGCTGCCTCTTCGGGGCCAGCAGGATAATCTCTCTCCTAGTCTCCGAGCTCCGGAAATGCCTAACCCTGCTTTTAAATGGCCCACCTGATGAGGTCAGGCCCACCCAGGAAGCTCTTCCCTTTGATTAACTCAAAATCAGCTGATTTGGAATTTGAGTATCTGTAAAATCCCTTCACCTTTGCCATATAATGTAGTTCAACGATGGGAGTGTCCTGCTTGGACTCAAGGGAAGGGGATTATACAGGACCTATACAGCAGGAGTGGGCTCTTGGGGTGTGTTCTGCTTACCACACTATAGGGTTTTTTTTTTTTCGAACAATGTGGTCATTTGTCTTGTTTTGTCCCATATAGTTAGAATCCTGGCCACTGGCTACCCTGTGAAAAAATGCTTTGAGAGCCTTGAGACTGTCCCCTAAAACATGCTCGTGTCCTGTTCTTTCTTCAGACACTGTCGGGATTGCCAGACCAAGACAGCTTCTACGATGTGGTGGACTGCCTGGAGGAACTGGGCATTGCGGCTGTGTCCCAGCGGCACTTGAACAAGAAAGGGACCGACCTAGACTTGGTGGAGCAATTGAACATTTATGAGGTAACAGCACGTCCCTTCTGGATGGCGTCGTACAGCTTGTCAGGGGTTGAGGCGAACGCGTTCTAGACGGGTGGTCCTGAGTGTGGTGTAGCAGCACCCACAACACCTGGGAGCTTTACAGAACATAGGCTCGGGGGCCCCCCACCCCCAGACCTCCTGAATCAGAAACTCTGGGAGTGGGTGCAGCAGCTTGCACGCTGCAAGCTTCAGGTGCTGCTGGTGTTCACGCAAAGGCCAGAGCCCCTGCTGGAGGAGACACTTGGTCACTTGCTGACTGTTCAAGATACTACACAGCTTTTCCCTTCCCTCTGCGGCCTCTCTTGCCTCGTTGTGGTGTTTTATTTGCTATTTAATGCCATCGTAAGGAAATAAAAATGGAAATTTTAAAATATTAGCATAGATTTTACCATCCATTTTTATATTATGTAATGCCAGTTAAAAATGCAAATATCAGAGCATTTAACTTCTATGCAGAATCCTATGCAATGTGCAGTTCCTGGCTCCTACAGGCCTGTGTGCTTTGTTATTACCGGAACAGTGGAAATACTGTACAAGGTGAACTCTATTTTTACTTCAGCTCTTGGTATGTGTTTATTCTGTTCACACCTTACCTTCGACTGATGAGTAAGGAAGGGCTGAAAGGAAAAGGAACTGTGGGCTGCCTTAGCTTTCTAGTTTTTCCGTGTCATTGCAGCATAAGAGGTTGGCTAGTACAGCGAGTAACCCAGTTAAGAAGGGATATGGTAGGACCCTTGGGTTGCCATCTCTGTGCATTCAGAGCCAGCTCTGGTTTGCATGGAAGGCCTCTAGGGCTCCAGGGCTGTGTGTGCCTCTGCTTAGTTACAAGGGAACACGCTTGCCTTGTGCTCATTTTGATTCTCACCGAGCCCCCGTGGACCGTGCCTCTATCAGCACCCTATGCTAACAGGGGCAAGGGTTGGCACACGTGCGTGTTGGACCTGCTTCCCCTACTCATGCACACACTCCATTGTCCCACTGGATTTCACTTCTAAAACACAAGTTTAGGGGCGCCTGGGTAGTTTAGTTGGTTGGGTATCTGACTCTTGATTTCGGCTCAGGTTGTGATCTCAGTGTCGTGGGATCGAGCCCCACATCGGGCTCTGCCCTCAGCATGGGGTCTACTTGTCCCTCTCCCTCTGCTCCTCCCCCTGCTTGCTCTTGCTCGCACTCTCTCTGTCTAAAAAATAAATTTAAAAAACCCTCAGAAATTTAAAGATAAAATTAATAAGAATTTCAAGCTGGCAAAAGAGTATTAGACCAAGCACAGAGCCCTGCAGAGTGTGAGCATGGAGCCCGCATGACACATCCATCAAGGTGGCCTGGATTTGGGTTACACATCATGACTTTGTGGCCTGTTGACTGGAGTTCAAACTGTTCCCTGCGGGTTAGTTTTAAGTCAAATGCCCTCTTATTAAAGTTACTTATTTGATGTGACTCTTGTCTGGACTCTAAATGAAGGTTAGAGCCCGTTTTATGAGTAGCCACTCACATTCCTTATTGCTGATCCTGACTGTCCCAGTTCCCTTCCATGGCCAGAAGGGGGCAGAATCTGGAGATCTGATTCTACTCTGGCGTGTGACTACACAGGAAAGCTTATTACTGTAGACATAATTATACACATGCTTACCCATAATAACGGTGTGAACTGGGCTGTCCTTGAGGACATGGTCCAGAATGTACTCATCACCCCAAAAAGAAACCTCATATCTGTCAGCAGACACTTTCCATTTCTCCCTGCCTCGCATACTGCATACCCCCCAAACCACGAATCTACTCTATGGGTTTGCCTTTTCTAGACGTTTCCTATTAATGGGACCGTACAACATGTGACTACCTTTCACGTAACGTGTTTTCAGGGTTCATCCATGTTTTAAGCGTGTATCTGTACTTTGTTCCGTTTTGTGCTAATGTTCCATTGATAACACTGCATTTTCTTCATCTGTTCACCACTGGTTGGACATTTGGGTTATTTCCATTTTTGGCAGCTATGAGTAATGCTGCTACGAACGTTTGTGTACAGGGTTTCTGTGTGGACATACTTTCACTTCTCTTGGCTATATATCTGTAAGAGTAAATTGCGGGTCATACGGTAACTTGATGTGTAGCTGTTTGAGGGACTGCCAGACTGTTTTCCACAGAGGCTGTGCCATTTTACTTTCCTGCCAGCAGTGTAATGAGGGCTCCAATTTCTCTTCTTCTTCCTCAGTGTTTATTATTGTCCTTGTTTAAAAATTATAGCCATCCCAGTGGATGTGAAGTGGTACACATTTTGGTTGTGATTGGCGTTTCTCCAGTGCCTAATGATGTGGAACCCCTTTCCATGTGCCTATTGGCCATTTTTCTATTTTTTTGTGGAGATACGTCTATTCAGATACTTTGCCCATTTTTTAATTGGGTTGTTTTGTCACTCTTGAATTGTAAGAGTGCTTGATATACTCTGGATACTAGATCCTTATCAAATATAAATTTTAATACATTTTTCCCAGTAGATGGGTTGAATTGTTCCACGTCTGACCTAACTGATCAGTCTTATTCATAGTGATTTATATTTTTAATCTTTCCTTTTTTCACTTACAAAAATGGTATGTACTTACTGAGGAATATATAAGTGTAAGAGGGAAGAAAATCACCCATGATTTTATTACTAACCAGGGTTAACATTTTGGTCCATTTTTCTAGCCTTTTTGTATATGCAGGTGTATGTTTTTAACTATGAAGATAATTGTCTATACACAGGGTCGTGTGCTGAATCTTTATTGGTAAATATGTTAGAGCCTTTTTTTTGTTAAATTAAATCTTCAATAACTTAATTTTATTAGGAACACAATATTCTACCTGTATGCATGTACCATAATGTAGAAATCTCCTTTTTTTTTTTCTTCCAGATTTGGATTATTTCCAAACTTTTGCAATTAGAAATGCTGTTATGATGGACAGCTTTATTCACAAATTTCTTGTGCATGGCTAGAGTCCTTGGAAGGATATTTCCCAGTTAAGAGGCTCCATTTTGTGACTTTACTGGGTAGAAGTGGAGAGACTGACATATAATTCACTATTTGCTACAAGTCATTGTCATAAAAAGTGACAGTTGAGGGACAGAACAGAATTATCTTTTTGTAATCTTAGGAGAGATCAGAAGACACTGAACCAGAGATACTTGTGATCAGAGCTTAAAGCTTCCATAGCCACCCAGCAGGCCCAATTCTTTGTGTCCTTGCTCTGGGCATCTTCTCCAGCTGACCCTTATTTCCCCAGTTATCTGCTCTGACTTTTGTGTTTTGTTATCACTGCCCAATGGCACTGGGAAGCCAGTGGCTGGTGGAGGAGTATATTCTTACGACTCCTAAATGAGAGGTTAATGTAAGAATACTAGAGACGGAGTAGGAAGAAACCAAAGACAGTTGGCGTACATGAAGGTGAAAGGTGGACTTTTCCTGGTACAGACAACCTTTTTACCTTAGCCCCCCGATCAGAACGCCCATCTCTGAGACTCTGTTCAATCAGAGGCTTGCATGAATACAGCTCTGGATTCTTTGTAGTCAGTGTATACGGGAAGACTGCACAACGCAGGTGAATTTCCCATTAGTGAGCCAACTGGGAGAGAATTTTGAAAAGTGGTCTGGATACCTACCCCAGGAAACTTCCTGCTTCAGGCTATACCTTCTCTTCAGCCTCAAGCTACCTCCCCATCTCCCTCTCCCCCTTCCCATCAACCTTTTCAAAAGTTGTTCTGTGTTCACCATCTTCCTTTTATCGAATTGCATTTCCTCCATACTTTTAGCATCAGATATAGCATCTATGTGTTACTTAAAGAACAATAAAACAAATTCCTATTGGGATGGTTAATTTTATGTGTCAACTTGACTGGGCCAGAAGGTGCTCAGATAATTCTAGGCATATCTGCGAGGGGGTTTCTGGATGAGATTAAGATTTGAGTTGGGAGAATGCGTAAAGATTGCCCTTGCCAGTGTGGGCAGGCCTCATCCAATCTGTTCAGTAGAACAGATTCTCTCTGCCTGATGGTAATGAGCTGGGACAAAGGTTGCCTACTACCTTTGAACTACCTCTGAGACTGACACCATTGGTTCTCAGGCCTTTGGACCACAGATAATTCTTTATAATAAATCTCCATGCATATTCTATTTGTTCACTTTCTCTGGAGAATCCTGACTGATACCCTCATGTATTTAAGAATTAGAACATTACCAGGAACTCGGAAGTGTCCTTTGTAGCCCTCCCTGGTGTCATCCCACTATCCCCCAGCACTCTTCTTCTCTTTTCTTTACACTTTTACCTGAAAATCACTTACTCCATGAGCTAACACAAAACATCAGAATATCAAATCAGTTGACAGACCAGAGATCATGTTATCTAGCTGTGCTAACCTAGTTATGCTAATAATTTTAAGAATACAGACTATAGAGGCGCAGAGGGAGCCACGAGGGGTCTGTCTTAGGTCTTTTCTTCATCAGACCCGTGCTCTCTGACCCGGAATAGGCGAGGTCCCTGAGTGTGGGGATCACAGGTGCCCCCGCCCATCGAGTAGTATTCCATTGTGAGACATCTCTACTACGTGGCTCAGAGAGTCGTGGCTCATGAGCCCATACATGCTACACTTATTTACTACAGGTAATCCTCGGCCGGGAGATCCTTAGCCAGTCCTATCCTGGTAAGGGCATTCCAGAAGCAAGAGCTCTCATTTTAGCAAATATCATTAGGCTATTAATTAGGTAGCCTGGTTATTGGTATACTTAAAAGACTAGAAGAAGTCACTTGCCTTGTTTCTTTCTCCAGAGGCATTCCTCTATAAAAGGAGTGAAGAGGTCACAGGCCAGCTGTTCTAACTCCTTCCTCCCAGTCTGTATCCCTAAACAACACACTCTTTAATTATGTCTGCTCTCAAACTTTTTATAAAGGGAAATATGTCATTTGTACCCTTTTACAGTTTCCCATTTGCTTACTGTTTTTTAAACCTACCCATGTCGGGGCACCTGGGTGGCTCAGTCGGTGAAGTATCTGACCCTTTTTTTTTTTTTAACATTTTTTTAAAAGATTTTATTTATTTGAGAGAGAGAAAATGAGAGAGAGAGAGAGCGCATGAGATGGGGGAGGGTCAGAGGGAGCCTGTTGCTGGATGCGATCCTGGGACTCCAGGGGCCGAAGGCAGACACATAACTCACTGAGCCACCCAGACATCCCAAAGTGTCTGACTCTTAATCTCAGCTCAGGTCATGATCTCAGGGTCGTGAGTCCAAGCCCTGTGCTGGATTCCACACTGGGCGTGGAGCCTACTTAAAAAAACAAAAAGCCTACCCATGTTATTGTGTGGTGTTCTCATTTATTCATTTCCACCGCTGGTGAATGTATGACAATTTATTTACCCACTGTCCTCGAAATGAATGTTGGTTGGTTTGTGGTAGTGTTGCCATGACAAAGAGTGCTGCCATGAGTGTTCTTGTACTTTCCTTTGTGTGTGTATATGCAATACTTTTTATGTTTAAGTATCAGTTTTATTCTTGCTTCATAAAAATATTTAGAAATTTGTCTCCTTTTTCTCTGATGATTTGATAGAATTCCTTTAGGGAATTGTGTGGGCCTGTGTGAGGAGGAGAAGAAAGAGTGTGCGTGCGTGTGTGTGTGTGTGTGTGTGTGTGTACATGCATGCATGTGCTGGGGGCAGGAGAAAATCTTCTGTAACTCCCTATCTTTACTGGGATCAATTTTGCTAAATTATATTTTACTAGGAAATCATTCATTTCTTTTGGATTTTAAATGGATTAGCAAAGAGATATATAAATAATCTCATGAATATTTTTAATTTCCTCTGTTTCAGTAGATATTTTCCCTTTGATAGTTCATAATTTTTGTTTGTAATTCTAAATAAACTAGTAGTTTGTCTATTTTTTTGTTTTTTTTCTGAATAATTTTGACTTACATCTGATTTGCACTGCTTTTCTATTTGTAACTCAATACTTTTTATTTATTTTTATTTTTATTTTTTTTTATTTTTTTTTTTTATAATTAATTTTATTTTATTACATTATGTTAATCACCATACAGTACATCCCCTGATTCTGAT
>NC_048231.1:70593396-70704327 GCF_002007445.2 Ailuropoda melanoleuca
GTTCTGTCTATTTCTGATAGTGGGGTGTTGAGGTCCCCTACTATTACTGTGTTCTTACCTATATGTCTCTTATTTATTTTTAAAGATTGACTCTCCACTGAATGTGGCCCAGAGCCCAGCACGGGGCTCGATCTCACAACCCTGAAATCATGGCCTGAGCCAAAATCAAGAGTCAGATGCTCAGCCTACTGAGCAACCAGGTGCCCTTCAATACTTGTTTTTAAAATTGAGGTATAGTTGACATACGATATCCTACTAGGTATACATCATCATGATTCGATAGTTTTATACATTATGAAATGATCAGGATAAGTCTAGTTGTATATCACTGTACAAAGTTATTACAATATTATGGACCATATTCCCTATGCTGTACGTTACATCCCCATGACTTATTTATTTTATAACTGGAAGTTTATACTTCTTAATTCCCTTCATCTGTTTCCCCTGCCCTCTGAGCCCATCCCTGCTTGGGTAACAGCTTGTTTCTTGTATCCATGAGTCTGTTTTTTTGGTTTGTTTTGTTTTTCACATTCCACATATAAGTGAAATAATATGGTATTTGTCTTTCTCTTTTGGACTTATTTCACTTAGCTTTATACCCTCTCAGTCGGTTCATGTTGTTGGAAATGGCAAGATTTCATTCTGTTTTATGGTTGAGTAATATTCCATTGTGTATATATACCACATCTTCTTTATCCGTTCATCTGTCAGTGGGCACTCAGGGTGCTTCCATATCTTGGTTATTATAAATAAAACTGCAGTAAACATAGGGGTGCGTATATCTCTTTCGAATTGGTGTTTTCATTTTCTTTGGAGAATTACCCAGAAGTGCGATTGCTGGGTCATATGGTAGTTCTATTTTTAAATTTTTGAGGAATCCTGTACTGTTTTCCAGAGTGCACCATTTTATGTTCCCACCAACAGTGCACAAGGGTTCCCATTTTCCCACATCCTCACCAACACATGTTATTTCTTGTCTGATAACAGCTGATCCTGACCAGTGTAAGGTGATATCTCGCTGTGGTTTTGATATGTTTCCGTGATGATTGGTGGTGGTGAGCATTTTTCATGTGTCTGTTGGCCATCTGGATGTTTTCTTTGGAAAAATGTCTAAGTCCTCTGCTCATTTTTTAGTTGGGTTATTTGGGAAGCTTTGGAGGTCCTTTATATATTTTGGATATTAACCCCTTATTGGATCTATGATTTGCAAATATCTTCGCCCTTTTCAGTAAGTTGCCTTTTTTGCTTTGTTGGTGGTTTCCTTCACTGTATAAAAAGCTTTTTAGTTTGATATAATCCCATTTGTTTATGTTTGCTTTTGTTAACATTGCCTGAGGAGACTGGTCCAAAAAGATATTGCTGAGGTTGATGTCAAAGGGCGTACTGCCTGTTTTCTTCTAGGAGTTTTGTGGTTTCAGGTCTCATACTCAAGTCTTTACTCCATTTTGAACTTATTTTTGTGTATGATAGAAGAAAGTGGTCCAGGTTCATTTTTTTTGCATGTAGCTGTCCAGTTTTTCCCATCACCATTTATTGAAGAGCCTGTCTTTGCCGCATTGTATATTCTTGCCTTCTTCGTCGGAGATTTATTGACCACATAGGCATGGGTTTATTTCTATTCTATTCTATTCCATTGATCTGTGTGTCTATGTTTGTGCCAGTATCCTGTTTTGATTACTGTAGCTTTGTAGTATAGCTTGAAATCAGGAAGCATGATACCTCCAGCTTTGTTTTTCTTTCTCAAGATTGCTTTGGCTATTTGGGGGGTCTTCTGTGGTTCCATACAAATTTTAGGATTATTTGTTCAACTTTGGTGAAAATGCCATTGGTATTTTGATGGAGATTGTATTGAATCTGTAGATTACTTTGGGTAGTAGGGACATTTTAACAGCATTCTTCCAATCTGACAGCATGGTGTATCTTTCCATTTATTTGTGTCATCTTCAGTTTCTTTCATCAGTGTTTTATTGTTTTTAGAAAATAAGTTTTCCATCTCATTGCTTAAATATAATCCTAGGTATTTTTTTGGATGCAATTGTAAATGGGATTTTTATCTAATTTTTCTTTCTGATAGCTCATTATTAGTATATGGAAACATAACCAATTTCTGTATGCTAATTTTGTATGCTGTAACATCACTGAATTCACTTATTCTAATCATTTTTGTTTGTTTGTTTGTTTTGGTGGAGTCTTGAGGGCTTTATATAGTATCCTGTCATCTACAAATAGTGACACTTTTACTTCTTCCTTTCCAATTTGAATGCCTTTTATTTCTTTTACTTGCCTAACTGCTGTGGCTAGGACTCCAAATATTATATTGATTAAAGTGATGAGAGCTGGCATCCTTGTCTGTTTCTGATCTTAGAGGAAAAGCTTTCAGCTTTTCACCATTGAGTGTGAGCTCTGGGTTTGTCATATATGGCCTTTATTATGTTGAGGTATTTCCTTCTATACCCACCTTTTTGAGAATTTTCACCATAAATGGATATTGAATTTTGTCAGATGCTTTTTCTATACCTGTTGAGATGATCATATGATTTTTACCCTTTGTTAATGTAATGTATGATGTTGATTGATTTGTGGATATTAAACCATCCTTGCATCCCTGGAATAAATCCCACTTGATGATGGCATATGATCCCTTTTAATGTTCTGTTGAATTTGGTTTGCTAATACTTTGTGGAGGATTTTTGCAGCAATGTTCATTGGGGATATTAGCTTGTAGTGTGTGTGTGTGTTGTTTTTATTTGGTTTTGGTATCAGCGTACTGCTGGCCATATAAAATGAGTTTGGAGGTGTTCCTTCCTCTTCAATTTTTTTATCTTTATAATTTTCATCTCTAACTTTCAGTTTACTTTGTTGTTCTTTTTCTAGTTTTTTGAATTGGTTAATTAATTCATTTCTTTACTTTTTTTTTTTTTTAACCATCCTCATGTTTCTAGACTATAACCCACTTGGTGATGATGTATTCTTTCTTAAAAGATGCTGTTGGAATTCTGTTTATTACTAACTTATTTAGGATTTGTGCACAAGTATTCTTAAGTCTTACTGGCTTCCCCCCTCATCCTCCCTCCACCTCTTCTCTTCTTTTCCTTCTTTTTGTATACCGTCTTTATCAGTTTGGGCATCACTGTTTTGCTAGCATTTTGAAAGAATGATGCTAGTGTTTGTGAGATGACTCTTGTGTGTTGCTTCTGTACTTCTGGTGGCTAAGTGTGCTAATGGCTCCAGGATCTCTCTCTGATCATTCATCCTCAGTGTCCTCCCCTGGATCCTTCTCTGACCTCCCTTTCAGTGTCAGGGTTCCAGACCTCCTCTCTCAGTGTGTGTGGCCTGTTCTGATTTACCCAGTGAGTTTAGTTTTTGAGACTGGTGGCTGATATTTGACCTTGAGCTTTTGCCAAGGCCCATGGCTGCCTGCTTTTCTTCCTGCTTCTCTTCTTGTGTTACTTTCATTCATGGGGCCTATTATATATCATATACTTTGCTGGGGCTAAAAGTGCAGAGAGAAGTTCTGTCTGTGTCCAAGGAACTTTAAACCTATAGTCTAAGACAAGCAAGTAGCTGATTCCTCCAGGAGCCAAATGTAGCAGGGCAGAGGGACATAGATGGTGCCTAGGAAGCTCTATGTTGGGCATAGCTGTTTGGCAGCTGCACATGACATGTAATGTAACCATCCCTAACTGAAATTTATTTTTCTCCCATGAAGAAAATAAAAATCCTGTATCATCTGTTCGTTTCTCCGCTTTTATAAACGGTAGAGTCTTCCATGTTACAAACCTGGAGCTATCCTAGACTCCTTTATTTTTTTTCCCCCTGCCCCCCCCCATTTATAAATCTGATAGCTGACAACCTGACTTTCTTCTCCATTCCCCTAGCTCTGGTCCTCTTGTTTCTTACCTGGATTATTGTAGTATCTTCTCATTGATTTGTTCATCTGTGAATTTGTTTTTTCAGCACAACTTTATTGAGCACCTACTATGTTCCAGGCACTATTCCAGACCCTAGGACATAGTAGTAAGCTAGACAGACAAGGCCATTGCCTTCAGGGAGTGCACACCCTAGTGGGGTGCATACAGTGGCCAAGTACATGAATAAATTGAAAATTGGAAGCTCCAAACATGTTTATGAAGAGAGACAAGATGAAGTAGGAGTGAGAAAGTGAGGCAGGGACAGGAAAGATGGCCTTCTGAGAAGATGGCCTAAAGAAGGATAGTGATGGAGGGCAAAGCAGCAGAGGAGCTCTGGCTTGGCAGGTGTGAAGGGTCAAATAGAGATTGGTGTGACTGGAGAGGTTAGGGTCTTGGACAGCAGCATGATCTGAGCCTGGAGAGGCTGGCATCCTGCAGGGGCTACATCCCATGAAGACCTCTCTCTGTTCTCCCCCGCCTAACTCCCAGCAACTGAAAAAAAGGATCTTCCTGAAAGTTAGATCTGACTATGCCATTCCTCTATTTAAGAAAACAAACTCGAGTAAGCAAATGAGTGAATGAATACATGAAAAAACCTTTTCTGTGGCCATGAGGATGAAGCCCAAACACCTTGAGTTGGTACAGAGACCTACATTGTTTGTGGCCTTTATGCTCCTGTGGCCTTGTCTCTGGCCACTCCTACAATGTCTCTGAAGTTCTCTCCTGTCTCTAGAACATGGAAGGCAGGTCTTTGCGGGGGTGGGAAGGGGGTTTTCCTTCATTATCTCTTCTTTGCCTAGAGTTCTTCCTTCCTGTTCTCATAGTTTGCAAATTCTTACTCCTGTAGGAGTCACCATAGATCCATAGATGTCCCCTTATCCGCAAGGCGTTCGTGCCAAGGTAAAAGGAGTTCCTCCTGTTTGTCCCCTGCTCTTTGCTCATAACTTAGGAAAGAGAGCTCCCTATGACCGTAGCTCGGACTGAGCAGTCCTCAGGACGTACTTGTCTGTCTGTCTTTCTTTGAGCTGTTACTCTGAGTCATATTTCTTTTCTTTCTTTGCCCCGGAGCCCAGCAGTGTGCTTGTCCAGAGTAGATGTTCAGTAAGTGTGCGAATGAAAGTCTCTTTTAGATATCACTTGTTTATGACTATATTTGCCAGATGCTGGGTTGAAGGAAGGGCATGATTTAATCAGGATGTAGCTATCTTAAAGGAAAGAGTAACATCCCAAGGTGACAACTCGATGCTTGAGTTACGGGGCAGAATCAGTGTTTTTATTCCTTTCTGAAAGTGAATGTTCTGAAAACTATTTACTGCCACAGGACAACTAAGTTCAGTATATGCAGGGACAGCAAAGAGACCTATGAGCAAACCAGGCTTTTCCTCACAGAAGACTATGAATGTTTTCAAATAATTGCAGAGAACTTGGTTGGGTTTCTGGAATTCTTGCTAAAAGTGAAGGATGTCTGGTGACCACATGTCCTGGACCTTCTGGGGACAGGCCCAATTCCATGTAATTTAATTCCATTTCAGAGAGGTGATTTAATTCCTGTTTAATTAAATTCATTTTAATTTTTATAGCTTCATGTGAGTTTTCAAATACATAAATTCACAATCAAAATATGAAATCTTTTGTCAGATTATATGTTCTAATTTTTAATTCTAAAAATGTGGTCCTGGTAATGGAAAAGCATATTAAGGCTGAAGACTTTGGGGGTGAGAGTGTGATAACGTAATTTATTTTAAGAAAAATGTATTTGGTCATTATCCTCATTTCTGGCTCACAGCTCCCCAAACCCTTGAAATTTCCTATGTGTTGAGAGTGATAAAGGTATATTTTGTTATATTAGGAAGGTGACTTTCAGAAAGCACCTAAGGATGGGGCTGGTTGCCAAAGGAGGACCAACTATGTGATTAAATGGTTGGAATTTTCAGTCCCAATCCCTGACCTCCTGAGGTTGGAGGGGCTGGACGTTGGATCAGCCAATCGCCAATGACTTAGTTAATCATGGCTACATCATGAAGCCTCCATAAACACCCACGAGGGCAGCTCTTTGGTTCTTTTTGGAGAGCTTCCACTCTCAGCGAAGCAGAATGCTGACACAGTCCACCAAGTTCCATGAGGACAGCAGCTCCTTTGGGAACTTGCCCTATGTATCTCTTAATCTGGCTGTTGATTTATATTTTTTATCCTATCATTTAATAACCTGGTCAATGTAAGTAAGTGTTTCCTTGAGTTCTGTGAGCCGCTCCAGCAAATTCATTGAACCTAAGGAGGAGGATGTTGGAACCTCCAGTCTGGTTGGTCAGAAACACAGGTAACAGCCTGGAGCTTGCAGCTGGCATCTGAATTGGGGTGGGAGGCAGTGAGGCAGTCCTGTCGAACTGAACTCTTAACCTAGAATATTTGATGCTGGCCCTGGGGAGACAGTGTCAGAACTGAGTTGAATGGAGTTAATTCTTAGACACCCTGCGGGTGTTCAAGAATTGCTTGACCCCCCCCCATTGGAATTGGGTCCAAAGACCCTAAAAGAGAGGGGTAGCTATTAATGTTAGGAATAATTAACTAATAGTCCAGTCTCTTAAAGTCCTTTCCTGTCATAGGTGATTTTTAAAATGTGTATCAGTTACTCTTGCTGCACAGCAAGTAAGCCAAAAACAGTGGTCTAACGCAGGAATTTGCTGATGATTCTGTGGGTCAGATATTTGGGCTTGGTTCAGCTGAGAGTGTCTGGTGGCTTGACTGGGGCTGCATGGTCTAAGAGGGCCTCATTCACTTGGCTTGGCATTGGGTGCTGGCTCTTGGCTGGGCCCTGAGTCTTGAGCAGGCTAGCCCGCACTTCTTCACGTGGTAGCAGCATTTCAGAAGGGCCAGTCCCAATGTGCAAACACTTTTCAAGCCTTGTTTGCATCATGTTTGCTGATGTCCCATTGGCCAAAGCAAGTCCCATAGAAAATGGGCTCAGTGTAGGAGGGGGCTACACGAGAGTGAGGAAACAGGGAGGCATGGTTCTCTGGGAGCCTAGCGCTGTGACCATTTTCTACAAGCTGCCATTGGCATAGTTGCTTCTTGAAATGGTGCTAGCACTGGCATCCACTTCACCTAAAAGCTGAACCAAGATGTATAGGTATGCATGTATAGGATTAAAAAGAAGGTATGAGATAGCAATATGGAAAAAGATTGTATCTATAATGCAAGATGGCAGCCTGTCACAACGTTAGTAGTAATATAATGATATAAATTCGAAGAAATGTGGTAGCTTTTGACTTCCATCAAAAATGTTCGCATTGTTGGATATTTGATGATATTAAGAAATTATTTTAAGTGGTACAGTGGTATGGGGGTTATGGTTTTTAAAAATCCTTATCTTTTAGGGACATTTACTAAAATATTTGCAGATGAAATGATATCATCTGGGATTTACTTCGAAGTCTAGGGTTGGGGGCGAGGAGTGGAGTATAAATAACACAAGACTGGATGGGGTTGATACTTGTCGGACTATCAGGGCTGAAAAATGCATCACAGTCTTCATACTCTTTCATACTTTGTGTATGTTTGAAAATTTCCATAATGAAAACTTGAAAAGAGTGTCCAGATCACTCACCGGCCTCAACAACGGAAGGAAGCTGTCACAGATAGCACCCTACGCTGCTTCTAACTGCTTTCCTAGTAAGGTGAGATAGAGTGTGGTAGCATTCAGTGCTGGATTTGGAAACCGCTTGCCCCTCAACTGGGTTTTAGTGTATAAACAGTGTTCTACATTTAATTACAAGAATTAGAAGGCATTTGCTGAGGGGCCCAGCAAGTGAAACACTTCCTCATTAGGGAGAGACTAGAGATTCCCTGGGACATTGTTGGTCTCATCTTGGGTTTGGTGGAGGATGCTGGTTGAGCTGCAGTTAATTTGACCTGACACCCGAGATTCGGAGGAGGAGTTGTGGTAAGTGCTGGGCCCTCCAGGTCTTTGCCAGCTCTGCGTGTTCTTGACTAATTTGTTGCGCTCCCTAGAATCTGAAGGACTGGGCACTGCCACCGTAGCCTTGTGTGGGAAAGTTAAGCCTCTCTTCCCGTCTTCAGTGGATACTGGTGATTCTACGATTCTTCTTGTAAAAACAAAATCATGAGTGAACACTGGGCCCAAATTTCATGTTACGCAGTTGCTCACTGTGAGGCCCCAGGCTGCCACTGAATCGACTGGGATTCTGTGCTCCGTAACTACCCTTCCGTGCACCCCTTTCTTTCTTTCTTTTTTTTTTTTTTTTGTTTTTTGTAAAAGAGATAGATGTTTTGCCGAGGCTCTGAACTTTAGAAAGCCCTCATTAAAATTTGTTTTATGGGGTTGCTTTGATAATTTTTCCAGGTTTTTCTTTTCATTTAAACTTCTTGTCTCCATCTTCTCTGACGAAAGGCGGTTAAAATGAGTTTTGTTTTGTGCACACAGAACACAAAGCTCCTCTCTGAAAGTAGCTGTGAGAGGCGTGCTATTTGATCCTTGGATCTCTGAGGTTAGACAAGGAATTAGAAATATCTGAACTGTACTTTATCCCCTAATCTTATCATTCCAAATGTGTGCCTTAATAAGAAGCAGAATCAATACTTCGGGTCAGAATAAGTTCAAATGGTCTAGAATTTTCATATCTAAAAATGAAGAAAAAACAACTGGTTAGAAATATTTAAAAATACCGTCGTTCATCAGATATACAGTCCTTCTCCCACTGTCCCAGAGAATGCCATTTAAAGTGTTAACGTTGAGATGATAAATGTGATTAACCAAACGCATCATTTCTTTCTTAGTTCCTGCAGTGATATTGGAGTGGAGACCCTTAGGAAACCAACTTTACAATGACTTTTTTTTTTTCCAGTGACATTTTACAACAGTGCTTTTTCTCAACTCTTATCAATTGTTACCTCAAACCTCCCAAAATTATGCCTGACTAGTAAATCCTGGGAGAACAAATAGTCAAAATATTATTAAATTGTCTTCCTATATCTATCTGAGAGTGTGTTATAAAATGTATCTGGCACAAAGATAGAGTTTTCACTAAATTGATCTTACCCAAAAGTCAGAGCTGGAAGGAACTGGAGATGGGACAGATAAAGGGTGGGGGGGAGTACACCCCTGTGAAACAGGCCACCTGTCCCAGGTGTTCATCTCTGTGAACTGGGATGTGGGTGGCCAACCTGGCCTTGACACAGTCAAGCTCACCTTGTTAAATGAGCGCAGGTGCCAAAACTTTGGACACAGGGGACTGTTGATTTTGCACTAGCTTGGCTTTCTATAGATAGGTGATATGAAAACCATTTTGCTTGGTTAGCCAATCTCGGTCTCCATTCTCTCACCTGTCAGGACTGAGTTGTGAAATGTGACCAACAGCACCTGTAGGGCTGGAGAATCGGCACCTCAGGGGATGCAGGACTGTGGAACTCCCTGGTAGCAGAGTCAGAGAGACTGCTGGACTTGGCTGGGAGGGGCTCAGGCTTGCCACTTCTGTGCAATGGAGGAATTTGTGGGCATCCTGGGCCCCTTCATCTGACGGCCTAGCTTGGGGAAGGATAGTCCTATTTATTGAGTACCAGCCACATAAATCATCTTTATAGAAGTGATTCCTCCTGCAGTCCCACAAACGCAATACTGTTATCCTCCTGGGGTGAGCTAGAGAAAAGGCAGGTAATTAGCTGCAGGTCACACCTGGTTGGTGAGTGGCACCGCCAGCATGCATGCCAGGCCTCATCATTGGCCGAGGAGAGCGGGCACGGGCAAGGAGGGAGCCGTGCAAAAGCACAACCAGATGGTGTCAGAGCCTAAACTGAGGCAGCTGCGGAGCAGGATCCGGGGCAGAGCGAGAGGACGAGATGGCAGAGCTGGGCCTCCGGAAAGGGCGCCACCTAGGAACAGGACTAAAATACCCTTCGGCCAAGGGCAGTGGTGTGGGGGTGTGGTGCCAGCTGGCTACGGTTTCCACATGAAACCACAGTGGCAAAGTGTAAGGCAATTATTCTTCTGCATAAATATGCATGACTTTTAAGGGAAGATTAAAAAAAAAACAATCTAGAGGTGAAGTCTATCTCTGGTGTATATTTTTGTGACTGGCTTATGCAGGGTGTCTGGTGTCACTTCATGCTCCACCCCCAACCCCGGGGAACAGGCAGAGGGAGGGTAGCCCCGTAGCCGCAGCGCCAAGGGGGGGCGCTGACATCAGGCTGGACGTGCCGCTGCACCGGGCCTCTCGGAAAGTGCCTGCGGCCAGCTCCGCTCACCTGTGTCTTGGGGCCCTTGCCTCTGACCACAATCCTGGCTGCGCTCGGTTGGGAAGCAAGCTCAGGAATGATCAGGCACTGGAGGGCTCCCTGCGGCTGGGCTTCAGGACAGACCTCGCCTCCTGGACCACAGCAGAGCACAGGGTGGGCCGGGAGAGATGCAGCCCCGGAAGGGATAGTGCTGGGCTCCAGGGTAAAGATCCTGTCTGATTGCAGAGTACTTCGCAGACCTGCTCAGGGTATCTGTTGGCCTTTTCATCCCCATTTGACTGGGAAAATATACAGTGGCAAGCATCTTTCCGTTTGCAGACTGCACTTTGGCACGCCTGTGGTTGTGAAGATCTTGCAGAGAAGCTGAGTTCGCAGGATGGAAGGAATGTGGAGTCACATTAGAGCGAGCCTGAAATGCAGATCCCACCTAAGGTCGCTGGGAGGCTGTCAAGTCTGACCTTGCCCTGGGCGCTCTCTGCTTTTTCAGGTGGCACTGCGGCTGGAGGACGGCGATGAGACTGCAGAGCCGCCCCCCAGCGGGCGCCGGGACCGGAGGAGGGCCAGCGTGTGTTCCGGTGGTGGCAGCGGCGGCGCGGGCGAGCAGCGGGGCCTGGACCGCAGGCGCAGCCGCAGGCACTCGGTGCAGAGCACCAGCAGTCCCCTGTCGGCCCCCACCAGTCCCTGCTCCCAGTCGGCTCCTGGCTTCAAGCCCAGTCAAGTACGAGAGCACTGTGAAAAGTAAGCATTACCCCAGCCCTTTCGAGGGGCGCAAGGACCCTGATGAGGTGGGTGGGGTCACAACCCCGCAGGCACCCACCACCATCCCGTCCCTGCTGGCCACACAACCTCTCCTGACTTGCTCCCGGCTTCTTCTCTGCCCTTAAAACGCCACCCCAGAGGTCCTTGGAATGTCCCCGGGCAAGGTGGTCCTGGGGATAGGCCTAGATTTGATCTTATTAACTCCACGAGCTCTTCTTCACACACTTGTGTTTTCATAGCCCTATCTCAATTAATATCTGTTCGAAAATCTGTGCTTTATCAAATGGAAAAGAATCCAAAACACAGGACTTTACCTAGAAACGAATGGTGCACCGTCCTGTAAATGTAAGATCATTAGTCTTGAGATACTCGTGGCAACGCATAGTTGAGGGTGATTTTAGTTACACAGAATAAGCCTGTGTGAATTAAACAGATAGATTATATAAATATAAACATAGATGTACACATACATTATATTTATATGAGTAGATAATATATAAATATGTAAATTTCAGTAAGTGCCATTGCCGTTAATTTGTTAGTCATTTAGCAAACATTTTTAGTGAGTATCTGTTAGAGGCCAGGACTTTATGATACCATGAAGAATAAGGTATGATCTGTACCCTTTTCAAAGTCACATCTGGGCTGGGAGAGTTCATGAGAAATTATACACACACACACACACACACACACACGTACACAAAAGTAATAGATTTTGACAAAATCTATAGGAACTTAGAAATGGTTCTATAAAGAAGAGGTGCAACACAATGGAGAGCCATGCTGTTCTGGAGTCTGGGTCCACTGATAGCTCCCCAAGTGAATGCTGTCCGTTCACTAGGATGATGGAGCTCTGTGGACCAGTCCACGCCAGCCAGGTCCACCTGGAATAACTGGTGTACTAGTTTGCCAGTGTGTCACCCCCTGCTGCTGGCACGTGGAGGCTCTGCTTACATCATTTGGCTGGAGCTTTTTCTGTCGTCATGGAGATCCACCTGGGAGCCACATGTGAGTCATGAGGCTGCCTGGTGAAGAAGAAAATCACTCCGAATAAGTTGGATGCCCTTAAGCTAGTGATCGAGATATGTCCCCTCCTCTGTATCCCTGAGGACCATCTGCCCCCATCTCGAGCGATGTCCCGAGCAGTCTGGTGTGCATAGAGTCCCTGGAGGCTGAGCTGGCCATGCCCTCGGGTGCCTCCTGTCACAGAAGGAGAGGAAGACACTAGTCCGAGAGTGATGTGCAAGCCACGATCCTCGACACCCTTCTCTACCACGTAACTATCCATCTACAGATTTTTCTAAGAGTCTGTATAGAACAAGCTGTTATAAGAAAAGAAGACAAACTTCTAAACAGACAGAGGAATGAGCACGTCTGTCCTAAACGTTGCACCTTGTGGTCTAAGATCTTCAAGAAACCTAGGCAGTGCTCAAAGGGCACGTAAGGTTCTTTCAGCACTGCTCCTAGCTGAGGGAGAGAAGGGGATGCAGTGGGCTGCAAATTGGTATGTAAAATCACCCCAGATGCTGAGGACAGTCATTCGGAGTCCTTGTCAGCAGTGCTTGGCATTCTTTTGTACTGTCTGCCTTGTGTCCTGTTGATGCCTGGTCTGTTTCTTGCTGTTACACTTTTCAAAGGTTCCCATGTCGTGAGTCAGGTGGCCACACCTTGTGGCAGGTTGGCAAGGATGACAGCAGTGGAGTAGGCCCTCATGGGCACAGTTCACGGTTTCGACGTGTGGGGCTTGGGGGGGGTCTGGAATGGGAGCCACACATGATGCTCTGCATGTTTCTTGTCTCATTCTTTTCAAACAGGACTGAGTTTTCATTTTACTGAAATGAGTACTTGACGGAAATTTACAGCACTTATTGGAGAAGAATACACTTTCCCACTTGTAAGGACATAACATTTTACAGATTGATTATGAAGTGGCTTCGTGAAGCCTGTTGGAGGGGTTTGGCCCTCCGGCCCCGAAGCAGCAGTACAGTTTTGGCAGAGGTGGGAGTGGGATGGGGGAAAGGGTGACAAGAGGCCAAACGGGAAATGATCCCTGCATGCATAGCTTCGTCAGCTGCTCAGCATCTGTGCCTCTGAACGGTACGTTAGCATCAAGTAGTTCCTTGTGTCCGACTCCCCATAGACCTTGAAAGACAGAAGCAGGCCTGACCTAGCCGGCTCCTCATGTATGTGAGCATTCTGGCCCTGCTCACCTCTGACTTGTGGCAACGTGCCTTGTGTATGCCACATAGGAACTTTAGACTGGGTTTTATAATTCTGACCCAACTAATGCCGGTACCTCTGAAAAGAAGATGATAGTGCATGCTAGAGTTTAGAGATCCACATTGCCCTAAAATGCATATGGCATTCCCTGCTCAGATGGTCTTTTAACATCATCTGACATTCTCACAGTGGTCCTCTGGAGGACCTAGCAGGACAAGTCTCTTCATCCTCGTTTTACAAGTGAGAGACAGGGCCTTGGTGCCGTGTGATGATCCCAGGACTAAGGGGCTGAGTTGTGGGTTAGACACAAGTCTTTGGCCTTTGCCTTTTAGTGTCCAAAGGCACCCCAAGAATGAAATCCAAAATGTAAGTGTAAAGATAAAGCTCATTATGGCACATAGTCACAAAAGATGCTTTTAGGGGCACCTGGGTGGCTCAGTCGTTTAAGCACCCAACTCTTGATTTCGCCTCAGGTCATGATCTCAGGTTGTGAGATTTAGCCCTATGTTGGGCTCTGTGCTGGGTGTGGAGGCTGCTTCTGATTCTCTCTGCCCCTCGCCCCCTACCTCCCGCTTTTTTGTGTGCGCTCTCTCTTTCTAAAAAGAAAAAAAAAATTCATCTTTGCACTGGAAGAAAAATGTGGGTGCTTTCATTTTTTTACCAAGAAAAAATTATTTGCAGCCTCAAATCAGCAAAACAAACAGTGTTGCTGGTTTAAATTATAAATAGTAGATAATCTTAAGAGAAAAAAATCTTTAAGCCTATAGCAGGAGGCCTTTCTATGCACTTTCAGGCTCAGGCCCTCTCCTCTCTGGGGCACCCCGTTCTATCCCTGAACTTCTCTGTTTGTGAGGAAGGTCTTCTGACCTGAATGCACTCCATAATATTCTAGCTCTATTATTGCCATTACATGGATGAAATTTCCCCATAGTGTTTTCCTATTCATCATAGTTCTTACCTCTGTCACCACACATCAAATCGTCTTTCTGCTCCGTGTGTCAGTCTCTCTAATAATGAACATTGCATGGTACTTAATATATGAAACCTTTCATCCTGTTGATTTCCACACAACATTCCAACCCACGGCGGTAATTTTGAACTTGATTCAGTCACTAACGTTAGCAGTTGTGCCATCCAGCCTTCGGTCCTGTGTATATTTTAATACACACGGAAGAGTGACCTGGCAGGTAGTAGATGATGACAACTGGCTGGCCCAGACTGCTGCCACGTACCTCAAAGGCAGGGGTTGGAAGCTTTCTCTGTCAGGCCAGGTAGTACATAGGTTAAGCTCTGCAGGTCGGGCAGTCTGTGTTGCAACCCTTCAAAGGCATTCTGCCTTTGCAAAAGCAGCCCGAGACACCAGGTAAGCAAATGAGCTTGTTTGTGTACAGACACTGAGATTGCAATTTTACATGTCAGGAAATATCTTTCTGGTTTGTGTTTCAACCATTTAAAAATCTGAAAACCATCCTTAGGAGACGGACTATATAAAAACAGGTGGTAAGCCAGATCTGGCCCACAAGCTATCGTTGGCCAGCCCCTGTTCTAAGACGCCCAGTTTCTAGAGGGAGGTTGGCAGGGAAATGATCTGGAATTGGCAAAGAGGAGTATATGGGGTGTGACCGAAGAGCCCATCATGACATAGGAGAGGGCTGTAGGGAACAGTGTGTTAAGTTCAGGGTGGGAGCAGGGAATATTCCATGAAGACACTGAGACTATCCGGGATTTGGCTAACAGCTGCTCATAGGTTCTCAGGGCACTGTGGGTGGTTGAAGGGATTGGACAAGGCAGGAGATGAGTTAGATGAGGGGACATACAGAGCCAGCAAGGAGAAGGGGATCTGGAGATGAGTCCAAGAAAGGTGGGGCTGCTCCAAGAGGTGGAAGCAGCCTGGAATCAGTGCCAGTGTTCCCATTAAGGTGGTGGTGTTGTCCCTCAGGACATTTGGCGATGTCTGGACACGTGTTTGGTGGCCACGATCATCGTGGAGTGCCGTCAGCACCTGGGGGATAGAGTCTGGGGTTGCCGCTGAACATTCCACAAGGCGCGGGACAGCCCTCTGCACAAAGAATGATCTGTTCTGAAATATCAGTAGTGCTGAGTCTGAGAAACCCCACCTTACAGGACAGCAAGTAATTGATTGTAATTTTTCGTTCCTCCTCAGGATGATGCCGAGGTAGGGAGAGCTTCGACTGTTGGAAGGAGGTGGTGTCTTTCTTAGCAGCACATGGAACTCTGTGGATCTACCTTCAAATGTTCATATGCATGGGTCAAAGCTGGCTTTTTTTTTTTCTTCAGAGAATAGGATTCTCAAATTTCTTGGCTACTGTACACAACGTAGAGTCCCTTTTCTGCTTGTTTTTGTTGTAATTGATTTAGCAAAGTTTATGCTTCAAATTCTTAGGGAATATGCTGAACCCTCTTTGGAAGAACCAGAGGTTTGACTAGACCTCCTGATTTTCTCAGTAGTCCAAAAGCCCAATATACCCAGTACCACTCAGCTTTATATCTATCACATTCCCCCAAATTGACATAACAGCACGTGACGCCAGCCATATTACAAAGCGGCAAGATCGAGCAATGATTCTGTAATGGAAGCTGTGCTGTTTTGCAGCCAGGCTCAGGAATCTGGAGGAACAGGAACACAAGACAAGCTCACTAGAGTCACTCTGACTACCCAGTGCTCTCAGATGGTCGGGTGGCACTGAGGAGTCAGTTCTGAGAAGGAGCAATGGGCACTGTCCTCTTGGCTCATGGTATTATCAACTGGTGGTCAAGAAATAGAAGTTGAATTCAAAAATTGCTACTTTGTTATATAAGTTAGATGAGAGGTAAAAATAAAAAGGCTTAATATATGTTGCGCCAAAGTACTCATTCTAATAAGTTGAAAATGATAAGGAAGTCAACAGGCAGATGGAGGAGATAAGGGTTGGGGCCAGGCCTTGAGCTTGCTGCTGGGAGGAACCAGACACAGTCATTTGTATACATGACTGATCTGCAAGCCGCAGGGAAAAGTTGCGGCCTGCCTCTGGCAGGTCCCAGAGAGGGGGAAGCCGAGAGGGACCATGCCCACCTGGGCTACAGGCCATGGGTCCTGACCAGGAGATAGCTAGTTCACCCGCGCTTCAGGGAGGAGGAGTCAGGCTGGGTATGGTGTGGACCCTCGCATCGGGAGCTCAGCGTGAACCCGCTGGCGGAGAATAGCCTACGGCCCCTCGAGAGCAAAGGAACCCTCAGCCTGCACAGGTCCTCCCATCCCCACCTAGGATGGAAGTACTGAGGCAGGGGAGCAGCTGCTTGGCTCCACCGCTAAGAGCCGTGTAGCAATTTAGATATGGCCCCAGGCACTCAGGGGGCACCGACTACATAGCAACTCTGTTTTCCAATAAAAAGGATCGAGGATGTGAAGATGTGGTAGCAACTATGCAGTGTAAAATAGACCTGGTTGGACCATACGGTACAGAGGATGATGATGGCAATTGGCAGCTGTAGCTGTGGCTCGCCTTTCCTGGGCACCTAATTACCTGCCAGGCCTTGTGCCGAGAGCTTCAATGCACCAAGTCCATTTTCATCATTACCCCATTACTAGGTGCTGTTAGGATCTCTGTGTGGCAGGACGGGAAGCTGAGGCAAAGAGAGTTAAAGGAACTGTCCAGAGTCCCACAGCTGATCAGATTGATTTTAGAGTTCCTGGTGGAGCTGGTTTTTGAGTTCAAGGGCTCTGCCTCCAGAGTCCCATTTTATTCAACTACTTTTTCTTCCCCTGGGATTCCATAAATATAAAACAATTATCCTTGGTACTTGGCAGTTAATAAGCAACTATCAAATACACGTTGCCATTTTTTTATTACTACTTCCAGATCTTTATGTCAGTACATTTAATAAAGTTATTGCTTAGTGTTCCATTATATGGGTGTACTATAAAGACAGGATGCCTTCATTCATTTTGCTATGGCTTGATTCCCATTTTTTTTCCTAGTACTAAACTTTCTGGAATAAGCATCCACACATGTTTTTGTGCACATATGTTAGCATTCTTTTAGGAGAGATTCATAGGAGTGAGATTCTAGATCAAAGGGCCTTACATTTTAACTATTGATATCACACCTCTGGTCCTCAAAAAGGCGATACCACTTTGCTGCCCTCCCCCCACCCCCCACACGTGACTGACCATTTTGTCACAGCTTCCCCAGCACTGGGTGTTAGGAGTTATTCAGAAGTTTAGTATTTCTGAAGAGTGAAATGTGGTGCCTCAGTGTTTCACTGTGCACTTTTAGGTTACCGTTGAGGTTGCTCATTGGCTGTAGAAATTTCCTTTCCTGAGTGTTGCCTGTTTATATCCTTGGCTCATCTGTCTCCTGAATGGTTTGTCCTTTTAAACTGATGAGCACCTACTCTATTTTAATAGGGAAATTTTCAGATACAGAAGCAGAGAGATTGTAAACATCCTCTATACGATATAGGTAATAACTTTTGACAACTATGTCACAAATACTTTTTCCTTGTCTATTAAACATCTTCACTTCTGCTGTCCCTTGGTATGTGTAAAAGATATTGCTAGGGTACCCAATTTATTAGTCTCTTCCTGTGCAGCTCGTAGGTGGGGTGCTTATTCAGGAAAGTGTATCCTCCTCCTACCCAGCCTCTACTTTGTCCGGGGAGGATGCTTTGCTATTCCTCGTTCACTGTCTAGGAGATAACGCAGTGATCGCAGGAGCCGGCACTGACTCTGCGCTCGCTATCGTGCTAAGCAGTTTTGCATGAATTGTAAATTATGTGAAGAACGTGGTAGAATCTTCCCCTTTTTAAGATGAGGAAACTGAGGCTCGGAGGTTAAAGAGCAGGCCCCAGATCGCACAGGTGGTAAGCGGCACAGCTGAGTTTGAACCCATTCATTCCTAGTCCAGAGCATGTGCTCAGAGCCAAATGTCCCTGGGACTGTGCTCTGAACCTGCAGAACGTGCGCAACAGTAACAACTTCTTCTCTTCTGAGGATGAATCAGATTTGTTGAAAAAGCAAAAAATCACTCAGAGCAAATATTTACTGTGACTTGGTAATCCTAATGAGCTGTATTGTTTATAGTCCCTGTTAGATTTTGATCTTGAGATAATCACACTGATTTGTTTGTTTTTCTCAAAAATTGGCACTGAAGACGATTCCTAAGGAGTTCTGAAAATGTTCAGAGCAGTAACTGCAACACTGGAACAAGCCTTCCTCGTTCAGCATAACGAAGCAGCCTTTATCTTGTGGTAGAGGAAGGAAGGAAGGTATAGGAACAGAAATTCATCTGGTTGAGAGGAAGCCACAGTTAACAATGGTCAGAGGCTAGGCTGTCCTCACCTTTTGGGGGCTCATACCTGGTGTGTACCAATTAGTGGCCCGGCGAGTGGTGGGAGCCAAGCTTTGGGGCTGAGCCTCCGAGTGGGAGCTGGAGGGAGGCAATTGCAGAGGGAGTTGTTTTCTGTTTTCCTGCAGAAGTACGAAGGGGTGTTGGCTCCTCTCCACCAGCCACAGGAACCAGTGGGCAAAGGAGAGCCTAATTATGGAAACATTAGCAGGGTGGGTGAGCTCATCTTCCCATATTTTGATGGGAAGAGGCGTGTTTGGATGCCGAGTTCTAGGGCAGTGCCTTGCTCTCTGGTCTGTCTCACACATTGTCCACAGGACTTGATGGCCAGGAGTCACAGAATTCTCGGCCGGTTAGTTGTAGGGTCGGTAGCAGAAATAGCAGACTAGTGCTAGCTCTCTTTCTTGGAAACAGCAATGAGCAACGGATTGACCGATGAAGAGCATGAGACGAGCAGGTGGTGTGTAATTGGTGTTAACCTGCGAGATCTACAACTGGGTGCCGTGCTCGGTCCTGGCTCCAGGAGGAAGGTTTGGCCAGGGGCAGTAACGGAGCAGTGGCGGAAGTGGCTGAGAGCACAGGGTAGGTCTTCACAACCTGGGACTGCGTTTCCTTGCCAGGCTTGGCCTCGGTCTTCTCCCCTGTAAACTCAGGATGATGCTACCTCTTTAATAGGGTGGTGGGTGATTTAAGAGACGCAGCCCAATTGTGTGCTTAGCTCACTGTTATTATTACAGCCACTCCATGCCCTGGAGCTTTCCTGGGTTTTGTACTATTAAGGAAGGTAATTGTTAAATAAATACGGATGCGAGCCGGGGAGAAGATTTTGTGCCCTGGCGTAAACATGCTAGAGGATTTCACAACAGCCAGGTTAATAACCACTGGTACCCTGAGCGGCAAGTGGCTACCTGGGAAGATTTATCTGATGGCAAATGATTTGTTATAAGTGGGAGTCACAGAAAAGGGATGTGACCTTGTGAGGTGGGTATGATCGGAATACAGCCAGTGATTCAGATTTGCCATTTGGTATCTAAGAGGCTCTTTCTGGTTTCCCGAGTATTGAATAGTAAGGGGGTGGACCGGAGGGGAGAGTGCTGGGGGGGCAAAGGGGGGTGATCTTGAAACTGGTAGAACTGCTGAAAAGAAAAAACAGAGGCATTGAAGTGTGAGAAGAGGTGACTTCGCAAAGCTCCTCTGACTTCTAGGGCAGGATCTCTTGTTTCTCAAAATTTCACTGTGATTCGATTGGGCGTTTGGACCTTGCTGCTTTTTTTCAAGTGAAGCATAATTGACATACTATATTATGTTAGTTCCATGTGCACAACATAGGGATTTGACCAACATTTGTATACATTTGGAGCTTTGCCGAATTGAATTTGGGGATCTTTCTAGGTTCTGAGGAAATTGGCAAAATTTTATCCTTAAAACTGAGCAGAGCTACCAGTGAATTTTTAGGTGACATGTGATCAGGGTTGTGTTCCAGGGAGACGACTCAGAAGAGCAGAGAGCAGGTGGCAGCAGTCCGGGAGAGGGCCTGACTCGGGCAGTGGCTGGGAGAGTGGCGAGGTAGGAGCAGCTGAGGAGACAGGAGGGCATTATCTGCAGGACAGTGACTGGATTTTAAGGTGAGAAAAAGGAGTCTGGGCGATTCCCAGGCAGCCACTAGCCCAGCATCATGGGGTGGCTGTCAGACCACTTTGCAAGCTTTGGGCATTAAGTGCAAGTGTCAGTGGGTCACAAGTACAACTTCCCCTACTGTTGTATAGACATTTCTGGAACTCAGATATGTGTAGGTGATGGTTGATGTCTAGGCTTAAATGCCATAAGCCAGGGAGAGAGCAAGTGCACGGAGCAGTGACTGGGTAAAGCCCTGGAAAGCAAAGTGGAGGCTCATCGTCGTGTGAAATGCTGGAACGGAGACGCTCACTTACTTGCCAAGTCAATGAACCTTGAAATCGGTTGTCTTCACGTGTGACTATGTTTCAAGCTAGAGTGGCCCAGTTTGGTGTGATGTTTCAGGAAGAGACAGCCTTTACTGGGAGAGCCATAGTGAGCACATTTCAAAGAGAAGGACAGGTCCTTGTTTCTCATTAAATCTTTGACTTGCTCTGAGAATTTTCTTTCAGTGTCCAGGCTGCGTCCCCTTGACCTGTGCAAACACCACCTTTCCTATAACGTGCACCTTCCCCTCCATGTTCTGGATGTTCACAGCCCTTTCTGGAGAAGCTTGATTTTCCGTGGTAGTCTGTGTGGGTGTGGGTGTGGGTGGTCCTTCTGGAGGATGAGCCTCTCTCTCTCTCTCTGTCTCGTGCGATTCCCAGGATGCCTGTGGAAATGGAGCAGAGGCTTTCTCATGATTACTGAGTGAGCTGTTTGGTCCCGGTCATGCGAGGAGGCATGTGATTACCTTTGCTTGACAGGAGTCTGTGGAAGAAGCTTGGTGATGACTCTTCACTCATGAAGGTCAGATGGACAGGGAAATAAAACCCCGAAAATATAGGTGGAAGAGGCCAAATCTGACCTGGTGAGAAAAGATAGAGTGGCCAGCGGTGTAGCTGGTAAAGCATTTTGCAAAGGAGCCTTTTGGGAATAGGCTTTGAAAATTGAAGGGGACAGACCCAAAGAGAGAGAGACCCAGCCTGATGGCATTGTTGTCTCTCGGCACCTGCTCAGCACGCTGACCGTGATCACTGAAGCATCAGATTCGTGTTGAAAAAAATCTTTATTCCTGAGTGAGGTACTGTTGATGGTTCAGAAACTGACCAGAATTAACATGGACTATAGCCGTGGCCCAAATGTGTCTCGTGGTGCCCTGCGCTGTATCTCCTTCTGGAGGGATGGAGCCTTGGCAGGCTGAGCAAGGGGTGAGAGCCAGTAAACTGACTGTGCACGTGAATGCAGTGAGAAGACGTTGATGTTCAGGAAAGAATTCAGAAGAAGGAAGGATTAATGGCCTTTTCCGGTCCTCACATAGAAAAGGCTTCCCCCGCCCCCGCCCGCAGAGAAATGATCACAGCTGAGGTAGCAAAGCATAGTGGTTAAGAGCTTGGATGCTAGAGTTGGACTACTTGGGTTCAGGTCCTGGCTTGCTTACTAGCTGTGTGACTAGGAGGAAACTCCTTAACCACTCTGTGCCTCAGCTCCTCGTCTGTGAATGGAGTAATACTAGAACCTGCCTCAGCGGCTCCTGTGAGAATTCAAGGAGTAAACCAGGTAAAGTGTGCGGCATGAGAATGCCCCACACAGTGTACATTAAATAACTAGAATAAATGAGTGACTACAGGCGCCTCCCTTCACCCCAGTAGCTCCTGCTTTCCTCGGAGCAGAAGCAGAGCCCAGCCAAGAGGGAAACCAGCCTTACCCTCTGAGAGTGCGCTGGAGAATTCTAGGAAGCCCGGGCACATCTGGGACAGGTATCTGCAGCCTAAATACCTTTTGATGATCATGACAGAGCATAATTCCCAAAGACACAGAAACTCCGAGAGGAGTTCAGAGACACTAATACCACACTTAAGGAGTATTCAACTGCGATATTCACGTTGTCCCAGAGAAATAATTTCATTCCTGAGAGATTTGGTGTCTCCCCCCCAACTGTGTGGTTCTGATTTTATAAACATGAGATTACAAATGGCTAGAGAGGCGCCCCATGAGCAAGTGGGCCGGTCAGAGCCTGCTGCCTGCAGGTGTCTGTCTCGTACAGGTGTTGGATGGGACGGGGTGTGAGGGGGACAGAGGCTGTAGTGACCTGTGTCAGCAGCAGGCCTCCAAACCAAAACCAATACTGACTTACTGGACTTGAGAAGATACTGGAAAACACCTTTTTTTTTTTTTTTTTTTTTTTTTTTACCTGTGACAAGCTTTGTAAAGTTGCCTTCGAAATAGAAAGGTAAATAATTTTGATCATGGAATGGGGGGAAAAAACAAGCAAAGATGAGTGCCTTTGTATTTGTAAAAACATGGCTGGGGCTTGGGTCCTCATCGTGATAGCTTGTGTGTGTAAGTCCATGAGGAAGCTGCCAAACCTCTGGATGAGGAACCCCCCAGTCCTGAGCATCTCATTTCAGGGATAGACTTCACCTCGACAGACTTCTTAGTATTGACATTTTATGAGCCTTGATAGGATAACTGCTTTGAGTTTGTGGCAGAAATCCTAGTTTATGGGCTAAAGGAAAGCAAAATCCTATTCATTCTTCATTGTTCAGCCAGCTTCTATATTCTTGTACCTGCCACTTTCTTGGTTCTGAGATACAGTGGTGAAATGACCCTCAGGAAGCCTCAGACAGCGTGTGCGCAAATAGCGTAGCAAATAACTGTGTGCAGCTTTGGCAGAGGGCTTTTTAAGGAAGTAAACAGGACTGTATGGTAGAGGGTAACAGGGATATGAGGATACATCCTTGAGAAGAACTTGCAGAGGGGCACAAAGCTATGGGCAGGGATTTCATTACAGCATCATTTGTAAGAGCAAAGAATGGGGAATGGCTAGCTAAGGAAAACATGGAACAAGCATATTATGGAATGAAACCAGCAGTTATAAGAAATGTACCATACCAGAAGTACTAACATTCTTGCTATATCAGTGGCTGTATAAAAAGATTATAGGATAACATATTTTTAAATTTTCTTTTAATCTGGAAATTCACCCACCTGATTTGTAGCAGTGGTTATCCCTGATCAAAGGGAACTCAGTTTTTATCGGCAGTCTTATACTTTTTTGAAGGAAGCATATATTCCTGTAATTACATATTCATTTTTAAAAGGTTCTTTAGAAAAAAGGATAGTGGGATGGGAGTTGACCAAGACATCTCCTCAGGCACTTAGCCTGAATCCTGAAAGTTGAGAAAAACTCCCTGGGCTGAGGGAATGTCATGTTTGGTGGCAAAGGGAGGAAAGGGTTTGGTGTCCCCAGGTAATGAATAGGGGTCTCCAGAAATAGGGTTGTAGAGCATGGTTGGGGACACAGGTGCCACGAAGATGAGACGAGGTTGCACAGCAAGCAGGTTAAGTCTTGCAGGACCTTGGAAACCATAGTATGGAGTCTGGCGGCTATTTGACATGCAAGGCTTAGCCATGCACCTCTGAAGAGATGCCTGTCTTCCTGGTGGGGATCAGATTGGAGGTGAAGAAAAGTGGATACGGGGATGGTGGGTGGTAGCTATTACACAGAACTACTGAAAAACATTGGTGCCTTGAACTAGGGCAGTGGTTCTCAACCCTGTGGAGCACTGAAAATAACCTGTGATCAGACTACACCTCAAAATGATGGAATACAATTTCTGAAGGTAGGACCTGAGCATTAACATTTTAAAATCCTGTATCTCAAGGGAGAGGATCATAAGGCTGTGGAGGATTTGAGGCCCACACTGGAGAAAAAATCAGTAGTCCTCACTGCTTTATGTCCCAGGACCACCCTCTTGGACCAGGCTGAGCCCCACACCGGGACACTCTGGGGACTGTGTGACTTTACAGAGCAGCGTGGGAACTGGTGGCCCATGTCCAGTTCCTTTGGTGATGGTCCTTATAGATAATTCTGGCCCTTTGCTGCCCTTTTTTCTCTTCCTATTATCTCCCTTTTATACAATTCATTCTTCATTGGCATCTTCACCAGCAGATGGCCAATGAAGTAGAAAGCAAGCTACCCACACAAGTCCATGTGGTTACTATTGGTAATTTGGAGGCATGACTTGAGGGGGTAGAAAATAGAAAATGAGGTTGTTGAGAAAAACCCTGGCTGAAATATAAGATTTGAGGTTTATCTCCAGCTGTCAATTATCTGTACTTTATTACCATATTAAGAGTTGACTCTGGTGGGTTCAAGTCTAAAGCATGTGAAAGGGCAATTAGAATTCTAGAAGCAAACTGAGTCATGAGTTAGAAAGATATTACTGCACACAAACTCTGAAACACGTTGGCTTCCTCATGGTGGTTGTGTTTGGTATCTGGTTCACAAAGACACACATATCCTGTTTCTGTGATTTATAACTAAAAGTTTTTCGCTCTTTAGTATACTTCTCTTCCCATTTGTGAAAAACATGAGAAAGAATGTGTGTAAGAGGGGCCATTGTTTGAAATATTTATAATTAAGCTTGACCAGTAAACACATATTAGACTAGTAGTTGCACGAGTTCTGGAAATGGGAGGACTTGTCCAACGTCCATGTAATTTTGTGTCTTCAGCTATCACAGACCACCAGAGCTGGAAGCTACCATCCTCCTGTTCCACTTTATTATATGAATGAGATAAGTAGGAAGACAAGCCAGACCCAGGGCAGGACTGTTTTCACCTCTGGAGGCCGCCATCTTGAAACCTCAGCCTGGGACTTGGCATCCCGTCCATTTCCAAAAGTTCATAGAGAATTCCAGTCTCCCTTTATCCTAGTTTCACTTCTCTCCTAGATCTGTAAGGGACACTTAACACAATTTACTAGTATCTATGGCCTGGAATAAAGGTTTTTTTAAACATAAAATCAAGATACACACAAAGTAGCGAGACGCCTCACTACTGTCTGTAGTTATCACTGGATTGATTTGTTTGGCACCTGAATTACCTTGACACCTGAATTAACTGCAACCTAGCTAATGTATCTTTTCCTATTGCTGCTTATACTCTGTAGTTTGGAATTCCATTATATTAAACTACTACATGTGTCAGCAGAAAGAATGTGTTGGATCCATTAGTATTTTCTTCTAAAACAGAATAACAAAATAATGGCTTATGCATTAAGATTCTGCCAGTGGAGTCCATTTCTTAGATATATTCGGCATCCATGGCCTGTGCTTTATATTCCTTCTAAACTTTGCATGCTACAGGGACAATAAATACTTTCCTGTCTAACTTTGGATTCTCACCATGGAAACATCAGAGCAACAGCTGGGCTCGGTTAAATGTCTTTTCATTCTCTTGGCCGGCAAAAATTTTTTGAGGGAACTTTTTTTTTTTTTAATTTGGTGGATAATAAAACTATTTTTGAATGAAATCACTGCTTTACTTGGTCAGCTATATGTCTTAACTGATTAAGATCACTAATTGGACATTTTCAAATCTCATCTTGGCCCTTGGTAACCTAGAAACAGTCTTAAAGTTAACAGAAAGTGTGAGTCACTGCAAAGCTAAATCCGAAGTGGTTTAAGTATTCGTTAACACAGGGTGAGGCAAATGGAGCCAAGGGGATGCTTTCTCTGTCGTAAATTTAACAAAGCATTTCTATGAAATATTTTTTCATCTAATTTTGATAAGTCATGCACATTTTACAGAACTGAATGGAGCATGTAAAATGTATGCATTTTGTCTAAACCTTAAGACAGAGCTTTCCAATTAATTGCCACAAATGTCATACCTATGTTAAGAGTCATACTTATATCAAGACGCTGATCTCCTCAAGGCAATCGTGCAGGTCTGGGGTAACTGGGGGCCATAAGCAACTTCATCCATTATTCTGTTGTGTTGTATATCCTATCATCTGTGCTGTGCGGGAGGATTGAGAAGCACAGTGCAGGAGACTGTGGCTTAGAAGGGCAGTGCACTGATGACAGAGTGATAAAACCAGCTGAGATTCTGCTTTGGTTTCATTGGGTAGGCTGGTTGGTAGAAAGGACGCTAGCCTGGATATCAGGACACCAGAGTTCTTCCTGGCAGGTTGTGTGATCTTGCCCTCTCTGGACTTCATCTTTCTTCTCTGCAGCATGGGGAGGTCTCTAAGCCCTATCTCCGTTCTTGCCAGTCTTGTTCTTTGACCACCCTTAACAGGTGCCTCTGCGCTGAGCACCATGCTGGGTTCACGGTGCCAAAGAACCGCAACAGTCAGCAGGGATTTACTGGATGTCCTTGGGGGCTGGGTCCGCTGGAGAAATAGCTGGAGGAGTAACTCCAGGCAGGAAAATGGCTTCTGCAGGGGGACCCCGAAGCTGAAATACACCGGGCATTGGGTGGATAGATTAATAGACTGATTAAGACTGGGGGAGGGAGGTTTAGGAAGGGAGAGTGAGAGATGAAGTTGGAGAGATGGTAGAGGAAGTTAGAGTATTAGCTGGGCAAATTGGATTGAATCCTAAGATTTGAGTAGGGCAATGTCATGTGCAAAGCCTATCTTCTCCTCTGGTCCATCCCTCATCAGCCTTCCGAGTTTTGTGGAAGTCTCGCTTTTCAGACCAGTCAGTCCTCCACTCCCCAGCCGAATACTTCCTGGTATAGTTCGTTGTATAATGTCTTGCTTCCCCACGGGCCTGTAAACTCCAAGGGTAGGAACCAGAGTCTTGCATAAAATAAATGCTCAATAAATATTTGTTGGATAAAGGAAGAGAGCACTCTTGTCCCATTGTTAGACTTTTTTGCTTTTGAAAAAACGGTCGTTACGTATGGAAAATCTCTGTATCATCTGCTCAGTTTTGCTGTGAACTTAAAACTGCTCTGAGAAAAACCTATTATAAAAATCCCAGTTTAACAGTGTTGGATCAATGATAATCCTTGGTTTATGGTGTATTGTCGTTGGTCCACGTGTGGCCCTCTTCCTCGTTTGTTTTTATGTAAAATTTACTTAGTGATATAAAAAAAAAAACATCAATGAGACTATGGTCTACCTAAAAAAACAGAACCTTTTCCCTAACTTACACCCATCTGAGTGCTTCCATGTTTCCCGTCTCTGCCTGGATAACCAACACTCTCAAATATTGTTTATTGTCATCTTTACAGGTTTGTTGTTTCATAATATTATCAAATGTGTGTAAGTAAACCCATTATAAGTTTTGCCTTTTTGAGCTTTTAGAAAGTGTATCCTATTGTGTGCTCCTTCTTACACTTGCTTTCTCCACGTTACATAGCTAATGTTCATCCATATCATCACGTGAAGCTGACCGGCATTTATTTTTCACTGCTTGGACTATACCTCAATCTGTGTATCATTTTTCTTGTTGGCGAGCATTTGCTGAGCATTTGGGTTGTTTCCATTTCTTGGCAATTAGAAACGGTACTGCTGAGAATATTTTTAGACTCCTATCTTGCTGCATGAGTGTTTCAGTATCTCTAGGGAGAGTTTCTCAACCTTGGCACTACTGACATTTTGGACTGAATTCTTCTTTGTTGTGGAGGACTGTCCTGCATATTGCACGATGCTTCTACCTGCCAGATGACGGTAGCACCCCCTCCCCAGCTGTGACAACTAAAACATCTCCATTGACAAATGTCCCTTGGGGGACTGAATCACCTGAGTTCCAAACCACTGCTCTGGGGGATCGCGGTGCCATCTAGCAGTGGCGTTGCTGGGTCGCAATACGGGTGTTCGGCTTCATGTGATAGCACCGATTACTTTGCTGAAGTGGTTAGACCAGTGCACACTCCTATCAGCAATCTGTGAGTCCGTTGATCTACATTCTCTTCAGCACTTGGTGTTACCAGACTTCTTAATTTTTCCAAGTAGAGATAAGATGGTATCTCACTGTGGTCTTGATTTATATTTCCTGATGGATAGGTTAAAATATCTCTTCATAGAAGTTTATTGCCCATGATCATGTATTTTGCACAATCATATAGCTGTGTTTTTATTTTTAAAATATATTTTTGTATATTTTTGATATGAGTTTATGTCTGTTAGATGTACTGAAATGCCTTCTCTGAATTCGTTGCTTGACTTTCCCTCATCCGTAGTATTTTGGTCTTAGAATACACTTTCACACTGTTTTAAATGTTTTTTTTGTACTTTTGAAAGGTTCAGCAACATTCATTTTCCTTTTTGTTTGTCTTTTGGAGCCTAGGAAGTGTGACCTCAGCCTGAGATCCAAATTTGGAAAGTAAAGTTGGCTTCGAAGGAAACTAGGCCTTGCAGAATTGGTCAGACTGTGGGCCTCTGGGTCTCTTTTCTAATATGGAAGGGTGGCCTCCAGTCTGAGATTGCCTGCGGTAGAAAGGAAAGTGCCTGCTGGGTTCAGAGTAGACCTGTGCACTGGAGTAACTCCTTATCAGTTAAAAATAAAACACCCCTCATGGTATTTGAAAGCCAAAGGCCAGAGACCCAGAATTCTTTCTGAACAAATGTAAACAAAATTAAGTTACACTTTAAGAGAAAATGTAGCTAGGGGAAAAGCAAAATTGTCTGAACTAATTCTTCATCTTAAATATTATCAGCATAAAAGATTCTTTTTGACTAAGTCATCATGGGCTGAAACTAAAATCAAGCATAGAAAATCCTTTGTACCATGAGAAAGTATTTCTTTCTCCATCTATTTGGATTATAGGGCAAGGCCAGTGCCTTGACCATAGGGCACCCTGGAAGTGGGCCCTCCAAGTAGGTCATTGTGCTGCCTGCCATTGGTTCTGTCCCACCGCTCAGCTATGGCACACACAAGTCATGTGACGGTTTGGTGCAGTATCAGCAGGTGTGGAGCCCAAAGAGGATACAGTTTGGGATGTAGGTCAGGACAGTGATCTTCAAACATCTGTGGGGCAACTATGCAGAGGAGAGAAGGATTAAGAAGAGTTTACACAGGTAGAAGTTATAAATGGAAAAATGTTGCTGTCTGTCAGTGGTATAGAATGCTTTGCAGAGTACTGTGTCCTCTTTCTTAGGGCATCAAGCAGAGTTCTGAATGTCCATTGGTGGGAGATGTTAGAGATTTCCTGAGAGGGCCCAAAAGGCAGCGGTGACGTGGTTGATGATGGCCAATAGTTAAAACAAACTGATTTGTCTGCCACATGCCACGCCTTTTCAAAGCACTTTTACATATGAATGCAACCCTCCTGCCAGGTGTAGGTACTGTTACTATCCCATGGGGGGGGATCATAGGACCCAAAGTCACACAGCAGTAAGTGGTGTAGCTGGAGTGCAACCCAGGCAGCCTGGCTCTGAGCGTCTCCAACTCTAGCAGACTTTGCTTCTGATGACTTTACCTCCTGGGGGAGCAAGTAAAATCAAGACATTTTGGAGGGTGGGCCTCAGGAGAGGACAGCCTCGGTAGACTAGAAGTAATAGCATCTGCAAACTGCCACTCAAGCTGAGTGAGGGTGGCATCAGACTGATGATTGAGGGAACAGTTTTTATCTGGGCTGCTGTTGGAGCAGGTGGGAGAAAAGAAGACTAAGGCTGATAAGGGGTGACTTGTGAGTGAAAGCTGTACCAGGCTGAGAAGGACAGATGAGGTGTGTGGGTGTGTGTCTGGTGGCATTACAGAAGGAATGCTGGCCTCCCCGTTCCACTGGCCTCCTTGTTTGTGACCGAGGCACCCTTCCATCCATGTGTGGGGCATGTCATCATTGGGTATTGCCAATGCTCCTCTCTCCCTTTTCTGCCCCATCTAATCAGTCACCAAGTTCAACCAAGTCTGCTTTCAGCTTTTTCAGATCCCTTCCTCTTCCTTAGTTCCACAGTTATCTCCCTCTCTGCTCTACCTAATTTTTTATGAGGCTTGCATAACTTTGACTCCAAAATCTGACAAATACATGATAAGAAAGAGAAATTACAGCTCAATTTTTGCAGAAGGTGTATGTAAAACAATTCATAAGATATTAACAAATAGAACCCAGCTATATATAAAAAGAATAATACAACAAAGTAGAGTTTATTCCTGGTGTACAAGTTCGGTTTAATATTTTAAAACAGTCTTTGTAATTCATTGTTAATAGAGAAAAGGGAAAATCATAGACTTATTCTTTTAAATGGAAAAAAATTTGACGGAATTTAATATTCATTTATGATAAAAATTCTTGGCAAATAAGGAAACTTTGATAAAGAATATCCACACAAAACTGTGGCAAACCTCATAGATTCCCCTGATATTTGGAAAAACAAAGGGATACTTAAATTCATCACTTCAATTTAACATCTTATTGGAGTTCATAGCCAGTGTAATAAGGCAAGAAAGTCGTGAGAATTTGAAAGCAATAAACAACCGTCATTACTTACAGATATGATTGTCTACAGAGGAAGTCTAAAAGAATCTGTATAAGAAGTATTACAGTCAATAAATTTGGAAAAGTTGCTAGATACAAGGTAGATTTTTTAAAAGATTATACCATCAACAAATAGAAAATGAAGTTTAGAAATTGATAAATGTAATGTAGCATCAAAATTATACCTGAAATAAATTTAACAAAAGATATGTAGGATCTCTTCTGAAAAATTACTACACTATTAGGAGATATTAAAGAAGGTTGGGATAAGATTAGAGCTAAGTAAAGACTATACCATACCATGGTTTGAAAGACTCAGTATGTAGATGTCAGTTCTGCAAATTTGTATATGAATTTAGTGTAATCTCAAATAGTAGTCCAGCAGGGTTTTTATGGACATTGATAGGCTGATTCAAAATTCTCATAGAAATGCAAAGGGCTAAGGACTTAACACTATACAATGTCAAGATCTGTCATAAAACTATAGTAAGTAAGATAGCAAGGTATTCACAGATAAAAAAAAAATTCACCTTTGGTAAGAAAAAGTCCCAAACCCACAGATATTTACCTGATTTATGATAATGATGATATTGAAGTGGAGAAAAGAATGACCTTTTACTAAATGATTCTGGGCCAGTTGTATATCCATATAGAGGAATAATATGTCTAAACGCCTATTGCACGTGATGTACAAAAATTAATTCTGGATGAGTTGCAAATATAAACAAAGGTAATGAGTTTTTACGGGGATACACAAAAGAATACCTTTAAGACCTTGGTGTAAGCAAAAAATTTTAAAACAGGACACAAAAAGGGCACTATCAAAGAAGAAAGATAGATGGACTTCATTAAGATTAAGAACTTTCATTTATTAAAAGACACCATGAAGTGAATCCAAAGGCAACCCACAGAGAAGGAAAAGATTCTTGCAACACATTAAGTATGACAAAGGACCTGTACCCAAATTATATAAAGAACTTCTACAAATCAGAAAGAAAAACACACTGGGTTTTGAATAATGGGCAAAGTACTTAAACTTCAAAAAGAGAATATCTATCTGGAGGACACTTAGAAGTATGACAAAAGTGCCTGGCTTCACTAGTCATCAGGGAAGGCAAACTAAAACCACAGTGAAATGTCACTACAAACAGATTAGATGACTAAAATGAGATAGAGGAAAAAGCCAAATCTTGGCAAGGATGTGGGACAGCCAGGATGTTCATATACTACTTATGGGAATGTACATTTTAAAAAACTGTTTAACAGTTTCTAATAAAGATGAACCCAAGCATCAATGACCCAGAAATGCTATTCCTAGATACATACTGCCTAGTAATATATACACATATTCAATGAAAGACATATACTGCAATGCTCATAATAACCCCGCTCAGAATAATCCCAAACTGAAAAGTGACTGGTAATCATCAGCAGTAGAATGGGTAACTAAATTGTGGTCTATTCATACAAGGAAGTATTACATAACAACGGGAATGAGTGATCTTCAAGGGCGTATAACAACGTCGATGAATCTCACCAATGTTCTGTTGAACAAAAGCAGCTGGACGTGGTTCCTTCTAGACAGAAGAAAAACCGGCCAGGCTGATCTCTGCTATTTGAAGCGAGGTAGGGGAGGGAAGCAATTGGAAGGGAGCATTAAGGGAATACTGGCTATAGGGGTGTGATTATTTTGTGAAACGTCAGTGATTTGTGTACTTTTCTGAATGCATTTTATACTTCAGTACAAAGAGAAAACGCAAGTGAGGGACGGTGGGGGCAAAAGAGTTAAAGATCTTGGCAAAATGATGCCTGGGATGGGGAATGGTGGATTCGTGAGGACTGAAGGCAAGAAGGAGCTGGCTGCGTTGAGAAGGTAGAGGGTGGACACGAGGAGATGGCAGTGGGGTTCTGGTGGGAGGAGAGGAATGAGAGATGGGGGTGAGTGAGGGTCTGTGGTTGGCGGTGGGGTAGGAAGTTTGAACATACGTTTTCCGAGGTAGACAGGTTCTGTGTGATGTTGAGGTCCAGAGTGTGAGGGGCGAAGTGAAAGAAGGTGAAGGTCACTGGAGTTCAAGAACACAAGTGATGGAGAGGTCCACAGGCCCTGGGGTAGGTGTTCCATGTAGAGAGTGACATGAGTCAGGTGTTGACAGGGCTCAGAGCCCAAAGGAGGGTAATGATTCGGTTATCAAAGTCTGTACTCATGTAGCTGCAAGGACAAAACCCAAATTAAACTGTCTTAAGTAAAGTGAGAATTTATTATCTTCCGTTAGTGAAAGGCTAGGGTAGAGCTTCAAAAGTACTGGATCCAAGTACTAAAATCGTCCTGGATGTCTACCTGCACCGCCCCCACCCAACTGTGCTTTTCTTGGATCCGCGTTCACGACAGGCAGCCTTCCTCCTGGCTACGCAGTTGGGGTGTCCTTCCAGTTACGGATCCCAGAAGGCACCAGGGGAAATCCCAGGGGTGACACTGTTGACTCCACCAGGACCACGTGTCCACCCTCAAAGTGGGAGCAGATCAGCCCCCTGCCCCAAGGTCCCTGGGGACGAGGGAGTAGAATGTAAAAACCGTGCCCCCCATGGAGGTAAGTTTCAGATTGGCCTGACCCTCAGTGCTCTCTAACGGGGGGGGGGGGGGGAGTGCAGTGAGGACTCTGTGCTTTCTGCAGGAGCTGGACATCACCGGGAACACTCACTGCCTGATTCTGTGTGGAGGGGGCCAACCACGTCAGGGGCCTGCCCAAGGCCAGCAGCTGCTCTGAACCGCGTGGTGGGGGAGGGGTGCAGGGCGGGGGCATCCAGCCAACCTGACAGAGAATCTTGGCCTGCCCTGGGTTATTGTATCTCTACCCACATTTAAACTTGCCTCATCTCAGAACTGCCTCCTCTCTCCTAACACACTGAGTGTGTTCTTTTCATTTCAGCCAGCTGGAACGTTGTGTTGTGTTCTGTTTTCTGCTTCATCTTCCTGTTTGTAATGCTTATCTCGCTTTTCCATCTCGTGTCTGTGCATTTCTCTTTCCCGCCCTTGTCTCAGGGAAGAGGAGGAGGAGGAAGAGGAGCAGCCAGTCACGGAGCCCAATTCAGAGGAAGAGAGAGAGGACGATGCCCCCTGTCAGGGCAAGGACAGGTACCGAGCCTGGACCCTCCCAGGCTCCCACTAATAGCCCGGTTCCTTCCTAATCCATAGTTCGCAGCCACCTTTCGGGAATCTCCCTTCCTCACTGGCTCCCACTGGCAGGCTGTACCCGAGCACAGAGCCCCAGAGTGACTGGTTTTGTAGAAATAGCTGAGCACGTGCTCATTAGAGAACTGCACCACCCCTTCCTGACCACGCTTTATAGAAAAAAAAAATCACGTAACTGGTTTTCTCCCTGCTGTTCCCTCCCTCACTAGTGCACTGGCTTAGATTGACACTGGCTGGAAGGACGTTCGTGTCTGCTCAGAAAATGTTATTAACTCTTCCAGCGTTGTAGGAAGGATAATACCATGTGTCCCCTTCCTCCTATTGATTTTACCAACATAATAGTTGCTACAGAGTGTGGGTAACTACTGTGTTAATGATGCAGGTTTGTTTTTTATCCAAATGGACAGGAGTACTTTTCACCCCATGCAGCCCAGAAAAATGTACCATGATTCTATAGCCTTTTGAGGGAATTTACTGTCCTCTGCTCATACTTTTCAAGTATGCGTTCTTTCTGTCTTCAGGCAACGTTAACAGATAGAGGCATCTTGCTAATATTTTTTAATTTTATAGGTATTTTCCCCACATGGTGTGTTTTTAAAAGATAAAAATTGATCACCAGTAATTTCATTTTCTAACAGTCAAAAGTAATTCAAAAGTTGAAATTTTTTTTGTTTCACTGATTACCACTGCAAATTAACATTTTTAGTTTTTCCACAAATAAGCAAAATCAAAGAGCTCGTGGATAAATTAGAGTGAAACCTCTTTCTTATGAACTTCAAAATCAGTGTGATTCCTTGCTGCTTGGCCTCTTTCTGCAGGCCACCAGTGCACAAAAAAGGGGTCCGTTTCACCTGCTGAGACACCCGCCATTCCCAGGGGTCATGGATTCCTCTCTGATTTGACAAACTAGTGATTGTTTCCCTGCTTTGGAAGTGTCTGGGAAGAAGCCAGCAGGGTGCAGGTGTGGAGAGAAGAAAAGAATGACCTGGTCACAAAGAGTGAGCCACCCATGTCAGAATGCAGGGGGAGAAAGTTGTCATTGACCAGAGCCCGTCACCTAAGGGGATCTGCCATGCCTGGGGGTAATGATACTCAGGGGTGCTCTGGGGAGGGAGGAAGTTTGGTTGATAGTCCCACCTTACATTGAAAATCTGCCACAGGAGATCCTGGAGACCCTCAATGTATATGCTGGTATGGCTCCATACGTGCTTACATGTGCGTGATCTGTCCCACCCACACAAACTCATCCGCCCTCCGCTACTCTCATGGTACAGCACCTTGGACCGGATGCAAGAATCTGGCTAGAAAGGGCAACCTTCAAGGCATCCTTCTTGATGTCGTGCTGTCTTAACATAGGGTTGTTATTTCCACGGGTAGATGGTGGTGGATTGCTCTGTCAGGGCTTTTCTTTGTACGACCCAATGCTGGAGGCGTCCTTGATCAAACTACAGTTAAGCTTTCCAGTTTTAGGAAATAAAGTGGTGCATATTTAACACCGGGGCTTGATCTTGACAGTGACTAAGGCACTCATTAACCTTGACGTGGATGTATTTATTTCTTGGTGTAATCCACTCAGACCTTAAAGTGGCTAGAAAGATGCTGCTTGCTTCTGCTGGGTTGGTGTCTTCCCCTGCATGACCTGCTTGCTGGCTGCTCTTTCTGTGTGCATGTCACGGGCTCCGGGCTGGTGCTGAGCACTGCGGCGAGGTCTCCTGCCATCCCCTCATCCAGCCAGGAGAACTACTCTGTCCCTGCCCTTCTATACAGAGGGAGCTCCCAATTTGAGGTAGAAAAGAAAACAGATCACGTCCCATTCTCGAATGGGCATGGCTGGGAGCCAAATTCTGGAAGAAGGACGATGGGCGTGGCTGGGAGTCAAGTTCTCCGGGAGAAGAAAAATGGTTTGAAAAATGCAGAGTTGAACAGAGACTGTCCGGTTAGAAGAGTGTACGTCCGAAGATCGAAGTAGGCCAAATGCAGTCTTGTGGAGATGGAAAAATTTTACAACTGTGGCAGAATTGGGCTGTCTGAAGGAGTCCAGATGTCTAGGGCTTAGTCGTAGATGTGGGTTGTGGGGCAAGTGTGAGGTGGGCAAAATCTGATTTGAGTGTGCCAGTTCCTCTTTCATGGCTCTTTCCATTCCTTGCTGGCATCTCTTCTCCTTTGTCCTTTTCCATACCTGCTTTTGAGGAAGCACCTGAAAATAGGGACCTATAGGCTGAGGCTTGGGGGATACTTCTTCCCCTTTTGGGAGGAGGACAGAACTTCATTTTGACCAAGAGAAAGAAATGAAATTCAAATCGTGGAAATTCAGGTGCCAGTACAATCAGTGGGGAGAAACTGGGGAGGCTGGGGAGCTGTTGAAGAAGAGCCGTAGGGGGAGCTCCGTTAACTCCCCACACGAAAGCCTCCGAAAGCCCAGAGGCCAGACTGGTTTGCAGAGATGTGTCCTTGCGTTCGGCAAGCCTTGCCTCCCAGATTGACAAGCCCAGGTCGCCAGGATTGTTGGGCAAACCAAAGCTTCTGGTGGTGGGCTTCCATGCTGCAGTTCGAGAAACAGCTGGATTCTGGAGTTAAGTGGCCATAACAGTAGTGGGGTTTCTGTGTCTTTTTCTCTTTCCTAACCTTTGCTTTCCTTTCCTTTCCCTGCTTCCCTTCCTCCCTGCTGGCTCAGCAGAGAGGCCAGACCTGCCTCGGGGCAGAGCCCCGCCAGAAAGGATGCTGCTCCCGAGACCTCAGCCCTCTCCAGTGCCACCTTGCAGGGAAAACGGCTTCCAGCCAGCACTGCGATGGGGAGTCCCTTGTGCAGCGGGTCCTCTGGGCCTGCCCTCCTGTCACCGCCCCTGACCCCTGCCCCTACCTCCCAGCCCTCCTCCACTGCACCTGGTCCCCTGAAGGCATCACCGACCATAGAAAAGCTGCCCTATGTGCCCCACAGCCCTTTCCACCTCTTCTCCTATGACTTTGAAGACTCGCCCTTGTCCGCCAAGGAAAAGGAGGCTGAGTCCCAGAAGGAAAGCAGGTAGATCCCGCCTCGTGGGAGGCCTGTGTGAGCTTCATCCAGGGAATGCGACACAGCATGTTGACTGTACCTTCGGGCTTGCCTTCTGCTTTGTTTGTGTGGATTCCAGTCCAAGCAGAGGGCAGTTGTGGCATAAACTAACTCCTTAACCACTAACTACCAGTATTTAGGCAAGAGGCAGAAGAAAATTGTCATCTGTTTGAATCAAGGAGCTCTTCTGCTATAATACAATTACTAAAAATGGATTTTTAAGCATAGGTTTTTAAAAATATGCATGGTCTGACAAAATCTTTACATCTTGCACCTACCTGTGTGGTGTGGGACCTGCAGGATATAGCGAAGTGTCCTGCCCCCTTTCCATGCAGTGTTTTGAGTGGGATTTTCCTTCCTTTAACAGTCCCTCTGATTCTCTCCATTTGAGCACGTATTCTGCCTCTGAACCTTACAACTTCCGGTCTTTCTCTTCTAATAGGTGGGTTGTCTTTATTTTCTCTTCCTTTTCTATTGCTTTCTCTTTCTATTCTAATGTATGCATTTTTCTTTCAAAGATTGCTCATAGCTCCCCATGAGATGGCAAGCAATTGTGGTTTGAATCCCTTCACAGGCATTGATGCAAGTACATTATTTAAGTATGAGCGCTGTGATAATTCTTGTAAAAATTGAAGAGAGGAGCAGAAGAAGGGAGGTGTGTAAATCAGAACTGCACAAGGAAATTTTAGCAGGTGCTTGTTGCGTGCCTGTGTGCCTGCCCTTCACTATTGCCTGGGTTAGGAGTTCTCTGCAGGGTGGGGAAAGGAGGACAGAGGGTTTGAATATTTTGAGCAACCAATTGTCCAAAATCAATGATTGGTAATACTGATGGCTGCTCCTATCTTAGAGTAATAATCATTGATAACCTTTGTATATTATGAGCTGGGCCCTATACTTGCTATGAAATTAGCATCTTAAAATATTACTTAATGCTAAGAGGTAGGTTCTGTTCCCAACCCTTATTTACAATGAGGAAACTAAGGCACAGAGACCCAGGGAAGTGGGGAGTGGTTTCTGCCCCAAGCATCCTGCTCCAGGTTCTGGTTCTAACTTGTAGGTTGTGCAGGCCTCTCTTTTAGGCAGTCTGTCTCTCTCCTGCCTGGGGTAATCTACACAGCAGCTCCAAATACCAGGCCTGAACCCCGGACGCTCCCCACCAGGGGTTCTTCGGGCAAGTCCTTGTCAATGAAATGCTTTTGCCAGAGCCTGTGTTTGGGGGACCCTCGGCCTGGGTGCCCAGCAAGAAGTTAGGCCTTGATTTGAATGAAGGCTTATGGGACCCAGACCTGAAGAACAGCTCTTTCACATCACAAATAGGACCAGTTGCAGCAGGTGTCAGACACTCCGTCTAATAGAAGAATTAATCTAGAACTGTGACCATCAACCTTTCTGCTTACATACGACCTAAGAATATTTTGAAACTTCCCTCAAAGTTTTTTTTTTATTTAAATTTATTTATTTAGAAACAATGAAAGAGCACAAATGTGCACATGGTGCTGGGGAGGGGCAGAGGGAGAGAATCTCAAGCAGACTGTTCTCTGAGTGTGGAGCCCTACATGACCCATGAGATCATGACCTGAGCCGAAACCAAGAGTCAGAGGCTTAACCAACTGAGCCACCCAGGCGTTCCATACTTCCCTCAAAGTTTAGACTGTCTAAAGTTTTTTGTTCGGAGTTTAAAAAGCTGTAAAAGACATCATCTGTCTACTATATATGTGCTTTAAATTCCTTTTTGTCAAAACCTCGGGGCTTCAGATTTAAGCGATTAAATTCTGGGAAACACCTACATATGTCTGATTGGCAAAGCCTGTCCTCAGGCGAATGAGACTGAATTTCTGTCAGAAAAAGTCTGACTTCATGTTTCAATTCAAATATGCACATGTCCCTGTGACAACCACCTCACTTCTAGAACTGAGAAGCAAAACTGCACAGACCGTGAGGTATTTGGACTAATTGCTCAGGTATTTGAAAAACCAATGGAGGGAAAAGCGCATTATGCTTATTTTATTACTTTAATTCCATTTAAACACAATTCACAGACAGGTGGGCAGGTAGATAGAGAAAGTGGGGGAGGCCTGGCTCTGAGTTTACTCCTGGATAAGGTAGTGCCTTCTCCTTCCTCAGCATTTCTTAAGGGATTCCCTCAAGAATTGCCCGCACTACTCCTTTGCCCAGCACCCCGGAGCTGTTGATGCTCAAAGCAGTGCCCCACGCTGATTTGGCTTGAGTGAGGGTGTTGCTTTTTTCCCCCAAATGCGGAAGGCAGTCATGGGAGGGGAGGCAGAAGAGGAGAACTTGGAGACCCTCGGAGAGGCCGTAGGCAGACCCATTTTAAGAAAAGAGCAGATACAGAACCTGGGGCTCTGAAGCTCATTTCCTCTTGTTTCAAGGGTGGCTTTATATGCCTGCAGGAGTGTGTGAACTCCACCGTGAGCACCTCCAAACTGCAGGTTTTCTATGAGTCTCCTCTGGGTCTCACACTGTGGGCTCGCTGGATCTCTCACATGATTTTTATGGAGTGCCTCCAATATGGCTCTTAGGCCCTCCGAGAACAGTATCTACGTGCAAGTTAAGAGCTGTACATTTGACTGGAATAAAAATAACTGGGCAACCTCATCTTCGCCAGCAGGGTGGTGTTAGCCCATGAAGGTGACTCTGGACTTTCTGGTGATGGTCTCACAGCCTCTGATGGGGCTTTCCTGGGCCCAGGTCCCTCCCACTTGGTCGTCGCTACTTGCTTATAGTCCTGGGGGATGGGAGTAATAGAAACACATCTCTGGGATGAGTATACACATATATTAAGAAAAACAGCTTCATGCTTGTGCATAGGATTGCCTTATAGTTAACTGAGGATTTTTTATAATTATTAATCTTTTGTCTGACAGGAATTTGAATGCTGTATAAATATTGTTTGTACCTGTTAATTTTCCGATGTTCACTGACTGGTTTTCATGGAGTCTGTACAGCTCAGTGGTTGACTGCCATTGAACCAGTTCTAGTAGATACCAACCAGTTAGTCATGGAAAGCACCAAAGGAAAAAAAAAAAAGTATAGTGGACTGAGTGAGTTGTATGATCTAGTTCGTTGGGCTGAAATTGAGAAGCAAAACTGAACAGACTGTGACATATTCGAATTAATTGCTCAGCCATTAGAAAAACCAAAGCAGGGGGAATATGCGTTATGCTTGTTTTTATTTCCATCAGGTCATTTAAACTCAATTTTAGTAAAGTAATCCTGTTAATACATTCTCCAAGATGCCCACTTTTGGTGGGAAGGGCATTGTTTTAGATGCTTGCATGGAGTAACGAGCTGAGTGTCCAGGCGGCTGGGAGATGCGGGGCTGAAGCCTGAGCACAGGGGCCCCGGCTCCCTAAGAACTCAGCTCCTGACAGCAGCCTCCTTCCCTGCCCACGTCACAGTGCTCTCTGCCCACGTCTCTCCCTCTCCTCCACTCCTGAGCTTCTTTCTCCTTTCTCTGCCACTTCCTTTCTTTGTATGTTCTTCTCATCCTTTGCTTCTCTGCCTTCTCCATGCCCTGTGGTTTGGGAGCACTCTCGAAAAGTCAAACTAACCCTCACATGGAGAAGCAGTTAACCTGTTAGACATGTAGCATGGTGGGTTTTTAAAGAAAAAAGAAAAGGAAAGCCCAGAAACCAAGTCCCATGAAGGTGATGTGTTAACTGAGGAGGCCGGTAGAGTAAGATTGTGTGATCTGAGCCGTCATCTGCCAGGTGGCATGCCTGGGTACTAAGCACGGGCCTGATGTGTGACACCAAATACACAAAAGGAGCAGTAACTGAGCAGACCAGACTTAGCACAGGATGGATTTGGGATAATATAAATATTTTATTTCCCGTTATAATAATGTAATCTATGAAGTCAAATGGAAAATGTATGTCTATATTCCACTTTTTAAAATAGATGACCTGTTCTTAATTTTTTCTATACAAAGCTTTTGATCTTTGAGAATATTTTTATACAGTTGTAATCTAACTTGGTATAAATATTATATTCTGATGTTTTGCTTCAGCCTGTATATAAACATTTCCCCTGCTATCCTGTACAGAATTGGCAATCATTTTTAGTGGTTGCATAATATTCCATTGATAAATAACAGATCACAATTTTTAGCCATTCTTGCGTTGTTACCTACTTGGGTAATTTCCAGCTTTCCCACCATGATCTTAATAATGTTCCAGTGAGTATTGCCATGCATGACATTTTCAGTATGTAAATAATCATAAGATTATGTTAGCTTCCCAAAAATAGGCTTGCTTTTGTGAAAAGATATCCACATTTGAAGTTAAGTTGCTTCCCAAAATGATTCATGCTGATTTCTGTTGATGGGCGCTTGGACTGGATTCACTGTGTAGGAAGGTCTTTGTATGCTTATATCATAGTGACCCAGGGGGTCCCACACACCCACACACAGTGTCCCCGGCTAGTTTAGGGGAAGGAGTCGGCCCTGCCTTGTGGCTGACTAGGTTGAGAGGCAGAACTCGCTGAATCTCATTATTTGTAACTAATCATGAGTGTCGGCTCTCCACCCCCCACCACCACAAGGGCTTCAGGGGATGATTTGTTTTCTGGGAATATACAGTGATGATAGCTAAGTGCAAACTGCTAAAGGACAGCTATTCTGAAAAACAGAAAACTCTAACAAATCCTGAAACTTGTCAGAGATGACTGGGAAATGATAAAGACTCATTTAAACCCGGTGGCTGTACTCTTGGTTCAAAAGAAATATTGTTATACGCAACTAATGAATCATCGAACTTTACATCAAAAACCAGGGATGTACTGTATGGTGACTAACATAATATAATAAAAAATATTATAATAAAAAAATAAAATAAAATACAAAAAAAAAAGAAATATTGGCTGAAACCGTGCATCCGTGTACCTCTGGTCAGCAAATCGGTTCAGAAGGTCTGAGGACATTTTCTCCTTGGTCGTTGGGCATGTGACATGATTGCATTTAATGAATGGCATTGATTTGGAGAATTTTTAATAAGATGTTGGTTTAGCTAATCATTTGGTATTTTCTACAGATCTTTGATGGATTTAACACTAGTTGTAGCACCATGAGAGGCACGAAGAATCTTCATAGATTCAAATGAAAATAATTTGGATTTTTTGTTAGCAAAGAATTTTAACGTACATTTAACAATGAAAGATGATGGCTTTATTTAAACCCTTTATCATAAATCCTGCTGCCTAACAGGGTTGGCCTTTGGGAAACCTCTCTAAATGAGAAGTAATCAAACAAAGCAATTAGTAAATCTCTTTAAGTTAGAATAATCACTAATGGTATTAGCATTTCCAAGCCTGTTTTTCTTGCAAAAATGAAGATAGTTTGCTAAATGTTATTCATTTACTGACTTGTACTCATTTCTCTGTCCTTCCACCCTCTTCCCCACCTTAAACTTTGACGCTATTTAGATACAACAGCCTTGGCAACACCTCTTATCACTCAAGACCTTCTGGATCTGCTGTGCCCACCACCCCCACGTCATCTCTCTCACCCCCACAGGAGGCCAGGCTGGAAAGGTAGGTTTTATAAGCATGCTGATCGCTTCACTGTTGTCCAGTGAAGGAAATCCGTTCGATTGAGGGACTAAAGGAAAAGTATAAATAAAAAGCAGAATCTGAGGTATTTTCCTTTATATAATAGAGTCCGGAGGCAAGAATATCTTCTCTTTCACACTACCTACAAAGTAAATATTTTATTAGAGGTGGTATTTGTTACTATTGCCTCATCTGCCTACAGACTTTACATAGAAAGTATAAAAATTTGTTCCCAAATATGTGAATGTTTTGACCTATGAGAAACTGTTCTAGATTTTGTGTAAGGTCTGTATTTGGTACTATACACATCAGTTTTTACCTTTGAGTGATTAATTCCATATAAATCAGGAGATAGTGGGCCCATAAAGGTCAGTACCTTGGTAATTAATCCAGGACCAACCAGAAGAGAAAAGAATTGCACTGGTCCATGGAAGGAATGTAACTTGGCAAGAGTATTAGACCACTAGAAATTAACTAATTATTACTTCTGGAAGCGAGTGATTGCACAAGGATGTGTTTACAAGGAAAAGGTAAGACCTGTAATTTTAGAACAATTAAAAACAGTTACCCTTATAGGGCAAGAGTGCTGAGTTAGAGAAGACTGGCTAGGGTTCCAAAATACTCACTGCGAAGTTATTTAATCCCTGAGGGTGAAATGCCACTTATGCCAACTCTTACCTTAGAGGGTGGTTTTGATGAGCCAATGAAAAGGTACCCATGAAAGTGCTGTGTGAACCCCACCATGTGGGTCCAGTGGGAAGTGACAATATGTGATTAAGATAGAACATCCAGCGGCTCATGACTGATCAGAAATCTAGACAGGAGCAATTCACCAAGATCATTTGCCTCAAATCACGAATTTAAAGCAAACTCAACCTGTATTCCATACTCTGATCATCTTCTGTGTATTCTGAAGTGTGTTTTGCTGAGCATGGCTGGTGATTTGAGGTTTGGTTGGGATGGACAGCAGGCAACACCTTACAGCCCCAGGAAGAGGGGCTGTCCAATAAGCTATTTAACCCATCACGTTAATTTCCAAGGTGTCATGTAAACTCCACTCTGTCAAAATCTCAGGTTCCACAGCCCAGCATGGCCCTGGGCTGGGCATATTTGGACTTAGTTAGGTCTTGGCAGTAAGATAACAAGTTGATTAGATTGAAGACCCTCTGGCCTTCACCTTGGGGAACCTCTTCTTGGATCAGCTGGAATCACTTCTGGTCTCAGAGAAGTCACTGATGAAGAGGATCTTTGTCTTAAGGGATGTGGGATTTGGGGCCAAAGTCAGGAATATTAGAGTGTTTCTGATATTACATCTCATATCTTGTACCTGCTAGGTGGACAGCAACTTGGGAACAAGGACCAGGCCCATTCATTGCTGTGTCCCCCACGGTACCTGGGGCCTGGCTATGGCAGAGCTGGTGGTAACACTAGTTGAAGGATCAGGTGAATTACCCACTTGTTGGCTGGGGAACAGTGTGGAGAACCCTGAAGTTGATGAGTTATAAGGGTGGGAAGTTTGCAGGTGTCCAAAGCCCTGGGCTTTAGGGGAAATTTCCCCTAGGTCCTAAAGGGGAAGCACCAGCCTCTGCCTCCTTCCATCCCCTGGAAGCCCAGTTCCAGGTTTGAGCTGGGGAGTCCTCTGGAAAGACTCCCGCCTGTGTCTCTTTCCCTGCTTGGTCTGGCTGTGTGTCTCCTGGGGCCCGGGGTGGGGCGGGGATGAGGATTAAAAGAGGAAGGGTGGAGCTGGATCCCAGAGTGCTTGGGGATGGGTCTCGTCTTCATCCTGAGACTTCAGGAGCTGTTAGGGTTTTGAAGCAGTTGGTGAGGTGCCCTGACACACCCATAAATGGAGTCCATGGGTTGAGGCCACAGGGACAGGGGCTGCCAGAAGCTGCCTCTGAGTCCGAGAGAGTTGACCATGCCCAGGAAGGGCAGTGGCCACTTGAGGGGTACAGTGGGCTTGGGCAGACTTGGAGGAGGGTGGGAGCAGGGGTAGCAGAGTGAGTGAGGGTTCAGGCTTGCTGGAACATGAGGATGTTAGAAACTAGGAACTGAGACAGAAGTTACTGGAAGAAAAGCAAACAGAAGGTGGAGATATTCAGCCTGGGGTATGCAAGGCATGAGGAGTCTGTATGACACCCAGGGAGATGTTGGGGATGGGGGCGCACAGGGAGGTGGACTCAGTGGTCCTTGGCTTGAAGAACGTACTGGCATGAAATACCTCCAGGCAGCCTATTGAGACCTGGTGACCAGAGAAACCAGTAACAGGGTCCTTTCCTCTCCTAAGTCGTCTGTTCTCTCTTACAGCACACTCTGCCACAGAAGTTCTTTACCTGTACCATCTACTGTATCCACTAGCAAGTAAAGCTTCAAAGAGTTTATCACTTCCTTTACATTTGCATGTTTTTTCCCCCAACTATCACCGTCTATGGCTTTGCAAAACCATGTGATGAATTATTTGAAACATCAGATGTGCTGCTTCCTTATTAAGACCAGCAAGTCCCCAGGCCTGTCTGTGCCACCATGTTTTACTCTAACCTTGCTGCTTATGTTGGGTGACTACAAAAAAAAAAAAAAAAAAAAAAAAAAAAAAAAAAGAAAAATAAGGAGGGCCCCCAGCTCCAACTCATATTTGTATACCATCACCCAAATGTACAATGTCAGTTGTATTTATTATAATATATAGTTTAATACTATATATTTAATGAGTCTTGGATGTCACTCATAATCTGTTCACATTTACGACGATTTCCTGCCCTATTAAGGTATATGATTGTTTTTACTGAGGTATATACTTCAGTAGAATCTGTAAGATTATTGAGATGTTTTACACACCCTTAATTATTGAAACCAAAATGAAAAACTCAGGAAAGACGTTCAAGTATTAAGAACAATAGTTGCATTTTTGCAGTGGGAAACCACATCTTCTGTTAACACACTCCTGATGAATAAACAGCTTATCAGGGTGCCGTGCAGTACTGGAAAGATCTAGAACTCTATTCCCTTGATTTGGAAGTAAGACTCCTTTCCCTGAAGTCCTAGGAGAATTAGGCCGGCCAAAACACCCCTTCAGGCATGTTGGACCACTTACAACCAGCCCAAATACCACCAGGCATCATTGTGAGCTTAGAGTTTTCCATATTTTTCCCGAGCATACTCGTATATTGGACGTTAATCAAATTTGCAATGATAAATTGACCTAGAAGAAACAATATACAGAATTTAGCCAAGGCAAGGGTATTAAAATGAATCCATCTCCACATCTCCTATTACAGCTTCATTTATAGGGCTCTCTTTCAGAAACAACGTAACATTAATTTCCATGAAATTGCAAGTCGAATGATGCCAAAACAAAAGAAAATAAGAAAACCAGAACCATTTGCACAGGCCTTCAGGGATGCAAGATGCAAGTGTTTCATGAAAGCAGACTTTCTAAATGCTTCAATTTTGAAAGTGTGCTTTTTGAATGGAAATGTTCTAAATATATTTTAAAGAAAAAACTACAAGATTATTTGAACCATTCATGTTGAGTATTCAAATGAGACAAACAAGCAAGGATAATTACACCAGAGCAAACGCGTCTGGGAAGTTGGGGAGGGCAGGGCGGGTTCTCTTCCCATTCCTGCAGTGACATCTCCATCTTGTGGGCCTTTTCAGAAATGGCGGCCAGGTGCTTGTTTGGTGTGGTGACTGCAGTTCCTGGGTGACTGTGAGGGGGTTGGAAGTCCAGTGCCTGGGGCTGAAGGTACTTTGAGGCCATTAGTCTTGGCGCTGGGCCTGGGAAGTTCTCTGATAATGAGGCCCAGCTTATACCACGAAAGGGGGCATTAGCTGGTCAACACACTGAGCACTCAGTGGGAGCTCACTGGAAGAACCCCAGGCCGAGATTTCAGGGGGCAGGGGTGCCTGCTTTGTGCACTCAGGAGCTGAAACCTGAAGGAGCAGGATGTGCCTTAAGCAATGGTTGTGTTCTCTCTTCCCCTAACAACAGTACCGTTGGTTACTGGAAATGACAGTCACCTGCCTGTTTTATAAATGCATATCAGGAGCCTTTAGAAAATTTGGGAATTATCTGTCCTGTATACTTGTCCCAGCAGAGTTTTTCCTACTTCCTGGACAACAGTAAACCCACATATAAGTAATGGAACCTACATTGGAGTAATAATGGATAATAAGGGATGAGTAAAGGATGCAACTTTAAATATTATTTTTATATGGGCTTTACGTGTACACATGTAGCATTTAGAAGGTGGGAAGGGCTGGACAGTGAAAGTGAAGCTCTCTCCCCAGAAGCAGCTACTCCTGGCAATTTCTTAGGTATGCTTCTAGAGATCTTTGATGTTCGCAGAAGCGTATACATGCTTCATAATCTTTACACAAATAGTCATACACTATACAGACTATTCTGCATCTGCTTTTTCACTTAAAAAATATATCTTGGTCCTTCCCACCACAGTACTTATTGGATTCTTTTTAATGGCTGCGTCATACTTTTTTCTCTTCCTGTACCCAGTTCCATATTGATGGGCCCCCGTGTTTTGCTGTGACCAGTGACACTGCTGTGTAATCATTACCCATGTGTCACATTACATGTGTGTGGTTATCCATAGGATAAGTTCCTAGAAATAGATTTAGTAAGTCAGTTGTTGATGCATTTTAATTTTTGTCAAATTGCTCTTCATGAAGATTGTACCAGTTTTGAGTGTCAACCATAGTGTGAGAGAGCTTGTTTGCCCATCCCCCTGCAAAAGGATCATTCAACTTCTCAACCATTGGTCACCTGGTAGTGAAGAGCTACATGTCAGTAAAATTTAAATTTGTGCAGTAAAATTTAAATGTGATCGAGCATGTTCTCATACTTCCTAAGCCTTTAATATTTCCTTTTCTGTGAATGTTTGGTTCATGGTCATTGAGTTCTTACCCAAGTGTAGAGGTAATTTATAGACTGTGATAAGAGCAGCAATTATTTTTCTCAATCATTGGTCTTTTTACTTCATTTCTGGTGGTTTTGCCATGCAGAAAAATTTATATTTTATGAGTTAAACGTATTAATCTTTTTTGTCTTCTGGTTTTGTGTTCCCCAACAGGAAAGCCTTTTCTCCCATGCTTGCTTCTAGAATTTCGAGCTACAATTTTCACATTGAAATATCGTATCTATCTGGAAGTTATTTTGGCACTTAGCATGAGGCAGAGATCCACCTTAAATATTGTCACTTGTTTGCATATCATTTATTGAATAATCCATCATTTCCCTACCAATTTGTCCTACACCGACAGGAACACAGATTCGTGCGTGGGTCTGTGTTCAAACTGTTCCCTTAGGAGCATCTCCCGTCTCCTGCCTTCTCGAGGCTGTCAGGAGCTCTCCTTCCTCCCAATTCTTGTCTTTACTATTCAGTCGGTCGTCTTTGCAGTAGGAATGTATCATGGGCCACCTTGAAACAGTCCCATTATTTTTGTCATCTGCTATTGTGTGGTTTTTTTTTTTTTTTAATGGTGATTGACATATGGAATAGAGAATGAGGAGTATTTGGGGAGCCCGGGACGGAGCAGCGAGGACTAGGGGAATGGGAGCCTGCTGTGTTGAGCTGTGACTTCTCCCGAGTCAGGCTCCCCCTTGTGCGATCTCACTTCCTGTGACGCCCTTCAATGCATGTCTCCACCATTGGTGTGGCAACTTCTTCCTCGGAATGAAGATGTCTGTTTCCATGCATTTCCTGCCTTTCAGTAACTTTAGCTCTTCTACTTATTACCTGCCTGGCAGGCCTTTTGACTGTTGCCCTGAGTGTAACTTGCTGATACCTGAGTCTTCCTCAGCCTGATTTCCTCCTCCACGTGGGCTCTGTTGAGCGTGGATCCGCGTGCTTGTGTTCTCTTGCTCTGGTCAGCTATGGGTTTTATCACTTCTTGCCTCCACTAGTACCTACATGTACCTTGAAGTTTTACTTGTTTGGTCTTCAAACCACTGCTTTCTCCAAATATATGATTCATGTGTTTTTCTGGATCTCAAATACTTGCTGGCTATGTTCCATCACTTGATCTATGAACAAAGTACCATATAGATCAAGTTAAAAATTGTGTTAGTAGAGTCAAGAGCCCCACTGTACAGTGGGGCTTTAAAGTTTTTTTAATTTTAAATTTAAATTGCTCAAAGTAGGTTTTTAAAAAAATATTTATTTGGGGGGGGGCACGCGTGAGAGCACAAGCAGGGGGAGCAGCAGAGGGAGAGGGAGGGGCAGACTCTCCGCTGAGCAGGGAGCTCGATGCAGGGCTCGATCCCAGGATCCTGGGATCATGACCTGAGCCCAAGGTAGACACTTAGGCAACTGAGCCACTCAGGCTCCCTGTCAAAGTAGATTAAAAAAAAAAAATAAACCTCGAACATCACTTAGAAAACCCTGAATTGCTTATAAAACTGAATAAAAGACATTGCCTTATTATGTGATCACAATTAATGACACCCAGTCCATAACTGCCAATGGGAAATAAAAGTCACCAATGCGGACTGACTCCCTACCATTCAAAGAAGTTGTGTTCTCCTTTTACCGTGTGGACTTCCTATTTGCCTGTCGCTAATTGCTGAAAGCAGTGTTGTTGCACTGAGTTCCTGTGAGGCTTGGGGTGGTCCTGATTAACCAGCTATGTTACGTCCCAAGCGCAGGCAGGGAGAAGCGCCGGTACAGCGGCCGAGCGAGTTGCAGTAGGTCTGGCTCCCTGACGGCAGCTTCATGCGGTGACCCGAGGTCTTGGGAGACCTTCAGCCCTCTGTCCTGCAGGAGGACTCCGAATCCTCAGCAGACGCTAGAGACTCTTTCTCCCATAAATGTTTTGGGGCCGACTCCTCACCATTCCTACTACCAGAGATTTAGTTCAAGATCTAGGTCATGCCTGGACTAGCTGTTGAGTGATAAATGTCCTTCTGAAATGTAGATCTGAGCAGGTGGCTTTTCCTGCTTAGAAACCTTGAATGATCCCCCCGCCCCCCCACTGCCTATCAGTGAAGCCCAGAACGATTAACATCACCGATAGGATCTCTCACATTTGGGTCCTGCGTGCACCTTCCAGCTTCATCAGCCATCATGTCCCCCGTCCTCACTGCACTTCAACCCCATGGAGATGCCACCATGAGCATACCAGGCTCTCCTGAGGCCCCTTCCTTCAAATTTGTCTGTTCTTTGACTAACTTCTCCTTTATTCATTCACTTGATTCCTTTTTGGCCTCCAAGAGCCACGTAGATGACATCTGTCCTGTAAAACCTCTGACTTCCTCAGACAGAATGAGTTGTAACGTCTCTGTGGGTTCATATACCTCTATTTCAGTTCTTGACCCTTCAAATCATTATGTATTTATTCTTTTGTTTCCAAAATGGGGCTCACAAATCTGCGTTAGTCTATGGGAGTGGACTTGGGTCCATGGGATCAGGATGGCTAACTTTCCTAGACTGGCCATTTTATTATAAGATTTGGGGAAAATCATTAAGACAAGCAGGACTGTGCTCTATGGGATCCATGTTCACATGACTGAGAAAGAGACCATTTTTCTCTTTGCAAGGCAGAAAGCCCTTGGTGCTGATCTCCCGTCCCTTGCCTTCTCCTGTAGGATGACTGCTGCTGCGTCAGTGCTGTCGGGCGGCAGCCCTTTCTGTGTCTCCCGCATGAGGCTCCCCAGCTCCTGTTCGCTGCCCTGCCCCATACCTCTTTGTCAAATGAATAGGCGAACAGATGCCTGGCCAGGTTTAACCTCACAGAATCCTGTTTTCTTCCTTTGGAAAGTGGGATTAGAATAGATTTTTTTTTTAATTAGACAATTCTCTCATCCTTGTTTATATAAAAGGTAAGCACAGCAACCTTTAAAGGGTATGTTTCGTAATTCCGTTGGGAAGTAAGAACAGTGTGTGTAACACTTAGCGTTAGGTGCGATTTATAGCAAGGAAATGTAACTGCTCGCCATCAAAGTGCGGATGGAGCAGCTACACCCACAGAGCGGCGGACAGCTGCACACGGAGCCCCTGAGCCGTCCCCCTTCTGTGCACCTGCTCCTGGTGGGTCAGCCCCTCATGACCAGGTTTCCGGTTATCACTGGCCACCGTGGTGTTGCACTATCATTGTACAAAGATTACGGAGTGAAAAAGGGTAAGAACGGGGAAGAGATTTCTCACTCTGAAAATGTCGTCCTGGGTCCCTTGTCCCATTTCCCCCACCGCTTCCTACAAAGCCCAGCCATAAGTAAATAAGCTTTACTATGATAATGGGAGAGGCTGACTTTCTTCCTGGGTTGCTTGTGAGAAAGAGTATGTGTGTGTAGACAGATAGCAAGATATTTAGATAGAACTCCCACCCACACCCTTTCTCACTCTCCAATCTTAGTACGGTGCCAGGGCAAAACCAGGGTAGCCGGTGACATCCGGAAACCTAGCCATTGGGGGCTGCACAGACTCATACACACACAGTGACTCCTGAATTTCATTCAGTAAATATTTATTCAACGCTCACGACGGACCACCTCTGCCAGCAAGAGAATCCAGCATTGATTTAATCAGACCCTGCTCCTGACTTCACTGGGCTCACACTCTAGCGTCAGAAAGAGAAGATAAGCAAACTATCAGCAAATAGAGAGTTTCCATTGCAGTAAGTTTTGTGAAGAAAATGAAATTTCATAGAGAGAGGCCATCAAATTGGAGAGCCCAGCATAGGTGCTCAGTCCTGGTGAGGGACACCTCTCGTAAGAGGTCTGGGAAACTGAGTCACCGATACAATACCTGTTGCATTTTATCCCAGGTTTGACAGCTCTCATGATGAGATGAGCAAGCCCATTTAAATGAGGGAAATTTAAAAGAAAATACAGTCCCCATCTGTCTTCAAAACATGATCCTGAGCTGGAGAACTGTGTTTGGAAGAGATTCGGTGTTTAGAGAAGGGGTAGGCAAGCATGGGAGGTGTAAGTTGGCCTGGAGAGGAGAGGAAGGTAGAAGTCAGGGAGGATGGACCTTGGTCTGGGCCAGCAAGGCCAGGAAGCCACGGCACAGGAAGTGCTGGTGGCAATCCTTATTTTGGAAGCTGCCAGGAGAAGAGTTTAATTACGAAGCCACATTGGGTTCGTCCTGGAGCTGTGACGGGAAGACTGGCCTCCTGGCTGGCAGACTCATTTAGTCTTGGACAGGGGGGAGAAAGTAAGAACGAACTGGCAAGAACTGCTATGAGCCTGGGGTCAGGGCCTGCAGAAGGGGCCAGGGGACAGGTCAAAGCATGATGCCAGCTAGGCCTAGAGGGATGGTCTCATGCCTTGCACGTAAGTGAGCATAGTCACATGAGGCTGCACGTGGGACCAGTCTCCGTGGCATGCTGTATGCGCTCTGCTCTTCCCCTCTGTGTCTGAGAAGCTCGGGCCTGTGCTGAAGCAGTGTGTGACAGGCTGGAGAAGGGAAAGCAAAAGGAACCCTTAAACCCGTGTCCCCATCTTTGATGGCAGAGGTCTCCAGGATCGTAGCAGTGATCATGGAGAAAGGTTACCTTTTTCTTGGGGCTTGCTCATTTCATCTTGAGAGCTGATTTGTAGCCACGAAGTGTGAAAGAAGATTTGGACATTTCCTCATTTCAGGACAAGCACATGCCTTTTATAGCTAGGCATAACCCAGAGTTACCTCTTCTCCTGTGATCATTAGATTGGGGGACCCCCAATTTCATAGGCAGGTTGTGAGGACAACCTCACTGTTGTGCATTGTTGAATTGCCATTTTATTACTGTTCTTTGACCTCTCTATCTTCATATTAAATTATCTACTTGTGAATTAAGTGATCATTTCAAATATCAGATGATTTGTGAACTTAGTTTGACTTTTGTTACTGTATCACCAGAGATAATTTTTTTAAAAAAGATTTTATTTATTTATGTGACAGAGAGACAGCCAGCGAGAGAGGGAACACAGCAGGGGGAGTGGGAGAGGAAGAACAGGCTCCCAACGGAGGGGCCCGATGTGGGACTCTATCCCGGAACGCCGGGATCACGCATTCCGGGATCACGCCCTGAACCGAAGGCAGACGCTTAACGACTGCGCTACCCAGGCGCCCCAGAGATAATTTTTTTAATAAAAAATATTGAAGATCTTCTTTTACGGATAAGACTTTTACTTAACTCCAGCTTACCAAAAGGAGTGTTGTGTGTTTAAATAGCTTTTGCAGTATAATTGACATAAAAAAGCTGAGCCAAAGTTTTGACATACGTATATGCCAGTGAAACCATTGTCACAGTCAGGATAATGCAAATATCCATCAGCCCAGACATTTTCTCATGCGCTTTGGTGATTATGGCTGCCGCTTCCCGTCCCAAGCAACCATGGGTCTGCTTTCTGTCATTATAGATTAGTTTACATTTTTTAGAGTTTCATGTAAACGTAATCACACTGTATGTACTCCTAGGGAAGGTTGACTTCTTTCAGTTAACATAACTGTTTTGAAATCCATTCATTTTGTTGTACGTTTAAGTACTTCATTCCTTTTTATTGCTGACTAGTATTCCATTGTATAAATATACCACAGTTTATCTGTTTACCTGTTGGTGGACATTTGAGTTGTTTCCAAATTTTGGCTGTGAACATTTGTTTGTAAGTCTTGGTATGGAAGTGTGCTTTCATTTCTTGTTGGTTAAATATCCAGAAACGAAATGGCCAAGTCCTATGGTAGGGGCATGTTTAGCTTTTTAAGAAATTGCCAAGCTGTCTTCCAGAATGGTTGTACACCAGAGTACTGCTGGCCTCATAAAATGAGAAGAAATGTATTCCTTCCTCTTGAACTTTCTCTAAGACATTGGTCCACACTGGGGGGTCTGGCCTCACGGGCTTGTTTAAATGCCCAGCTCTGCTATCTCCCCAGTGTGACTCCTCTGGCCTCCATTTCCTCCCCTATAAAGGGGAGAATAATGGAACTTTGTGCAAGAGGTCATAGGGTTAAAAGAACCATTTCACATAAAATAATTGCCACACGGTATTGTCTCCATAAATGGTAACTCTTAGTACCCACTGCATTTCAGTGAAATGGAGTTCCTGTCTCAGACATCCTGGCGAGGGAGGCTTTAACCAGATGGGTTTCTGGGGCAGCCCCTGGGGGCCTGGGATGGCCAAGATTAATTATTGCAATTCCTCTCCCTCAGAGTATATCATCCGCTCCGTTGCAAAATCTCTCTCTGGCTCCTCTCCACCTGCATTCTTAGGTGGCTTCACTTGGTTGCAGTTGCCTCGGGTGTAACTTCCATGACTTCAGCTTTCCAGCTGTGTTCCGGGGTGGCACGCCGTCCCGGTGACTCAGCCGGCTGGAAGCCGTGGCGGGAAGGTGCAGATCAAATCCCCAGCCCACTTGCACCTCAGGCTGGAAACTGCCTGGGTCATATTCCAGATCTAGTCTTGAGGATGGCAGCTTAGCTATTCCCCCTGTGTTTAGAGATTTTAGGCTCCCCACATAAAATAAGATGTGTCATGCACCTGTTGTGGCCCAGATGCTGTTCTAAGCAAACACCTACCTAAACTCCCCTGTTAACCTTACCGCGTGCTTCATGAGTTGCAAGTAGTATTACCACCATTTGACAAACAAGTAAAGTAGGCTCCCAGGTGTTCAGTGATTGGCCATGCTCAGGTTTTCTCTAAGCCTTGTGCTCATTCCTTTTCGCCATAGCCGGCCCTCAGACCAGCCAAGATGAAACATCACAGCAATTTCCAATCACTGTAGGTTATTTTTTCCTGGAAAACTTAATATGAAAAATAAAAATCTGTTAAAGATGTCTTTATAAGGAGAAGAAATTACCATGCTAGCTTGAATTTTGCTATTTGGGTGTTGGGTTTTTTGTTTTTTTGATTTTTTTTTTTTTTGAGGATGATTTGGGATAGTCCCCTTTGTATGGTTTGAATGCATTCCGGCACTGATATTGTAGGTTGAGCCCATTTCCAGAAATGAGCTTTATAGGACCACAGTTTATATTCTCACATGTTGGGGTTATCCAGGAGACCTAGGGAAATTTAATTTATTAATATTATGTTTATAGTGTTTTGTTTCCATTATGACCGAAGTAGCTTATATGCATCTAGGACAGAAATCTCATGGGAGGGGGTCTTTTAATTCTCCCTTCCTGCCACAGGGATCTGTGTTAGGGTGCTCAAGAGAATGGATCTTAAGTTGCTCAAGGCCTTTTGTATCATTTCCAGAAAAGAGGAACCATTCTGTATTGCTTGGAGTTAACAGCTCACGTGTCAGTTCTTTCCACACTGAAATTTTAAATTAAGGAGACTTCATGTATTGTTAATGCTGCCCGACAGTGCGTTTGCTGTGTTCTGACCAGAGAGTCAACATGAGAGCGCTTCTTACGAGGTCCAAGTGGGCAGGAGCACAATCTGCAGGAAGAATGGCCTGTCCATTTGACTAAACTGGACCCTCCTTAACTTTCTCAAGTTCTAATGCTACTTTAATTTTATACAGGCTCTAATATCCACACTTTACATAAGGAAGTGATGTTAATATATGATATAGAGAAGCTTCACTGAGACTTCTTCAGCATAGCCTCGAATGGCCCATTATTGTTATGTATTAAGTTTTTCCTGAAATAAGTGGGAACATTTAGAAGAACAAACTAAAGTCAGAAGTGTAAGGGGAAATGGCAAGGTCCTTACCTTGCTCTTCACCCAAGAGCGCAGACCACCAAGTTTGCTCCTGTCTCTTACCTCTGAAAAGAGAACTCATATGGTAAAGCGGCTAGCACTTAAAAAGACAATTGCACAGGGCAGGCTGGGAAGTTGGGCTGGATTCAAATCCCCCACGTAGGGTAAAAACAGTCCCTAAAATAATTCTCCTGTGTAGAGGACCTTATTTTTTGTTTTAAAATTCTGGAACTAGGGGCACCTGGCTGCCTCAGTCAGTTAAGCGTCTGCCTTCGGCTCAGGTCATGATCCCAGGGTTCTGGGATCGAGCCCCACATTGGACTACCTGCTCAGCAGGGAGCCTGCCTCTTCCTCTCCCCTGCTTGTGCTCTCTCTCTCGCTCTCTCTCTCTCTCTCTCAAGTAAATAAGTAAAATCTTGAAAATAAATAAATAAAATTCTGGAACTAGACCTAACTTTTGATGTTCAGCTAGCTTGAGGCTTCAAAGATATTTGATATTAAAAGAGAAGTACTTTTGATTCTTACCAAGCAAAAGAATGACCTCCAAAAATATATTCCAGGCTTACAGAAGATTTTAGATAATGACAGAAAGTTATAGACTTATAAAGAACATTGTATATAAAATTGAAGCCCTTGTCCCTTTAACTTTTTTTCTTCCCCAGTCATGACCACCTGAAATTGGTTTTATCATTTCCATATATGTTACTATATTTTTGCTAAATATAAGCATATCCCTAAATAGTGTATGATTTTGTTTTGCATACATTTAAACTTCACAGAAATAACAGCCTACTATTCACATTCTTCAAAGTACGTTTCACTGTCAATATATCGTGCTTTGAGACTCATCCTTTTCACTCAAATCATTTTTCACAGGTATAGAGTAAAAATATACTATGTTTTTCTATATAGATGTTTCTAATCATTAACCATTAACAGTACAAAACAGTGTAACACATACTATTCTTGTATATTGGGCATCTTCAGCATGCAAAAGTTGCTCTTTAATATAAATCTGAAAGTGGATTTGCTGGGTTGTAGGATATGTATATCTTCAAATGTATTCAGTGCTTTTCCAAAATGATTATATCAACTTAGACTCCCAGAAGCAACATAAGAGAGTTTTTGTCTTGTTCTGTACCAATGCTTCATGTCATCAGGCATTAGTTTTTGTCAATCTGCAATCTGAGACATCTGAAACCATATATCACTATGGGTTTAACTTTCTTTTTCCCTCATTTCTAGTTAAGATGAGCATCATTTGTATATTTATTGGCCATTTAGTTTTCTTCTTCAGCAAAATGTCCCTTTTTTTTGGTCATTTTTGCTCATTTTTCCACTGATTTCTTTTTTCTGATGTGGAGTGGTTCTTTTTGTTGTATGTATACTAGTCCTTTGTGGTTTACATGTATTACAAGTAGCTCCTCCGAAGTGGTGGCTTTTCTTTATTCTTAAATACTCTTTAAATGCACACAAATTTCAAATGTTAATATATGTAAATGTATCAAGTTTTTTCCTGTTTGATTGCCCTTTTTGGTTTCTGGTATAAAAGTTTTTTCTTGAAATCTAAACATTGCAAAGTTGTACTTTCTACATTTTCCACTTAAACTCCCAGAATTTATTTTTGTGTTAGGTATGTGGAAGGCCTAATTATATTTTGTTTTATGTGGCTAATAGTCCAATTGTTAAATAGTCCATCACTTCCCACTGATTGATCAATTCTAACATTAAGATGCTCTTAATGTTCCAGCATTGAGTAATGTTTACCATAGTCTTTTAAAAAATTCTGTTTGCTAAATACCCATTGTCAGGCTTAAGACAGTGCTCTCCAATCCAGTGCTTGCTGAAGTTGGTTTGTTCGTTGTTGTTGTTTTTTTTAAAAACATATGAATATTGCATTTAAAGCTTTTCCTGCATCTAAAGAGTTAGTCATTGGTTTTTCTCCTATATCTATTACTGTCATTGATATCTTCATCTTTTTTTTTTTAAGATTTTATTTATTTATTTCACAGAGAAAGAGGCAGCAAGAGAGGGAACACAAGCAGGGGGAGTGGGAGAGGGAGAAGCAGACTTCCCGCTGAGCAGGGAGCCCGATGCGGGGGCTCAATCCCAGAACTCTGGGATCATGACCTGCGCCGAAGGCAGACGCTTAACGACTGAGCCACCCAGGCACCCTGATATCTTCATCTTAAACATCCTCGCATTCATTGGACAAACAAAACATGATTTTATTTCAGATTTTGCAGTGGTGTTTCTATTTGCAGTCAGTATTTAAGTTTCTTTTTTTTTTTTTCAAAGATTTTATTTATTTATTCGACAGAGATAGAGACAGCCAGCGAGAGAGGGAACACAAGCAGGGGAAGTGGGAGAGGAAGAAGCAGCCTCACAGCAGAGGAGCCTGATGTGGGGCTTGATCCCGTAATGCCAGGATCACGCCCTGAGCCGAAGGCAGACGCTTAACCGCTATGCCACCCAGGCGCCCCAGTATTTAAGTTTCTATCTTCATACTGTTCTTGTTCAGTTTTTGTGTCAGAGTATTACTAATCACATAAGATGAACTAGTGAACTCGTTCTTCATATATTCTGAAACTTTGTAGATGATTAAGATGAGCTCTGTTTTGATTATTTTATAGAAAATACCTTTAAAAATCTGAGCCTTGTGAGGTTTTTGTTTTGTTTTGGTGTGTGTAGATATATCTGTAATGAATTGATTCAATTTCTTAAGGTTCAAAGGGCTATCTAAAATATCTATTTCTTCCTCTGTCTGATATGGTAAGTTATTTTTAGAAAATCATCCATTTCTTCAAAGTTTCCAGATGTATTGTCATAGAAATTTCTCCTTATTTTCTCATCATTTTTCTCTCGTTATATTTGTAGTTGTATCTGTGTGCCGTTCTTGAATATTGCTTATTCATAGCTTTTTTCTTGAACAATTTTGACAGAATGTATTTATTATTATTTTAAAGAATTATAAATCAGCTTTGATTTTGTTGATTTTTCTCTATATATCTTGATTTCTCTATTTCATTCATCTTTGTTCATACCTTTATTTCCTTTCTTTTGCCTTCTTTGAATTTGTTCTACTGTTGCTTTTCGGATTATTGAGTTAACTTCTTTCCTAATATAAACACTGCAGGCAATAAATCTTCTAAGTACTAATATAGAAACATCCTCTAAATCTTGATATATAGCTTTTTCATTATAGTACCCTTTGAATGTTTTTTGATTTTCTGTATTTTTCTTCTTTGGCCTGAGTTATTTAGAAGTGTTTACAATTTTCCATTTATATCAATTTTTGAATTTTATTATTTTTGACCAGTTGCATTGTGGTTAAGAAGGTAGCCCATAGGAAACCAATTTTTGGTGCTTCTTTATGAGCTTTGTGGCAGGATTAGTGGTCAGTGTTTGGACGGTCTCTGTGTATTTGAGAAGAATGTGTTTTCTCTAACTTGGGGCATTGGGTATATATGTTCCTTTGTTATGTTAAACTTATTAGTCAAGTTAAAAAAATCTGTTGTGTCTGTGAAATTTCTGTCCATCACTGTGTGAGAGGTATAGTAAGCCTGTCCACTCTGTGGCTTAGATTTAGCTGCATATAACAGAAAAATAAATAACAGCAACTTAAGCAAGATAGTCTGGATTTCATTTATGTGAGGGGAAATCAAATTCTATACATGCCTGATTGTCCAGAGCTGATGTCAAAGCTCCCTAGTGAGCCTGGAGTTTAGGATTTGGTTGCTCCCTTCCTGTAGCTATCAGGAAGGCAATTTCTTCCCTCGACTTCTTCCACCTCTAAATGAGAGTGAGAGGCAGCTCCACTCTTCTAGGGAGAACGGCTGTGGGACTTATGGCAGAATGTGAGTGATATCAGTCACATCTTTCTCCTGCACTAAGGAACCTTGCGTTTTCCACTAGGCAGGCATGTTTTCACTGAATTCAAGTAGGATTTCACCCAACCAATATTTCAGAAATAGTTGTATCTTAGTTTTGGAATTTTTTTCAATAAATTAAGGCCTTGTTGTCCATACAGATTTGTTTTGTTATTCCCCAGAGGTCCAACAGACTCCTCTTCCCAACAAACTCCCTTCCTTATTTTTCACATGCTTACGTAATTTTCCCTTTTCCCACCCATTCTCCTGACTTAACATTTCCTGTGATACCCACCCCTGTGATCCCTCACTGAGGCCTCCCACAGCTGGCTGTCCCCATAATGCCATCTTCTGTGGACAGTCCAGATTGGGTGCTATCACTAAGAGTCAAGTCCTTTGAACATGCTGTATGTTCTTGGCTGCTCCTTGATGTAGAATGAAATTTCCTTAATTCTGATCAGATTTCAGACCATTGCTGTGTCTTTTTTCCTTCATCTGTTATCCCAACACCTGTTTTAAGATGACACAATTATCTTGAGGGGGTATATTGAGAATCTGGTGTATGGTAAAATATTTTAGCATATGTAAGATAGAAAACAGTTTTTTTCCCTAAAGATAGATTTATTTATTTTTATTGTATTTTATTTCATTTTATTTAAATTCAATTAACATATAACATATTATTGGTTTCAGAGGTAGAGGTCAGTGATTCATCAGTTGTATATAACACTTAGTGCTCATTATATCATGTAATTAATGCCCATCACCAGTTACCCCATCCCCCTACCCCCTCCCCTTTAGCAACCCTCAGTTTGCTTCCTATAGTTAAGAGTCTCTTATGGTTTGTCTCCCTCTCTGATTTTGTCTTATTTTATTTTTCCCTTCCTTCACTTATGATCCTCTGTTTCTTAAATTCCACATATGAGTGAGATCATATGATAATTGTCTTTCTCTGACTGACTTATTTCACTTAGCATAATACCCTCTAGTGCCATCCATGTTGTTGAAAATGGTAAGATATCATTTTTTTAAACTGATGACTGAGTAAGAAAACAGTTTTAGATTGAATGATGATTCTATAAAGTCTTTCCATAGACACGTTTAAAATTTGTGTGTTTCTACAGAGAGAGAAAGGGAGGGGGAGAGGGGATGAACCTCTATTTACATGTTATGCATATTACTGGAATTCTTTTTGATAATAATAACACCTATTATTGATGACTGCTTATATGTCAAGCATGGTGCTTCGTATTTTATAGACATCACCACCTTCTTGTCCTTCTGGCACATGAAGTGTGTTACTTACCTCCATTTACAGATGAAGATCCTGAGACACTCAGTAATTTCCCCCGGCAATACCTAGGTTCCAGCGGACCAGACCCTCAATTCTAACTGAAGTCTAGCTGGTTCCTACTTGGGTACTTTTAATCACAGGCCAAGCCACTAAAACGTTAACTCTGTATCTTTAGGTCATCACTGAGTGGTCTTCTCACATCATCCTTTAGGCAGCACCAAGAGTCACTGGCAGCAGAGAGAGAGCGGCGGCGGCAGGAGAGAGAAGAAAGGTTGCAGAGAATAGAACGGGAAGAAAGGAACAAATTCAAGTAAGAGGAATTTCAAGATTTTGTAAATAACAAATTGAAAATTAAAGCATATACCTTCATGCTCTATGATTCATATGGGTCTTAAGGGTTAGGTAGTAATATGTTTGCTTTAGATACTGTCTCTGTTTTTAAGGAACAGTAAGACATTCCTGAAATGGGCTAGCTCTGGCTTGTTATGGCCCTCTTCCTCTAACCATATGGCAGGAAGCACAGAAAGCCAGCCAAATACAATTAGGAACTTGTGTATTTTTGGGTCCTCCATTATCGAAAATGGTCTTATCCAGGCCTTCCTGAAGACTGAGAGCCTAATTGTCTTAACTTAATTTGTCATTTCCCCCTAAAGCTACTCATGTTTTATTCATATTCTATTGGATGCCAAAAGAAAATGCTTTTCCCACCTTCTGGTTTGCTTCTTTGCTCCCTGTAGCAATCTTCAATATATTTTTTTGAACAATAATCTCTCCTCCTATGAAGGAGAAAGCCATTCTGCCAATTACTCTTTCCTGACACATTTCATTCCTTCTCCTCTTCCTTTCCCTGCTTCCTCTCCTCCTCCTAATCTCTCCCTTTGTCATCTTTCCAGTCATTGCTCCTAGACCTCCTATGTTCTTTCTTGTTTTCATTTCTTACTCCATCTTCATTTCCTGTTTCCTCAGTTCAGTTTCTTTGGCAAACAATATTCCCTTCAATTACTCCCATTTAAATCCACAAAGAATATCAAACATTGTCATTGAGGATTTACAGGTTCAGTAATGTTTTTCCAGAACCCAGGAGAGCATGTGTAATTGTAGAAATGGTGAAAATATAAGCAGAGTTATGAAGTTGCCTTAATTGTAACTCACTATTACATGGAGACAAATATCCCAAGTCTGTGGGTGAAATGCTAATCCTGGCTTTTGTAAGGCTGGGTTAATTGCCTGAATGAAGTAAACCAACGTCAATCCTCTGCTGTGATAGCATGGCATACCCTGAGCTGTCACTCTTCCCAAATTATACATGGAAATGCCACACTTATATGCACCATTTCTCATGAGGTAACTCTGGAAGTTGTCACTTCTGGAAAGACCCATTTGTAAAACCACTGGAACAGATTAAATCCTTCCTAATCAGGGATTTCTGAGAGATTTGCATATTTTGCCACCAAGTAGCAGCAGAGAATCTGAGAGAAAAACATGGAAGATTCAGAGATTTGTTTACATATAGAAGGATTTTGTTGGAAAAACCTATTAAAACAGGGTGCCAGTTCAGGGGAAGATGGACTATGCATCCTCCGTCCTGTCTCTTCTACTGCATCACTGAATGCAACCAGAAATCATGGGCAGAATGCTGAGAGCTCTGATAATTCTGAGCTGTAAAAGGGAGTGGGTGAACTGGGACAGAGGTTAGTCTTCAAAGTTCCAAGCCAGTGAGAGCGTACCCTTCTTTTCCTCTACTGTCACCTAGTGTGTCCTCAGAGGTACTCCAAAACTCAGAAGCACATACTAAGTGTGAACTAAAAAACTCTAAGAGAAGGCCTCTCTGGACCGAGGAGCAGCAAATGGGGTCCTAAGAGTCAGAGACTGGAGAAATGTCTTGTTTTTCCATATTTCCCCCTTTTTTCCTACCCCAGCCTTGAAGCTATATTTTTACAGAAGCACAATGATGGCAGCAGTGTCCAGCCAGGTGCCTCAAACTGTAAGGGAGGGGAACCCTTCCTCTGACCAGAGGAACTATGACTCCAAGAGTGCTAGGGAAATCACCATTTTTTTTTCTCTGTGTCATTCTGGCACACTGCAGATGCGTGCAGATGGAGTTACTGAAAGTATGCAGCAGAGCGTAGAAAATAAAGCCCAAGCTTTCTGGCTAGAGCAGCAGGAAGGGAGACCCAGGGAAGCCAGAAAATTATAGGAAATTCACAAAGAGTAGAGAAATCAAGAGAGCACTCCTGAGCTCATCTCCAGTTGTGCACATGTGGCTTAAAACCTGAGCAGTGTGCCACAGACTTTGAGAACTAAATACAGAGTGGACCACCACTCAGCTCCCAGACTGTCCACTGAGTGGGTACACACAGGGCTTGATTTGGAGAAAATTAAAAATATTTGAAAACTGAGATAATATTGGAACCAATGTCAGAAGGCAGTCGGAACTTGAAGGCTGAACCTAACCTAGTTGATTGCCTGCTGAAGCATAACAAGATTCTTCATAGAATTCAAGGAAGACCCAGAGTCTCCTTTCAAAATATTTAAAGTGTTCTCAATGCAATTCAAAGTAACTTGTCACACAGAGAAACCAAGAGAATCTTAAAGGAAAAAAGGGAATCAAAATATGCTAACTACAAAAGGACATAGACATCATTATCAGACAAAGACTAAAGCAACTACTATATAAACTTGTTCTATAGACGTAAAGGCAAATACTTTTGAAACTAATGAAAAGATAAGTCTCTGTAAAGAAATAGAAACTTTAAAGAAGAACCACATGGAAATACTTATAGAACTGAAAAATATAGTAATCAAAATGAAAAATTCATTAAATGGGTTCAATAGCAGAATGGAGATGAGAGAAGAAAGGGTCATTAAACTGGAAGATAGAACAATAGAAATATTATCCAATTCAAAAAATGGAGGAAAACATTGGAAAAAATGTACAGTGTCTCAGGGACCCATAGATCAAAATAACAGAATGCCTCACGCTCATGTCGTTAGAGTCCCAGAAGAACAGGACAAGAGTGCATTGTATTATATATTGAGCCATATGTATGTATGTAGGCAGAGACTGTACTTGTAACTATCCACTGTTTGCTCTTGGTCCCAAGTGGGTCTCACTTCTCATTTAAGACACAGAGAGATCCTGGCAAAACAACCCTGTCCAAGAAGGAATGCTGACCATCAGGACAGACCACATACAGCTATTAATTATGATGACTGTGGTTCCATCCTGAAGTCTTAGGATGTGAATGAAAAGAAATTCAAAAAAGGAAATAGGAAAAGCTTTATCAAGTAGTCCCTGAGATGACTCAAATGGCTGACCTTTCTTCAGCCATCTTATTGATTTAAGTTGCTTAGTCTTCTTGTGCTTTTTCCCTTGCGAAGCATCCTTATCTGTTGTTATTTTTGTTGAATATGATCTTAAGCTTTCTGGGTTATGGGATGTGTTATTTCTAATGTGGTAAGTGATGAGGACAGGTGCTTATAAATGATAACAAATCTGGGTCTTTGCTGTGTTTTCTCCTTCTCCTGATCTGCTTTAATTGCTCTGATGCACTGCCCCTTCATATTCTGTTACCAGTTCATGGAGGGGTGGAATATCTTTTTTTTTTTTTAAGATTTTATTTATTTGAGACAGAGAGCAGAGTGAGAGTGAGAGAACACAAGCAGGGCAAGGGGCAGAGGGAGAAGCAGATTCCCCACTAAGCAGGGAGCCTGAAACGGGGCTCGATCCCAGGACTCTGGGATCATGATCTGGGCTGAAGGCAGATGCTTAACCACTGAGCCACCCAGGTGCCCCAGGGGTAGAATACTTAACTACACTGTGAGGTCCAGTTTAGAAAACCATGAAGTCATAATTTTTCAAGCAAATAAGAGGTCCATTGAGAAGTGGCTGAACTTAGCTAACTTAGCTAAACTTAGATTTAAGCTGGAATCTCATCAGCAGGAGCAGAACAATAAATGTTAAAATTGGATGAAGTTTGGCATCTTGTGAGTGCAAACAAGTAAATGTACAAAGCAAGGGCTTCCCATGATCCCTGCAGAGAAACTGGGAGTGTGAAAGGTGAAGAGAAAGAATCCTGCACTGTGGGATGAATTTCCAAACTGCAGAGTGCAACACAAAATGGCCAAGATGCCTGGACCCACTCAGATTTAATTCTTGAGACCAAAGTTGTGGAGCCTACCAGACCTTGATTGGATGTTAATTGTCTCTGAAAGCTATTGCTTGCTTGCAATTGACATATGTTACTTGCATATTGTTTGACATTTTAAAAAGTTTTTTTCTTCTCCCCTCTCCCCCATATACCTAAATTCTTCTTTCTTTAATTGTAGAGTCTCCCATGTTCTCATCCCTGTGCTTTTATAAGAAATCCATTGTATTTAGTACTTTTAAAGTATAGCCTTTATATTTGTTGTTGTTTTTTAATCCAACACAATCACTATCCATTTCTGAGGTAATAGAGTCTTTCATGATACACTGTAAATAATTTCTTGGCAATTTCATGAGCATCTAATTCTGTTATTTTCCTTCCCTACTTTGTTTCTTCTGCATATTTCCATTAGCCGAGAGTATTTAGACAAAAGAGAGGAGCAAAGACAAGCAAGAGAAGAAAGGTTTGTATATTTCTTCTTTCCTATTACAACCAAATGGCACTTGACTTTGCATTCTTAACCAAGCATGCTGAGTAGACTGTGTTAATTAAAATAAATAGCTTCACTTAAGACACCTAAGAATTTGGGCAACTGGTATTTTGTAGAATAAAGTGTCCTAGCTATCTAAATTTTCCAAGAAAGTACAGATTTATTTTTTAGTGCTATCATGGTGTGAAATATAGGTCTGTTCCTCCAGACTCCTCTCCACATGAGCACACTAGTTTTGCATATTGACATATGGTATGTATTTTAAATACCCTGCACTACCACCACTGAGCCTGGGGTAGGTGTCCCTACTGTGTGCTTCCAGGTCACTCCTTCAGCATTCCTTTAACAAATATTTGAATGCACGCACTATGGCAGGCACTGGCTGAAGTGCCGAACATTCCTGAGACTCTTCTTGCAGGATGTGCCTGATCATTTACCTGTCTCCCTACTGAACTGTTCTCAGTTCCTAGATGGCAGGAACCACGTCTCATTTTCCTTGTCCCAGTGCCCTCCACAGTGCTTGGCCCATAGTAGGCACCTAGGAAGGATGTATGAAATAAATGAACAAATGAATCCACAGCTCTATTTAAAATATTAAGCCGTAAACTATTTTGTTTTTTCAATTGCCCCATTCTTTGAATCCTAAAATATCCGAAGTGAATGTATTCAATGTCTGATAAACTAAGAGAAGCAAAAGAAACTGTTTTTGGAAGTAAACCAGCAAGGCAAGTTTTGACCTTGTAGTAATTCCATCAGCCACCAGATGGCGATAGTACACGGAGCAATGGAAAGGCTGATTTCCTACTAGAGCCGTTTGGGAACCTCACCATCTGTGAACTATGCCAAAAAGTGGAATTTTGCTGAATTTTCTTAGACACCTTCAGCTAAACAGTTCAAGACAGTCTGAGGGCAGGGAAGAGTGGAGCCTGCCTGTATCCAATTAAAAAATTAGATGCTTAGGTCAGACTTATAAACAAAACTATGGCATTGCTTTAATTCCAGTGTTTTATTAGATTATTGCCATCATAATAACCAGTTGTAGCCGGCAAAGTTAGAGCAAAACAAACAAGCAACTTCTATTTTTTTTTAAAGAAACTTCTATTTTTCTAATTCATACCCATTTTTGATATTGGAGGACATAGACTTTTATTGAAAATGCTGTCGACTTCATTCCCCGGGCTTAAGAAACCAAATTTTACTTTCTAGCTCTTCCTCCAGATTCTGCCTTTTTTTTTTTTTTTTTTTTTTTTTTTTGTTTTTTGACAACTTGACTGTCAGGTTATGTCTGCACCAGCAAGGCTTGAAAGCTTCTGGGGAGATATCAAGTCCTGTACTGGCTCAGACTGACCTCAAAATTTTCCCAAACCATTGAAGACTCCCTCTTTCTGGATATCAAAGCACAGCATCACTTATGCCTGGAAAACCTATACAGAGGGGTGCTTGCCACTTGTCTCCTGGTGCCTCTTGTTCTGACATCAGTCCTTGCCCCATGCCACCCATTTGCCTGGGCCTTCTTCGCCGGTGCAGGAGTGGGCTCTCTCTGGCCTCATGTGTGCCCTATCTCTGCTTACACGGAGGGTTATGGAAGCAGCCAAGAATTTCCCTTTGGTTTGGACCAGCCACTTTTCTTGGTTAATTTGCTTCTTGAATAACCTGGTGAAGAAGGGAGAGAGGGATATAAACTTGTGTCCCTGTTTGGAAAGCTATTGGGGCTTTCTGGTAGACCAGGAAAAGATAAGATTGCCAAGTATAGTGGGATTCAGAAATGGATGGGGAAACTGGAGATCAGAGGTGGAAAGAGGTTCAGAAGTAAGGAAGAGGACTCCATCTAGAAAGGGTTTTTTTAAAACATTTATTTATTTTAGAGAGAGAGCGCAAGGGGAGGGGCAGAGGGAGAGGGAGAAAGAAACTTAAGCAGACTCCCCACTGAGTGCGGAGCCCCACAGGGGGCTTGATCTCACGACCCTGAGGTCATTACTGAAACCAAGAGTCAGATACTTAACTGACTGTGCCACCCAGGCACCCCTAGCAACTCTTGGTAGAGCCTGGTGTGTTTGTTGGGTCCCATGTCTCTTAGTATAAATGCAATGACTCCGAGAAGAATGGCCAGAGTCATAGCAGAGGGTTTTTTGAGGTTTGTCATATAACAAGATGAATGTAGTTTTGCTATTTTGAGGTGTAATGACCCATTAGATTTTATTTTGATTTATTTCCTATTATGTCATTCCATAATCTCAGGCAAACTATTTTATTGACAATGGTGCAAACCCAGAGTAAGACTGTTGAAGTGTTACTTCTGGTTTTGGTTTTTTTTTTTTTTTAGTATTGGGAGAAAGGCTTTATCTGATCATGATTAAATGATATTCACAAATAATCTCTTTAAGGGACTAAGAAGGAATGGGATCCAGGCTGAGCATATGTTGGGATGGGGTCAGAGCAGGGATTCGTCTGAGGGGGATGGCATAGGAAATGCCTATGACAAGTGGGGGTAATGGGAACAGAGGGCAGGGGGAAGGTCAGGACTGAGCTAGGATTGGAGAAATGATGCATGAAGCAGTAAAGAGGATTCTGAGCATTGCTTAGCAGGTCTGAGGACAGAGTAGAACTTAGAAGGAGCCAGATTTTGGCTTAATGTAAGGGAGAGTTCACAAGCAGGAGAGTGGCAGGAAAAGTCATCTGGAAGTAGGTTTAGGTTAAGCTCCGGTCAAGCAGTTTCTGTAGAGCCCTGTATATGTTCCCTCGACTGTCCTCCCGGCCCCTGCAGCCCATGACTTGGGTGGATGTGTGAATTCATTCCTAAGGTTTGTTTGCCGTCTCTCCCACCGAGCTGTGAGCTCCACGAGGGTGGGGTTTTTCTTGTTTATTATGAAATCTCTCGTACCTGTGGCAGCTCTTAGCACATGACAGGCACTCACCAAATGTTCAATAAATAATGAAACGATGAATGAATAAACAAAAGATACGGGCAGAAGTAGGATAAATGGGAATGTTTAGATGAAGGTGGGAACGGTGAAACGTCTTTCCTTGAGGCTGTGGTCTGTGGGTAGAAAATCCAGTGCTTTGCACACAGGAAACTTAAGGAGAGTCTGTTGGTTGGGGGTGTGTCACAAAGTCACAGGGACATACGACCATCCTCTCATGGGCTGCCGGTCTCCTGGGATCAGGTACTGTTGGGCCTCTAAGGGCGCTCAGAGTCTGTCTGTAAGGGAAGGTTGAGACATAGGGCGAGCTTCCTCCCCAAGGACTGCCAGAGGTTGACAGGGGTCAGGAGAGGTTGCTAAGCTACACAGCAGTAAATGCCAGGGGGTTTAGCCCTTCCCAGGCGCGCCGGGTCCCCTCACCTCTCTGGCCTGTTGCAAGTGGACACTGGCACTGCTTTTTCACAAAGATTTAGTTACTCTTGACCTCGGCACCCCGTCCCTGCCATTTTTAAGTGTCTTTAATTGTAGGGGCCCCTGGGTGGCTCAGTCTGTTAAACATCCGACTCTTGGTTTCAGCTCAGGTCGTGCTCTCATGGTCCTGAGTGCCCACGCCGGGCATGGAGCCTGCTTAAGATTCTCTCTTTCCCCCTCTCCCTCTGCCCCCGCCCCCGCTCTCCTCTTATGCACATGTGTGCACTCTCTCTTTCTCTAAAAAATAAATGAAAAGTCTTTAGTTGCGGCAAAATACACATAACATCAAATTTACCATTTTAACCATTTTAAGCGTATCAATTCAGTAGTGGTGGGTATGGTCACATTGCTGTGTGACCCATCTCCAGACTCATTTCTTCTTGTAAAACTGAAACTTGATACCCATCAAACAAGTCCCCAGGCCCCCTCCCCTGCCATTTTTGTCTACCAGCTAAGCCTCCTCAGAAGAATTCATATTAAATCCTCAGCTCTTCCCATGTCCTGTGGCTCCCCTATGGATGAGATCTATGAGATGGAGGGTGTGCAGGAAGCCTCTGAGTCCTGTCTGTCCAGACGCTGGATGAACAACCCCTGGCAACCCCTGGAAAGTGGGGTGAACCCCACGTCCCCACTAGTCTGGCTACCTGCAGGTAGGGGTGTGGAGAGGCCAGGCCCAGGGCTGGGCCACCGGAAATGAAGGTCATAAATGGCTTGTCCTCCTGGCCCGAAGCCTTGGGCCTATGTAGATCTCTTTGTCTGCACTCCGTTTCTTGGCTGCCCCTTTCTCCTGTGGCAGAAGGCTTGGACTCAGCGTGGGGATACCTCCCACCCCTCTTCTGGGCTCACGGCAATTCCCGGGCCGAGGGTGCCTCGCCCTCATTTAGAACATGCCTCCTGTTGGGGCTCTGACTCTTGCCCTCAAGGTCCCTTTCTTCCAAGATTCCACAGCTGGGTGGTTTTCCTTGCTGGTCTAAGTTAAGTTCAGATAGCTTCCTTGTGTTACCTCTCCTACCTTTTGAGAGGTGACGTTGGTGGCGAGGAAATCCAGAGTTTCTAAAGCTTTCTCTCTGGGCTGAGTTCCCTCGCCCTGTCACCATGAGGCAGCTGCCCTCCCAACCGTGCCCCGGACGTTGGGTATGCGGACCCATCACGGGTCTTTTGTCGGCAAGTGAAATCGGTGTGTTTGCCACCCTGGGCCTCCGGTGCTGCAGGGAGACCCCTGCAGGCGGGGCACTCTCTCTCAGGCCCCTCACTGCACGCCTTGCCTGCTTCTCCTCGGCCGGCAAATGCAAGGCGCCAAGGGAAAGAACAAAGGATGGTAATCTTCTGTTCTCAGAAATCCTATTAACTACTTGTTGAGAACAGACACACACATGTGAAAAGATGACTAAATATGCCAGGCAGTAAATGTAAAATGCCATCTGAGTTGAATGGACTACATATCCGACATGAGTTCAGAGGCAAGGCCAAGATCACTTCCAGCTGTGGTGGTCAAGGCAGGCCTCGCTGAGGGAGACACGCATGCAAGCCTGGCCTGCGGGGCAGATGGCCTTTGGACTGCAGGGAGAAGGGGTGACGACCGCGGACAGACAGCCGTGGGGGAGCCACAGCTACCTTGTGGATGCATGCAGAATGTGTGCTTTTTCAGTGCATTCTTTTTAAAGTTTTCATAGATGCACTCTGCCTTTCTTATGCGGGTGAATTTGGAATGCCATGCGCGGTGTCTGGTGGGGGCTTCAGTGGGCTAGAGTTAGGGGGCTTGCCCATTGGGAGGAACTGAAGCAGTGAATCTGGACAGGTGTGAGTGAGGGTCTGGAAGAACCTGTCTCAAAGGGTCGTGGTTGGTAAGATAGAAACCTGCTACAGCTGAATTCGTAAATTTATTTCTGAACAAATAATGGTGGGTAAAATTAGCAGACATCTGGAAGAGGCACATATTTCAAAGTTATTTTGGTCTGATCTGTAAGGCGCACTGTGAGGACTATGATTGGTAGCTGGTCTTAATAAACAGTTAGTGGGTTCTGCCTGCCTGAAATGCAAAACAGATGTATCTTTGTTCTTTTAAACTGACTTTGATGAATAAACTATATGTGACGTCAGGTCCAAGCTATTGGCTGTTTGAGTCCTACTCAGAAATATTTTAGAATATAAAAAAGTTTCCATGGTCGACACTGAGAGAACAAAGTGAATTCCAGTCGCATTGCTGTTAGCATTGAAGCAGGTTCAGAAAATCAGGGAGGGCTTCGTCCAACAACCCCTTTTGGTATTTTGGGGGCATTGTTTCTCTCCGCCGCACCGAGGCCCCCCTCCCATCTCACAGCTGCAAGCTCTGAGTGCGTGTGGTTTTCAGCTGTCACTGCTGGGGCTCTGTAATGGGCATTATGGCTGTTTTGCTTATTTGTACAAATGTTTCCTAAAAGAGAAAATCGGACTGTGCAGCAGTGATCCAGTATCTGGAGACTGTGTGATGTTGCCATTTCTCCCAATTTGTTTGGTTATGAATGATGCGGGGTTTTTAATCATTAGCATCTTGGCTCTGCTGGCTGTTCTTGGCAGACTGGCCCTCCAGCCAGCCCTGAGCCATGCTCCGTGCATCAGGAAACCAGCTCACTCTGCAGGTGTCTCAGCCATAAACAAGCATCAGCCACGGGCTCCTCTTGCTTTTTACGGAAACCCTTTGGAATTTAACTTTCAGATACAAATACTTGGAGCAGTTGGCAGCTGAGGCGCACGAGAAGGAACTGAGAAGCCGGAGCACGAGCCGGGGCAGAGGTGACCTCTCCTTGGACCTGACCTCCCCGGCAGCCCCTGCCTCCCCCACCCCTCTGCGCCATAGCCCTCCGTGTCTAGACTCACAAGAGGCTCTCCCAGGATCTCCCTCCTCTCTAGGAACACCTCCGCATCCCCAAGGTGAGTGCTGGGAGGGCACAGGGAACTCTGATGGGGTAATTCATGTGAGGCTTCTGGGCAGTAGGGACCATTACTACGTGCAAAGTGGTAGCAAGTAGTAACGAAGGGTAAACTCAGGGCAAATGCACTGCACTAATAAACCAGCTGCCTTCAGAGCTGCTTCTATTAAAGCAAAATTATGTGTGAAGATTGTCAGTGCATGGTCATTGAGAAGGGAGAATATTGAAAACAAGGCTTACTTGGCCATTTCTTCCTAAATCACAGGGTATTAACTTAGTACTCTCTAATTTGGATATTATTTATTTATTGGCTCTGCCCAATAAAGTGACCACTTTAGAATGTTCTGACCTTAGGAATTGTGGGTCTGTTTTCAGTTAAACTGATGAAGAATAAAATTAAAGCAAGCAAGGAAAAATGCGGACCTAGTGGAAATAGAAGTTAAACATTGAAGCAGGAAAAAAGGGAAGATAGTAGCGATTACTGGCACGTGTGGTGTGGGTGTAGACGCTTGTGTGCAGACAGACAGGCTCTCCCTGGAGAAATTGTCTGTCATCTTAGCTTTATTTGGAGAAAACAGTGTTGTACACAGCAGCCTGAGAGCATCAGCTGTTTTCCTGATTGCTTTGAGGATGGTGGGTCCGTTTTCTCGGACACTAACAGAGAGGATAGGTCTTGGGCACTGCCGTCTACACTGCATGTTGACGAGCCTGCAGCTAGCACTATTCAGCGTGACCGTGACCGGGTGTTATGGCTTGCAGCCTGACCGAGGCTTAGCCAACTGAAGACAGCAGAGAAGCTCAACTTTTAACTCTCAGAGGGCTGACTAAATATGGCGTCAAGTTTAGTTTCAACAAGGCAGGACTGCATGACCTCAGCAGGCTGGATGGAACGGAACAATCTCATCTGTCCGAGTCTTCGCTGGCTCTCCAAGCCTTGGGGCTCATTCTGCAGGAGCAGGCTGGCTTCCCTGCAGCTTTCCGTCATGTCCAGTTCCTGCTGGTCCCTGAGCCGTGGAACATTGTCCCAGGCAGATGGCTCGGTCAAGGATGAGTAATGTCGGTCTGAAAATCCTGAGACTCGAAGAAGCAGGAAAACAGACTGTTCTGTGACAGCTCTGTGCTTTCCAGACCTGCCTGGTATCCCTGCTCTATCAGGATTGTGGTATTTCCAGAGGCGAGATGAAAAACATTCCCCTGCAAAGTTGTGGTTCAGCACTTAATCTTGGGACTTTTAACTCTAAGAGTTGTACCCTCTCTAGTTTACGGAATGGTTGTCTAAACTGGGGAATACAGAGTGGCCCCGAGCCAAGAGAGAATTGTTGGTATATATAAATATTGTTTGTCCTCAGAACTTTTAGTTGTCTTGATGTTTGTGACAAGAAGACAGTTCCTCAAATATTTTGCCCAGTGATGGTCAAACTTGAGGCTGTTCTATCCAATTAAAAAGGCAGAATAAAGTTTTTAAAGATTTTATTTATCTGAGAGGGAGAGCAAGCGAGCAAGAGAGAGAGAGTATGAGTGGGATTGGGGAGGGGAGGGAGAGGGAGAGGCAGATGCCCCACAGAGCAGGGAGCCTGATACAGGACTCGATCCCAGGACCCTGGGATCATGACCTGAGCCCAAGGCAGATGCTTGACCAGCTGAGCCACCCAGGTGCCCAAAAAGGCAGAATATTTTAAGCTTCAGGAAGAACACAGAAAATACTTATTTGAGCTACATGCCATATGCATTGGAGGAAAATAAATTTATTTCAGTATGTTTTCAGAAAGATTAATAGTAAATGTCATTTTCCTCTCCGGAGAAGGGACTCAGAGAAAATGCTTGACTGGACTCATGCCACATGCATCTGAAATAGGAATACTGGGCTTGAAATGAAGCCTAATTACAGATTAATGACATAGCATCGTATGATATTTGCTTTGTCAAAAAAAGCAAAGCAGTGGTTCTTGTGGGATCTGGACAAGCTGTGCATCATACGCTAAGTACTTACCCAAATCAGTCGGAACCCGCAAAGTAATCTAACGTCTGTGTTCCAGTACATCCCTGAATTATACAGTGGCAGTTATAAGTGCATAAGAAGAGGTTGTCTGCGAAAGGTGCCGAGACTTGCTTCTGATTTAGAGACCTTTGCCCTTATGGCAGAAATACAGAGTTGGGCTGGTGGCAAGGTTTTTCTCAGCCTAGCTTGCTATTGTTCTCTGCAACTTTCTACTAGTCTCCAATTCACGATCTGTTCTTTTTACCGGGTCCCATTTTTAAAGGCTTAAAGTAATTTTTTGCTTCTCCCTAACATTTACCATATCCCAACATCTGGGGGAAGAATAAAAAATCTAATCCCACATGTAGATGTTTGTCCTGCTCTGAACACCTGGCACTATGTGGTCCCCACGTGCCCGGGTTGACTCACTTTTTCATTCTCTCTGCTTGTGGAATCATATGAGGATAATCTTCACACTTGTGTAGTGCTCTGTCCCTCCCTCCCAAATGCTACTATTTAACACGTCCTTGGGCATCTGAGGAAGCAGGGGAGATGCTATTATCCATATTTTACTGAGACTCAAGTAAATGGAAAGGGCCACCATTTGCAGATCTTATTGGCACCATCTTGGGAGTAGAACCCATCTCTTCACGCTCAGTGCAGCCATTTCCCTAATATTTGCGGTGGTGTTCACATTAATGCCACACCATCTCTCTGCTTTGACCCCTTCCCCAATATCTGCATACGTTGAAGCCTACGTTTCAGAGTTATGTCTGCTAAGAAAAGGAAAAACAGATATTTGTTACTGAATGATATAGATCTCAGGATTAAAGGTCAATTTATGGGTTTTTTTTAATTAAAAAGTCTGGAGAATTGTTAATAGCAGAAGATAGGAAAACATTAACCACTTCTTTACCTTTGCTCTTACACAATGTATTTAGAAAGAAGGAAGGGTAAATGTGAAAATAGCAATAGCATTATGTGCCATCTAGTGAGATGCTTCAGCCAAAAGCCTTCCCAGCTAAATCTGCTGTAACTTTTGTATAACTGAAGCCCTACCCCTACCATCCAGTCAGTGTGTGCTTGAATTACTTTTCCATCTGGCCCTCTTGTGGCTCACAGCAGATGTGTGTCCCAATGCTGCCTAGACTTCGCGGTGATGGTCTGAATATTTTTCCTCTGTGTGAAACGACCAGGCCCAAGTGAGGAACAAACACATACACGTGTTCTCATTTGTACTGTGCTGCAATTAATGGAGACAGTCAGCCCCCAATTGAGCTAAACACGAAGGTCCTCTCTGTCCATTGCTTTAATTAGCCTTTCCTTACTTTCACTGAGCCCTGGTAGTCTAGGTCAGAATATCTAATACGTTTACTTCCTATTATTTTCAGAAACTCACAGCTGTCTCTGGAAATAAGTGATTCTCACAAATTCAAGAAGTTTAGTATTCTTGTTGGGATAGAATTCTTTGCTATGACTCTTGCGGAAGTTACTGAGGAATAAAAGTAATGTGTACCCACAAGTGAAATCATTTTAGCCAAGTCACCTATTATCCCAGTGGGTAGCGGATCCACATAACCTGTTTTGTGGAAACAAAATGGAGACGCCATCCATCTCAAAACCAGGTGTTGCTGTTGGTCCCTGCAGGGTGGCCCTGTTGGGAACTGCCTTTCCTGAAGGCTAGCGCTGTGTGGCTTTCTTGTTCCCAGGCTGGTACACCTGAGTCCATCCCGAGGCAAAGTGGAGAGAAATTACCTTTCCCATTCGAAAGCAGCTGCTGTCATGAGTTCACCAGTGGCTTGTACCCACTAATGCAGCCAGTGAAAGTGTGCATAGTGGCTAGATTATTTGTCTTATTTCTAGCTCCGTGCTCTCTGCATCACACACAGAAACAACACTTTAGAGATGCATCTAAAAATTTTACCACACTATATTAATTTAATGTCAGGGAAAAATATGTTCAATGATTTTTTTTCTTCCTGTAACTGGGTTCCTAGATATTTCCAATTGTCTTATTGTTGGGCCTTGGAGATATAAAATATAACCTATATGGCCATGACCTACTCACCAGCATTCACCTGGAGGCATTTACAGAAATGACTGACATGCTGTACTGATATTTTCCTCTCACAGTTCCAAGCTTTTAAAGTGCTGGTAAATAGGACTCTTCCTCTAGCTTCCTTGTCCTCTCACCTGGAAATAAAATACAGACCTATAGTTATATCCTGAATTGTTCCATTAGCTTAAATGAATAATCGTTTTTCACCTAGGCATCATTCATCATCACAGCTGTTGTCATTGTTACCAGTCATTGAGCACCTTTGTCACCTTGTGTGACATGTTTTGAGTCTCCTTCAGGTGTAGACACTCTCCTCAGTTACCCAATCCACATGGCAGAAATCAGAAACATCTGGTATCCTGTTTCCAGTTGGCACAGTAGCAATGGAATATCATCAGTCATCAGCCTAATGCATGCTGGTTCCCTTGCATAAAGCTTTTGGACACCGCCAGTCCAGTATTTCATGAATTGGCAGGAAACTAGATTCCTTGTGGTTCTGTGACTCAGGGCGGCCCCACCTCCCCACACCTCACCTGACTGCTGTGACTTGATGCCATTTGGTCAGTTAGACCAAACCTCTCAGAAACTCTACCCAAGGCCAAGGCACTGCCTGCTACACCTGCTGTGGAACTGCTTTAAGAGTTTTGCAAATCATTGGATTTTCCTGCCTCGCTTTTTCTCCATCTCTAAAAATGGAAAAGGGCAAAAAATTTTCCCTTTTTCCCCTCCTATAGAAAATGACAGTTGCCTGCTGCGTGCTTTCATGCACCACATTTTAAAACATAGTCTTGAATCCTTTTGACATAGATTGAGTATGAGTCCTACTTAAGTATGCTTAAGTGAAGACAAGGCAGGGAATGGCATTGGAAAAGTTGTTAAAGAATGGTATTATGTGAACAACATGATCATTTCATAGGTAGTAATTAGGTATCAAAATCTCTGAAGGGTCTGAGACTTTACCGACTTGTAAGTTACTAAGTTAGCCTGCCACAATTTTATGGATGGGGGCACAAGACATGAAACTCCAGGGTCGGAGACAATGGATTTTATTACTCATGGCTATAGTAGTAGCCGGAGTATCAGCATTTGTGCCATTTCTCCAAACCCCAGTTCCTGCAAGTTGATGTGAATAGGCCCAAATGATGGCTGCATACACAGAGAGGAATCTTGAACTTAGGGACACCACATCTTTTATAGTGGGCAGTAAACATGTCTTCCCTTTGTCCCAGAGGGAGACATTATCTTCATCACAGTAAGCTATAAACCAACCAGTGCTTTGCTCCAGGGGGAGACACCATCTCTGTCTTCCAAAACCATTTGCTGTGCACATATCCTTAGAAAAATATTCCAGGGGCGCCTGGGTGGCACAGTGGTTGAGCGTCTGCCTTCAGCTCAGGGCGTGATCCCAGTGTTCCGGGATCGAGCCCCACATCAGGCTCCTCCACTGTGAGCCTGCTTCTTCCTCTCCCACTCCCCCTGCTTGTGCTCCCTCTCTCACTGGCTGTCTCTATCTCTGTCGAATAAATAAATAAAATCTTAAAAAAAAAATAAACAGTTCTAGTGGCTCTCCATTATCTATAGCGTAAAGACAAGACCTTATGTGGCACTCAAGGCTTTGGTTATCCAGTCCCTGCTACCAGTCTTTAACCTCCACAACCACCCTTACATGTTAGATTACATCAGCACCAAACCACTGTCACTACCTGAAGGGGGCTATGTTTTCTCACATGTGCTTCTGTGCTTGAGAGCCCTCTTCCACTAGGGGTCCCCTGGGCTCTTAGCCATCTAATTGAAGCATCTTCTCTAAAGCCTCCTTTGATTCCTCTTATGTGTTTCCCTTACCTCTTGTGCATACCAGGGATACAGGGCTTATCTCACTGTATATGCAGTAAATGGTCCCCCCTCTTGATCTGTGTGTTCCTCAGAGGAGAGCCCATGCCTGCACTCACCTTTGTTATCTCCCATTGCTTGGAGCAGAATAGACATTTGGTAAATGTTTTATGAGCTAGTGAATGAACAAACAGCATGAAAAAGAAAATACACTAATCTATAGAGACAGCTGTTTCCCCTGTATCCAGAAATTTACTACATGGGTCATGATGGAGGACACATCTTTGATAATATAGTCTACTCTATGAAGACTGAAGGAAGGATGGTGGGTTAATGTAGAAAAAGAACTCTTACAGAGAATTGACATTATGTGGGCCATTTCCTTCTGAGGATCTAACCCTAAAGGAAGAAGAAAATTCAGAGGATGATTCTTGATAAATTTATAGTTGAGATATTTATTCAACTACCTATTAAAATGCCCCTTATTTTAATATAAATGGATTTTAACATAAATGGATCTTTCTCCTTTTTTTTTTTATATGAATGCGCTGACAAGTTCAGATAAACTAAGTTGTTGACTAGGTAGATTAGTGACTAAGTGAAGAAGAGTCAACTGTTTGGGGTGAGAGTTTAAGATTTCTAGTTGTACCCCAGTTGTAGGCCAGCTGGTTCTGCCTAGGCCTGGTCAGACGCTACAGGCAGGAAGAGCTAGTATTTTCTTTAGCTAATAGTTGTTTTGATACCATAATATCTCTTGGCTAGACCACTTTATCCTGAAAAATATTTTGTGGAAGATATTTTTCACATCTGACTTCCTTATGCCTTAGCGCAGCACCTGACACAACAGAGGTATCAATAAATTTGACGAATGAGTGAGTGTTGCTACTAATTACATTAGAACATCTAATTAAAAGTAACTTCCTCCTGCTAAGCCTGAAAAAGTGACTTAACCAAAAAAACTCAAGGTCAGTCAATTTATTTGCTAGCTGTTATTACTCAGGACTATCCATTTTAATGCTAGTATATACTTTCCAAAATAGCTGTTTTGTTTGGATGTCACTGATGTTCTGTCTGGGACTATGACAAGAGCTAGCGTGCTCTTGACATGCATTGCCAGTTTGGAATTAGTGTCTTCATCCTTGAGGAAAGTCTTGTTCTTCCTATTTTCTCTTGTAAGAAAATGAGCATGTAGTTAACCTAGGAGCTCCACCAGCCCTACCGGGCATGGAAAGACAAATGAATATTGGAACTGATCCTGTTCTGATCCTGAGCCAAGACAAGATCTGTCCGTCTGATTTTAGAAGAATTTAAACAAGTTCAAAGGAAGTCTTCATATCCAGGGGTTGATATCTGGGGTCGTATGGTTTGAGTTCAAGATAATGATAAAATAATGATACAAAATACAGAGTAGTGATACACGATACAATAATCTTAAATTGCTTTTTCTTTTTTCTTTTCATTTCCTGTTTATAGTGTAAAATAGAATCTATCCACTAACCGATATTGCAATAGTTGGACCTGAAACTAGAAACTTCTTTTTTGTCCTACATGATAATACAGTGAATTATATCCTATGAACGCCATCAGAAGCATAATCCGAGGGGCAAAGGTGGGGGGAGTGCAGATTTCAGTTCGAATAGTGCTTGTAATCCTGCCCAACCCCCAGCTCAGGTGTCGGTTTCCATGTGAGCATGACACAAGGGCCACGGATCGGTTTTGTTCTTGAGTCATTTCTGACTTTCATGTGCCTCATGAAGTATGAACAGCTCTGCATCAAAAGTGATGTTAGAGTATGAAGATTTGTGTTTCGTGGTAACTCGCCCACCACTACAAACCCCATACTTCTTATGGCATTCCACTGGAGCTAAATGAACACCTTGATGGAACTGTGAGGGTTGGTATGGTGTCTATAAAATGGCATCTTCCAAAAGGGCTTCCGAAGGTGATTTTGGCCACATGGTTTTCATCTTAAGAGGTGACTTAGGCTGAGCCTGCTTAGAAAATCTAGATCTCAATTTTGAGAATAAAACTGGGCTAAATTTTGAAGACATCTGAGTACACTAGACTGATGGGTCAGTATTTTGCACATGATAAAGTAGGTTTTTTTGTTTGTTTGTGTAAAGTCCGAGGAGGCTGAGTTTGAGCCCATCCTAATGAAACCGTTCCCTTAGAGTAGTGTTTCTCAACATGGGATGATCCCTGCTGCCCGCCCCCCAATCTCCCTCCGAGAGACATTTGGCAGTGTCTGGAGATATTTTTAGTTGTCACAACTGAGGGGGAGGTGCTATTGGCCTCTAGTGGGTAGAGGCCAGGAATGCTGCTGAACTCCCTACGGTGCACAGGACAGCCCCCCCCCACGCCCCAGAATTCTCCAACCCCAAATATCGATGGTATTAAGGCCAAGAAATCCTGCTCTAGAGTGAATCTGAGTGAATAGCTTAGCATGAACTGGCCCAACACCAAACGCAAAGTCTAAAGAATTTCCAAAGTTGTGAGCTTTTTCTCTTGGGACCTTTTTCACATTTATGTGATTAAACCACAAGTTTAACATTGATGGTGTTAGTTATGAGCTCTGAACTGGGGAGGTCCCTGGAATGTACAGGATTTGGAGCAACTATTATAGAATTGGCTGGCCCAGCCCTTGGTTTCGTAAGACCTGCCAGAGAGCCAAGTCCTGGCAGAGTCATCGAGACACCATCACAGACTGAAATCAATTGAAGCCACCCAAAGACTTATTAAGTTCAGATCTTTCTACCAGCAATTTATCTCTTCAAAGAAAAGTTGCATGACAGGAGATCCCAACTGGACACTCTGGACTCAGCTGTCAGGGACATGGATGAAAGCAGACCTGGAAGGTTCGTGCATGCTGCATGGTATATTTGCTTGTCTCCTCAGGAATGATTATGTACTTCTCCTTTACAGCATAAGTCTCCCACCTCACAGCCATCATGATTAATAGCCTGAGCTTTCAGTCAGTCCCATGGTGTGCAAATCCCAGCTCTGCTTGTTGGGGAGGCTGGAAGGAGATAGATGTGCTCAGAGGGTGCCTGAGGGCAGCCAGTGAAGAAACCGTTCACGGAGGTGTGGGGAAGGTCACAGGACCATCCGGTGGAGAAGCCTCTGGAGACGAGCAGTGGTGGGAGACTGTCCACACTGCTCCCACCTCCAGGCCTGGAGGAACTTGGTCCATGCCTGGGACTCAGTAAGAGCTGTGGCCTTGGGAAGGAGGGCACAGGACAGAAACGGTGGCCTGATCACCTCTGCCAAACTGAGGCCCCATGTGAAGAGAGTGGAGTCATAAATACTCCAGCCTCTCCTCCCCCTCCCCCCCGCCCCGCTGCTACCACCCTGTGAAAGTGAGAGGCAGCCAGCCTCCCAGGGCACAGAGCAGAGAGTGGTCTGGAGAAGCAGCCGTGAGCATCCAGCCCACGGTGTAGCCCTGGACAAGTTGCTTAACTTCTCTGGGCAGGTGTCCTCACTTCCCACACGGGGACACAAATCTTCATACTGCTGGTATGAGGACTCCATAGCGTGGCGTGTATGTGGTTCCGGGGACGCGCCAGTATATAGAAGGCGCTCGGTACCCAGTACGTTGGGCCGGATGTCTAGTTAGATTTTCGGGACCAGATGAGTTGGTGCTGGGCTTTCAGAGGGACAAAGAGAACTAGCTGTTAGGAGCCATCCTCTGCCCTGGCTAAGTTGCTCAGGGCCTGTTCTCTCTCATCTCCCTCCCACTTCTGTGATCTGCATGAAGGAAGTCCCAGCATCTGGCGGATACCCTGTTATATTCTCTCAACAAAAGCAGTGACGTTTTCCCTCTTTCCCTGTGGTTCTCATGTTGATGGGTTCCCATCCTGCTCCCACGCCCAGTCTCTCTCTCCTGTAATGTCTGTTTTCTTTGGATAAAGAATTCCCTTCAGTGGCCATGTTTGGGTTGCAGGCCCATCCCCAGGATGGTGACAACCAGGTTCCTTGTTACTTCTTTCTGAGTATACTGTGGATCTCTTCCTTTCAATGATTTCTTCCACATTACCTAAATTAGCCATTCCTATATCCCTTTATGCAGTTTAATTTTGATTTTTTTTCTCCTTTTTCTCCTCTCTGCACACCCACCTTAAAATTTAGTTTAAAGCCCTTTGAATCAGGTCAGAGCAGGATCTGGCCAAATACATTTTTCTGGCCTTTGCTAAGTGCGTTCTGGCAATGCCAGGATCCCATCAGTCTGCTCGATTAGGATGTGGTCCAGGAAGACAGGTCCCGGTTTTGGATGCCTTTTATGTTGCCAGGCATTTCTTGCCATGTCCTCCCTTTGCTTTCATACTCATACCTGCTGCGGGAAGGACTACCTGGTGCTTGGCCCAGGAACTTCTTTCAACTCCTCTCCTCCTCCGCTCAGCCCCAGAGATGCGGCAGATCTTCACGTCCTTCCTTCGTCCGGGGTGATAGGCGGGCATGGCTGCTCATGATGGAAAGGCTGGGGGCGGGGAGCCCTGGCAGCCCCTGACTTGCAGGTTTGGTTTATTGCAGTCATTTTTTTTAAAAGATTTTTTATTTATTTATTTGACAGAGATAGAGACAGTGAGAGAGGGAACACAAGCAGGGGGAGTGGGAAAGGAAGAAGCAGGCTCATAGCGGAGGAGCCTGATGTGGGGCTCGATCCCGTAACGCTGGGATCACGCCCTGAGCCGTAGGCAGACGCTTAACAACGCTGCCACCCAGGCGCCCCTATTGCAGTCATTTCTGACCCTGCATCAAAGGCAGGGCTTCAAGGTCCTTATAGGCATGTGCTCGGGAATGGGTACCCTGCCCAGCACCATGGCCTGGGCCTTCACTCTTCCCTCCCCAGCCTTGCTTTCTGAGGACAATAGGAGAGGCCTCCCCACAGAGGGGTTGTGTGGATTTAGTAGACCGTTCATGTGAGGTGTGCTCCATTGCAGTCCTCAGAGGGAGACAGCACCCCATGCTTCCCTCAGATGCTGACCGGCTAGCTCCCTTAGTGGCTCTCTGGAGTGGGATCAGCTTCCCATGGGTGCCATGTTTTTATTCATCACGGTCTGTTGAGCCCCAGTGTCTGGCATCCGCCTCTTCCTCCTTAGTCTCTGTCTGCAGGGCTTGCTTCCTGGACTGGGTGCTCCACACGACTGAGGAGCTTCACCCATAGCACCAGGCATGCGTCAGCTGTCCCAGCGGGAAGTGTTGTTTGCCTGTCTCTACCTACAGCAGCCATCACCGCCCTCAGTGTGACATCCTAGGTCCTCACCCTGCCTTGCAAGAACAGCAAGACAGATAGCTTTCATTCCTCCAGCATGCCCCGTGCTCTCGGTGTCTGCACATACTTCTTCCTTCTGCCCAGAACATTCTCGTAGCCACTCTTCACCCTTTTAACTCATTTTCCTCCTTGGAGACCCTGCTTAAATGTCATTTTGGCAAAGCGGCTTATGTTCCTTCCCAGGCCTTGCGGAAGTCCCTTGCCATACCAGCCCCCCCCCGCCCCCCAGGGCACCATGCTGCTGTTTTTAGAGCTCTGTCACGTGTATGGGTATGTTTAACCATGTCTGGGTGAGCCAGGGGGCTGGAATGTCCATGTTCATTGGGGTAGGGTTCCCCCATCTTTGCCATGCAGGGGCCATGGCCAGGCACATAGGTTCTCTTTGCTCCTCTGTGATCCCTGTGATGACAAGCACTGAGTCTGTCACTTGTGTTACTCACGGATCACTGTGTCTTTCACCACCAACACCATTGTTGGGCCAGAGAAAGGTTCACTAAACACAAGGGCTGGCAATAGGGGGAAGTTGTGAGCAGTTTCCACCCTTAGGTGTTGACAAATGCCTTAGCTCTCTTTAGGACTGTTCCTGGAGACTCCTAGGATATGGTTCCTCCTGCTTCCTGGTCACTCCAGGAGGGTAGATGATACTTTTCCCCCTGTCTGCCCAGAGTGGGGTAGCCTGGCAGAGGGCAGTGACTCAAGGAATGGGGGTGTATGTGTGGAGGGGGTGCTGATAAGAGGGGACCTGATGGAGAAGAATGGGAAAGGGGAGCAGAAATGTTCTGAAATTTCGGGTACAGCCTCAGAGAGCTTCCTGGGTGTCAGCGAAGACTCTGGTAGAGCAGATGTCAACCCAATACTGTGCTAGGGGCTCGTGGACACAAGAGGAAGGTCAGGTCTCAGCCCTTGGGGACCTTTTTCCCTTGTCATTCCTGTGTTTGATTAATGCAGCTGCAGAAGGGCTCTGCTGTGGGTCCCGGCTGCTCCTTCCAGGGATCCCCTGTCCCTTGTTACCCAGTGCCCTCCCTTGGGTGTCCAGCGACATACCACTGTGATCCCCATTGATGGGTTTTCATGTCCTGTTTCCATAGCTGAGGAGCAAGCTCTCTGAAAGCCGGGGTGTGTGTTCTGTCAGTGACAAGTGTGCGGCCAGGCATGTGCAGGACGGGTGTTGTCGTCAGGAAGCAGTGGTGTGTGTTTGCTCCCACACCGTCACTCTCTAGCTGTGCTGGTTTTGCTTGACTCGAATGTGTGTGAGTATTTGTCCGTCGCCAGGACAGCCTTCCGTGCCACAGGTTTGCAGTCCGGGCTTGTGCTACTGAGTCGGCGTTCTGGTCAGGAGGCTGGTGTGGCGATGGCTACCTCCCCAGCAGTTGCGACAGAGAGACCACCCGCTGGTCGATCGCACGTGGAAATGCCTCCATGAAGTGGGGCCCTAGCGGAGGGGTGTGAAATTGTTTCGTGTCTTAGCCACAAGGATGTGTGGCTCGCTAGCACGTGCATGTCTCTCACCACACCTGTAGAGAAGGCCATGGCTCATCAGGGGCCAGAGTTGCTGCTTCGGTGGAAGGACACATGATGGCGGCGTGCGCTGAAGTCAAACCGCCACCGAATCCTGGGTCTTTCCCACTTCGCGTGCCCAGTGTCCTGGGGATAGAGAGTGGACACAGACCCACGGCAACCACCCTGTCAGTGATAAAGCCACAGGGAGGCACCCCAGCCAGTGTTCGCCATATGCTCACCAATTAAACTTCAAATGCCTGCCACATGCTAGACGGCTGGAAACACATTTTCGTTTTGATGTGGCTGCTCTGAAGTAAATGTGCGCAAGGACATATGTCTGCTGTCAACCGAAGGATGACAGTGGTATTGGTCACATGGTGCTCTGCCTTGCTCGTAAATGAAGGGGTGTTTGTAGCTCCTTGCTAAATACTTTATTATCAGATGAAGACGAAATCACCATAAAAATTCCTCTAATACCAAAGGGAATTTTTCTCAAGGATGTATTCACTCTTTCCCTGTACTCAGCTCAGTCTTTGCTTTTGAGGAAGAGTGTCCGATGGTACCACGCTTAAGTATGTGGGCTCATGGTTATATGTCCCTTGGTTTCCTCCTGCTACTGCCAGGCAGCACATCTCGGCCTGGAAACTTTGTCCTCATATCACCAGTTCTTGGGGACACCCAGCAGGACAGCCAGTAGACAGCAGAGGGCTTTGTTGCCCCATCCTGCCTTCCTCTAGTCTCCCAGGGAAGCAGGTTGCTGTACTAGACTAGAAGATAGACAGCCTGTCATGAAGCCACGGGCAGGCAGAACGGAGAGGCTCTCTGACCTCTACACTCAGGTCCTACCTGACGGGCACTAGAGAGACTCCTGGAGGAGTGATTCTTCTTCGGTGGCTGGAACTTACCCAAGGACATAAGGAGAAGCTGACATTGCACCTTCCCCAATTCCCTCTTTCTCGGAGGAAGGCAGCCTAAGAGCAGATGGGGCATGGGGGTGCTGAACCCAAGGAGTCTTGGAAGAATGACTTCTGGCTGGGAAGCTGAGGGCAGCTGGGCTCCTTCCCAGTGAGGCCTGAGCTCTCCTGTCCCATGGGAATGGCACTGGCTGGCCTGCTGGAGGGTGAGCTCTGCAAACTCCACTGGCAGCCATCCCCCCCTTACCTGAGCCAGCAGGTTGCCTCCCCAGAGGGAACGCCCTGATCTGCTTGTTTTCCTGGGGTCTGGGCAGGTGTCTTACAGTTCCTGCCCTGTGCAGACCCTGCTGACTTTCTGTATTTGCGCAGCACATGCCTAGGGCTTGAGCACGCGTTCTTAGGGCACACTGCCATGATTCCAGCGATGTGGTTTCGCCCAGCCCTGAAGCTCATGCTCTCAGGAGTCACCCGTCTCCCTCTGGCCTTCACATGTGGCAGCTGGCTCAGAACTTTCTGTATTTTCAGTCATTTGCCACCCATATATGGTGCCCAGCTGAGAATTTTGCTCAGTAAAACCATGCAAGGCCATACTATGCCATCTTCCTGTTCTGTAGAGGATGTTACACATGGCAACATGAACATTTTACCTTGCTACGGGCATCACATCTCCAGTCTTGATAGGATTATACATAGTTCTGGGCCCATGAGTGATTCTCCTGAACAACTTTCAAAATCATGGGCTAATCAAATTATGAGCAAACCTAATTCAAGTGAGGGGCGACAGTCCCCATTGGTTTGGCTACCGATAAAACACAAGGCTGATCCTGGTTTGTAACAAAATACCGCAAACAGTGACTCACAGTAGACCCGTTCATTCTCTCACAGTTTCCATAGGTCAGAAGTCCAGCAGGGTTCAACGGGGTTCTCAGCCCTGGGTATTACGAGGCCCCACTCAAGGCTGTGGCTGGCCTGTCTCTTACTGGAGGCCCTGGGAAGAATCCACCTCCAGGTTCATTTACGTTGTTGTCAGAAGTCGGTTTCTTGCACTCACAGGCCCGAAGTCCCTGTTCTTTATTTTATGTTGGCCAGGAATTGCTCTCAGCTTCTAGAGGGCCACTCACATTCCTTGTCCGTCACATCACCCCTCCATCTTTAAGGCCACATGTTTCTAATCTCTCTTTGTTTTTTGTGGCCAATCAGAAAACACTGTGCTTTTAAAAGTCTCACTGGGTTGTATCAGGCCCCCCTAGATAATCTCCACATCTTAGAGTCCAGTGACTAGAGACTGCACCATCAGCAGTACCTAGAGGAGTGTTTGACTGAATGACCAGGGGATAGGAATCCTGGGGGCCATCTTTAGAAATCTGCCCACAACAAACAGCAAAGAGGAATCAGCCTCATGTAGACTTTCACACCTCACTTGACATTCCCAAGAAATTCCTGTTGTGATTAAAATCTCCATTGTTGTCTCCAGCAGGGAGTGCTGGGGATCCTGAGCCTGGACCGGAGGCAGAGGTGGGGCAGGGCACGGATGAGGCCAACCCTGAAGTAGCCCCTGCCTGCGTGGGAGCAGAGAGTGACGTGGAGCAAGCACTGGAGCAAGAGCCGGAAGAGCGGGCCTCCCTCAGTGAGAAAGAGAGGCAGAGCGAGGAGGTGAACGAGAAGGACAACTGCTCTGCCTCCAGCATCTCGTCCTCCAGCAGCACGTTAGAGAGGGAAGAGAAGGAGGATAAGCTCTCCAGGGACAGGGGAACTGGTAATATAGCCCCTTTTCTTCGTAAATACATTCCAGGGAACCCTGGGAGGGGGAGTTGGTTTGCTGGCCAGAGGTGACCCTGCTGGCTCAGCTCGCTCACTGGGTTGTGTCACCTGGTGTCTAGAGGTGAGGGGTGTGGCCACGCTGTGGGCAGCCCTCAGTTTCCTGCCCCATGGGGAGGTGGCCCCCATGCCCTGTGCCAGGCTGTTGTACCATTACTTCAACAGGTGGAAAAATGGCCCAATAATGAGGACAGCAAAGGACTTTTCCTGAGGAATAAGTCCCAAAAGAGAAATTCCTCATTTCCTTCTAATTTCTTTTTAACAGCAAATGTAGCTTTTTTTCTGAGTTAAATTTAGACATATGTCATGTTGGTATCCGCTCCCTTGAAAATTTCTTCAGTGAAGTGTGCGAAGCCATTATGATGGACATTTCAGACCAGAGCAAATTTGTTAAAATGAATTGAATGAGTACCTCTAGAAAGAAAGTGGCAGTTCAAAAAATGCTGAAGTCAATTTGATGTACGCCAGTGGCATATACATAATTTAAGGAACTTTCTTCAGTATGCTCAGGGCCGCTCTTTGGTTAGAAAGTATTTGCTTTTCTTTATGAAATTAGATCTTTTTGGCATTATAGCGGATTCTCATTCAGTTCATCTGTGTAACGGTGACTTTATGATGAGAGACCAAATGGAATGTTAATCCTCACTGGGGACTCAGGGAGGGTGCCACAGAGGATTATAGGAATAATTATTGATTTATGGTTCATATGCAACCCCATAAGGTTGATTTTTCTACCCATGACTTGTGTGCTGTTGAGATGACAGCCACCTCTCTCGACTAACACCCTCCACCAGTGGACCCATGTCTTACTAGCCAGCCTTCATTAACCTACAGGCTGATACACACTCAAGGACCCTATGTCTTGGGCCCAAAGTGCATCATGGAAGCTCTGCTGGGGCCTGACAGCCAGTGACATGACCCATGCATGGCTCGTTAGCTCATAGATTAAGGATACATTGTCCCTGAGGCATGGGTGTGTGAATGAAAATTGAATGAATGAATGGAGCCATCATGCCTACCATGAGACCTATCAACCAGTGGCTTAGTCCTACTTGATATTTGAGTTTTCACCAGCTATATTAATAAGTTTTATTCTTTATATTGCTGGCCATTATGATGTACTGAACAAGAACTGGAAGTCTTTGTGAGTTCACATCTTAGTAATTATTGCATTGAAAACCTCGTGTCTAGTTGAAGATGTATGTGCTAGAAGGTATTACATATACTGATATTTAATTTTCTTTCAAAATCAGATGGCAGTTAGTGTCCCAAATTCTACTTGTTAGTATTCACTTTTAACGTGATTATGGTCATGGTACAGGGAGTTGGGTCGGGTAAGTCTTCTTGATTAGTTTGGTCTTAAGTCATGTTTTATTATAAATAGCTGTAGGCATTATTCGTCATCACTAGGTTTAGCAAGCCTAAAACATATCAACAAGTTGGGTTGGTGAGAAGAAGCCAAGGAACAGAACTTTCTTGGATCAGATTGTCCAATATTTTTCCAAATAAGGGCAACTTTCCAAAAATGGAGACTCTGCTCCCAGTGAAGAACCATTGACTTTCTACCAAAAGCTGGTGGTGTCCAAGACTATTGACTCAGGAATTAGGGCTTTGCAGTGATTTTTTCTGCTTTAGTCTGGTGCTATTAAGAGATGTGATTGTGTTTATTTGTTGTAGCTTCTTAGTTCCTAGAAAATCCTGCTCCTAGGCACCATCAGCAGCTGTGAAGCCAGGCAGCTCCGTCATCACAGCTCTTGCCTTTCAGAGTGTTCTCAAATCACAACAGCAATCAGAATGATCCTAGTGATTGTATCCATTACTCAGAAATGAATCTGTAGCGCTTGAAAGAGTCTCAACTTATTCTGGTTGTGTGGCTTTCTTTTTGTTTCATGTGTTCCACTCCATGGTGTTAAGTGTGAGAGGCTTTATCGTAGCATTTGTTACACTTCGCTGTAATGCCTTGTATAACTGTCCTTTACCTCCACTTGAGTGTAAGCTTTGTGAGGATGAGGATGTCTGTCTTATTCATTGTGAGTCCTCACCTCCTAGCTGTAGGACTAGAACATAGTAGAGGCTCAAAAAAACCACTGATGAATAATTGAATCAAGAGGCATCTGGCTAAGATGGAGCAGCTCTGTAGTTCCCAGTCCCTTCCTCTTACAACTAAAATAGGAACACCCTGGGCATAACAGAACAATCAATCATAGGATGACTCTGAAAAGTGGAAAGAAGGCAGACTGTCTAAGGACCTTTGGACTTCAGTGACATGGCAGTGAAGCTCAAAGTAAATCCTATTCCCATAGCCAAAGAATTGGGAAAAGGATTGCCTAACAGAACAGAAAACCTTTTTGGCTACTAATACATGCCGTACCCTAGACAAGCAGTAATGGAAAATCTGCTGCTGTCCTATTCCTCTCCCACCTAGTAATTTCAGTGGGACCAAAGAGGAAGTGATCTTCTATAACTTCCACTCCATGGAAACGGGTGACAGAGTTCCCATTCTCCCCTCCCTCCAATTCTGTGGTGTCAGTGGGACTCAGGAGGGAGCTAGTCCTCTGTCCCCTGCCCAATAGGAGCCAGTAATGCTCTCTCATTTCCTTGCTGGGGGTAGTTCTGGCCTAATGGGGAACTGATATTCTATCTCCTACAGGGCAGAAGCAAGGGGCATCCCAGTTCCCCTATTGAGGTAGTGTCAATGGGGTCCTATAGAGATCTGAGATTTCACTTTCACCCAGTAGGAGACAGACTTGAGGAGGCAGTTGAAGAGGACTAACCAGCATTCTATTGCCCCTGCACTCCTTCTCTGACACCAGCTGGGCCCAGCAGGGAGCTCAACCTCCATTCCCACCCAGCACAAAAAAAAGGCAGAATGATGTGGTTGGAGGTAGAACTAGTCTGCAATCTATTCTTCCCAACCCAGAATCAGTAGGGACCAATGGAAAGCTGGAAAAATATTTGGAGAAATAAGGACTGAAAATTTCCCAAATTTGGCAAAAGGTATAAGCCTCCAGATTTAAGAAGCTAAGCAAATACTAATGGGGATAAATCCAAAGAAATTCACACCAAAACAAATGATAATCAAACTTCTGAAAACTAAAGATCGAAAATAAAAAGTCTTGAATGGGAGTAGGAAGAAACAATGCGTTATCTATAGAAGAATGCCAATTCCAACTGTTTCATCTGAAACATGGAGGCGAGCAAGAAGGGGCACAGCATTTGTCAAGTGCTAAAAGACTAGAATTATTAACCCTGAATTCTGGATCCAGTGGAAGTAGCCTTTACGAATGAAGAGAAAAAACGAGGACATTCTCAGTTAAAGAAAAACTAAGAGAATTTGCCACTCTCAGGCTACTCTTAAAGAATGGCTAAAGGATGTTCTCAGAACAGAAAGGGAATGATGACAGAAGAAGGCTCGGAATTTCAGAAAGAAATAGAACAATGGAATAGGTAAAAATAGTAAATAAAAAAGACTATCTTTTGCCTTATAAGTTTCTTAAATCATATGTGATGGTGGAAGCAAAAATTAAAATGTGATGTGTTGTGCTCAAGTGTGTAGAGGAAATAGTTCGGACAATTCTGTTTTTGAAGTAGAAGGGAGGGTAAAAGGGTCTAAATGGAAGTAAGGGTTCCGGGCTTCAAAGTGGCAGAATATCAATCCCAGCACACAGAAAAGTTAGCGTTCACATCGTAATTCCTAGAGCAACTTTTAAGAAAATGATATGAAGCAGCATAACCAAAACCAGTAAAAATCGAATTGAAATTCTAAAAAATATTCAGGTAACCCACCTGAGACCAAAAAAGGAGAAACAGGAACTAAAACAAAGAGAACAAACAAAAAATAAAGAGGCAGACTGAAGCCCTAATGTAATAATTACTTTATGTTTTGTAAGTAGTCTCTGCACCTTACGAGGGGCTCAGACCCACAACCTCAAGGTCGAGAGTGACACGCTCTACCGACTGAGCCAGCCAATAATTACTTTAAATTAAAAGATGGAGATGTGCAGAGTGGATACAAATATAACACAACTATATGCCATGTATACAAAACTCCTTTTAAACATAAGGGCATAGGCAGATGGAAAGTTAAAAGTTGGGAAAAGATATACTATGCTACCATTAATCAAAGAAAAGCAGGAGAGGCTATATTAATATCGGATAAAGTGGACTTCAGAGCAAAGGAAATTACTAGAGACAAAGAAGCAACACTACGTAATGATGCAAGAAGACCTAAGTGAATAAAGAGAGTAAGGGAGAACACCAGCATTTAAAATACTACCTGATTGTGTCCTTTTCCTTGTTGACAAAATAAGAAATTGCAACATTTCCCAGTAAATGGAGAAGGAGAGAGACTCAGCCACTTTATGTGCTACAGCTCCCTGACCTCAAAGCAGTCTTCCCATTTATGGGCCGTCTGGCCAGGCGTAGGGACTCCAGGTACCCAGATTTTCCCATTATGTTCTCAAATGCCGTCTCTTCCCTCTTTGATGGTGGTTGTCTCCTAAGTATATTCTTTGAAAGGGTTCAAGAGCTCCTTGTTCTGGTTATTGGTCCTTTGGTGAGGTTAGGTCACTGCTGAGCAGAGGACGAAGCTTCAGAGGAAACAGAGCACCAGGGAACCTTTGTGCTTCTCCAGTAATGCCTCCTCTAAGATCAGGGCAGGGCCATGTGGGAGAGACCAGTGTCCCTCCCTCCCAGCAGGTTTGATTGGGCCATTCTCCTTTGGTGGAACACAAGCTCCTGATGCATGTATCCGTGGCCTAGGTCCCTGCCACCCCCCAACACAAGTATCCACAGAGGCCCTGGGTACATGATGGAACTCACATCCTGAATGCCCGCCAAACAGCCCTGCTGGCCCTCAGGAAGCAAACTCAGAGGAATAATATTCCTGACCGTTCATTGATTCATCCTAGATACTGGGAGTACAACAGTGAACAACAGCAACCAAATAACCCTAATCCCTGCTCTTGTAGAGTTTACATTCCAATGAAGAGGACAGTTGAACAAGTAATTATAATCATTCCAGTGGTAGGACAAAAGCAGCAATAAAATAAATAAGGAAAGTGTGTGGGAGATGAGGCAGTACTAAGTGCTCTGGTGACGAATGCCAGCAAGGGTGATAAATGGCGTTGGGGAGAGGGAGGGAGCGTTGCACAATTTTAAATAAGGTGATTGGGGAAGACTTCACTGAGAAGATAGCATTTGAGGGAAGACGTAAAAGGAGGTTGAGAAGCAAATTGTGTGGTTAAATGGATGCACTTTGTGTTGGGATGGGCAAAGGCCCTGAGGCCAGATCATGCCCGGTGAGGTCTAGGAAATGTCAAGCAGCTACTGTAGCTAAAGAGGCCCAGGCATGTTTGTCAGGAAAATTAATGTGGGTTCACAGGAGGCTTGGGAACATTGAAAGGTCACTGGCTTTTTTCTTGGTGGAATGTGGCAGCATTAGAAGTCTTTGAGCAGAAAGATCTGATCAGACCTCTTAACACATCGCATTGCTGTTAAGAACTGACTCTAGAGAGACATGCATGGAAGTTGGGACCAGCTAGGGGACACCCCTGCAGTGTTGCAGGCCAGAAACCATGCTGGCTCAGACTAGGACCATGGCAGGGCAAGTGATGAGAAAAGTGGGAGGATTCTGGATGTGACTTGAAGATTTCGCTAACAGGATGCCCTGCTGTGTTAGATGCCCGTGTGAAAGAATAGGAGTCCAATGACTGAGATTTTTGGAATTGGCAGCAAGATGGATGAAAGTTGCCATGTCTGAGATAGGAAAGGGCTGCAGGAGAAGCAGGTTCGGAGAGGGGGTGGGGATGAGGGCAGCGATGGTACCTAAGGCCCGAAGACTGGATGAGATGGGAACTAAGTGTACAAGGACACAAGAGGTGCAAGGACATTTAAAGGGTAAAGATAAGGAGGAACTGGCATAGGAGACTAGAAGGAGCAGCCCGAGAAATGGAAGCAACCCAGGTGAATACAACATCCTAGAAGCCAAGGGAGGGCTGTAAGTTAAGGAGGGAGTGAGCTGCTGGGTCTAGTGCAGCACCAAAGTCTTTGACCACCTGGGAAGAGGCAGCTTTGAGAGGCAGTGAGAGCAAAAACTTGATTAGACTGGGTTCCAGAGAAAGAATAAGGAGAAAAATCGGAGCAGTGAGCAAAACAACTCTGATAAGCAGCTTTACTTTAAAGGAAAGGAGAAAAGTTGGATTATAGCTGCAGGGCTAAGTGGAGTGGAGTTTTTGTTTTTTTGTTTTTGTTTTTTGTTTTTTTAAGATGGGTGAAATTACACCATGTTAACATGCCAGCAGGAAAGTCTAGTGGGAGGAGCATGGGAAATGCCAGACAGAGAACTGCTGGAATGGCTTCCAGATGCACATGGGAAGTGACTGACCCTGCTAAGGGGGGTGGTTTATTGGTAGTCACTGGAGGGAGGCCATGGTTGGGGTTCAGGCGCAGGTGGGCGGAAGGCCAAATGAGACCCTGGAAGATCTCCTCTGACTTCTGTTAAGCTGTTGAACTGGGAAGCAAGGCTATGCTGGTGTGCAGATGAGATGGTGGGGAGGGTAGAGGAGAGAGGGGAGGTGGGAAAGGTCCCCCAGGAGAGGTGGTGAATGAGGCTGCAGGCAGTGTTAAGGGTTTCCTGGAGACTGGTGACCACAGACTTAAAATAGAGGCATGGTTTATGTGTGTCCCCAGGCATTTGGGGTACGCTGATACAGATGTGGAGTGGAGGGGGAAACAGACATAACTGCAGCCTTTCCAACACCATCCTATGGTGGGCGAGGGAGCGTCTTCCTTGCCTCCCTGTGTCTAGTTAGGACAGAAGCCCCTTAGTTATTTGTGGCTGGGTGGGTCCTGACCCGCTGTCATGGGTGGGCAGTAAAAGTGAGGAAAAGATTCCCATGAGCCACAGTGGGAGCTGAGAGCAGTGTTCTACCTACAAGCGTCTTGGGTCCTGGTGCAGGTCATTGTGACTTTGACCAGCATCTCTTCCTGGTCAAGAGCATTCTTTCCGCTGTGACCCCTTCCTTTTCAATCGCTTTATTTCAGTGTCTTCTTTGTCACTCGGTGTGTAAGGCCTCTTTATCACCTAACTGCTTTCTCATGAGACTAGGCACCTGCCACTTGCTCACTTTTTTTTCCCCCGTATGCTTTCAGGTTTGTGGTCCACAGGTGTTCAGGATGCCGGTGTAAATGAACAGTGTGGCGACATCCTCACCAACAAAAGGTTCATGCTGGACATGCTGTATGCCCATAACAGAAAGCCCACGGATGACGAGGAGAAGGCGGAGGGCGAGAGCGGGAGGACTGAGCCGGGCGCGGAGGCGGTAGCCAGCCTGGCTAGCAGGATATCCACGCTGCAGGCCAACTCTCTGGCCCAGGATGAGAGCGTTAGGAGGATGGACGTTGGCTGTCTGGACAATCGGGGCAGCGTGAAAGCCTTCGCTGAGAAATTCAACAGTGGGGACCTAGGGAGAGGGTCCGTCTCCCCTGATGCTGAGCCTGATGACAAGGTCCCAGAGAAAGCATCCGCACAGCAGAAGACGGAATCCGACTACATCTGGGACCAGCTCATGGCCAACCCGAGGGAGCTTAGAATCCAAGACATGGATTTCACCGACCTGGGGGAGGAGGACGACGTGGACGTCCTGNGCCCACCGCCCCTGCTGGACAGCGTGCCTCCCCCTCCAGTCCCCGGTAATTTATTGGCTCCTCCTCCAGTATTCAACGCTCCTCAGGGCTTAGGGTGGCCCCAGGTCCCCCGGGGTCACCCGGCATTCACCAAGAAAAAGAAGACCATCCGTCTCTTCTGGAATGAAGTGCGGCCGTTCGAGTGGCCATGTAAGAACAACCGGCGCTGCAGAGAATTCCTGTGGTCGAAACTGGAACCTATTAAGGTGGACACGTCAAGGCTGGAGCACCTGTTTGAGTCTAAATCTAAGGAACTGTCTGTCTCGAAGGTACCGCTAGCATCCCAAATGCTCTTTGATTTGCAGAGTTCCTTTCCGCTCTTGGGTAGGACTGATAGCTCTATTGTATTTCAAAATCCTTTCACGCTGCTTTGGCTATGTGGTAAAAAGAGGCGGTCCGTATAAAAATCTGCCCTTTCTGAGATTAATCTGTGTCCTGTGCTAGACGTAAAGTGCACCAGTACAGGACCCTTGATTGGCTAACATGGACGGCAGCCTCCTAACAGGGTCAGGCAAAGTAGCTTTCAAAGAACTGAATAACCCAGAGGAAAAGATAGAACAATACACCAGGGAACATGAGCGTAGCCCAGCCATAGACGCTGGCATTAATTGGAGGAAAGCAGTCGTGCAGATTTATCAAACAGATGGATTTTATCCAGGGGATGGGTCTATTTACTCTTACCTTGGTTGATTCTAGTTGATGGTAGTGGTAGTTGGAACCTCAGCTGTAACCACACAGTAATTTAGAGTCTGCAAGACTTACCGGCCGGAACTTACCATAAATTAGTTTTAGCTCCACATGTGTTCCATTTATCAGCGTTTTGGGTGAGTATAAAGCCACCTGAGTCGGGCTTCCCGACCTGCCAGTCCAGTACGAATTCTGAATCAAAAAGCACGTGCGGCATCGTCCGGACAAGAGTGCTCTTCAGACAAGGAGCCAAGTGACAGGGTCAGTGCCTGGTTGAGGAGGGGTGGGGGGTGGAGGGTTGGGGGTAGGGCAGCTCTTCCTAAGTTGGCCTTTACACTGATGTTGATTTCTGCCCAGTCTCAGCAATGATGTGAATCTAAACAATTCCAGTCTCAGGAATCCCCCCGCATCAGAATTAAAGCTTCCTCCTGCTTATAAATCCAAATGGCTAGGATCCAACACAGCAAATCAGGTCCTGTCAGTGCTCTCCTTCAGCCGAAAGGAGACCTTCTTTGGTCCTCTCTAGGAAATGACATCGAGGAAGGTGAGGTTGGGCACCCGCTCTGTGCGTCTGTGTCCTGACTTTCCCAGGACTGGTGATGTGGTGCTGAGCCGCCCGCACACCCCCTTCAGTTCTTCCAGTGCAGCCCGACATTTGGGAGAAGACAGGCCCGGCTGGTTTAAACAGCAGTGTCTGGAGGCCCCGGAGTTACCCGGGGCCTGCCCTCGCTCACACCACCCTCCAACCCTCTGATCTAGTTGGCTGGTCTCCCTCAGCCCTGACCTCCCATGTGGGCTCATCTGGGGGTGCTCCCTCTGGGCTTCCCCTGGTTGCTCATCACCCTTACATTGCTGGCCCTTGACTCAGGTGGGAGGAAGAAAAGGGAGTAACGGTTTGGCAATCAAATTACTTCTGACTTCATTTTTACAAAGGAAATAGCAAGATTTAGAGCTTCACTGAGAAAACCCAAAATGGGCGGTCCACCTGCCTCCTTCCTTCTTTTGGCCCTGCTCTGGTTGGTGACAAGAGTCTGGTCAGTGCCCTCTCAGTAGCCCGAAGTTCCATTCTTGCTTGAAGTAGGTGATGATCTCTTAAAATACTTTATTGCCTGGCTAAAGGACACGTGTTTGCCTAGTTTTTATAAGGTGAGAGCATAAGAGAAAAGTAATAATATATTGAAAAATTTACCACATGGATTCAAGTATGTTCTGCAGTGGGACCCAGAAACCCGTACCTTTGTTCTTTGGCGGTGGGGAGGGATAAGAAATGTGAGCAGGAACTAATTCACAAATGTTACAAAAGATGAAAATGCACATGAAGATTAAAATACATCACATTGGACAGTTGAATCCTTAAATGTACATTCGCAGTGCAGATATAACCGATTTTACTTCTGTTTCTAATCCTCGACTGTGATTTTCATAAAACACAGCTGCAAAGAGCCACTTCCGAATTCTGGCTCATGAGAGGTTTTTCATTAAACACAATAGCGAGCAACACAAATAAAATGGAATAGACTTCATGAGCCAGCACAGAGCAAAGGGAATCGGTTTTGGGTTTTGTCAGACAGCTTACACCAGACCAGAGTTCCGGAACATGCTTATGACCATCCAGGTCACACCCAAAATGAAGATTCACATTCCAGATCCAAGGCTGGGTGACCACTTAGTGGAAATAAGAACAGAAAAGTATGCTTTTGTATTTCCTTTCCACATAGTTTTAGAAATAGTTTTTCTCTCTCAGCAGGGAATATATATAGCTTTTTAGTAAGATGACTTTAATTATGTTTTGTGGAGAAAGGCAGAAATCCTGTGCTAAATTTCATCATGTTGTGTTTCTACTGCTGGTCTAAGATGTGGTGAATCACATAGGATATCATAGGAGTGACCCCAGAGAAAGGTGTCAGGGCAGAAAGCCCCTGGCGGTAAGGGGAAGTACCTCTGCGGACCTGGAGCCCCCAGGAAGTGGTCTTCACCCTGTGTGCCTAATCAAGAGAGGCAAAGTCCCTCCTGCTCCCAAAAGGCAGTTTTTAGATCCTGAGTTACAGATAGACCCAGACAGGTGTGGCGTGGAAGAGGAAACAGAAGGAAGGAAGAGACTTGGTCTCCTCTTTGGGGACTCAATCCTGTCTTACTCCCTTGGGCATACTAAGTTTATCGTGGGAAGGGAGCTCCAAAATGGGTTTGGAGAAATTTTTTCAACTTTATTTATCCTGACATTTCAAAGGGTATCAGAAATGATTAGCAGTGACTTGTTAAGAAAATTCAGAGAATGATGATTTATTTGGTCTGGGGTGAGTCCCTGCCTGGGTTATTTTTAAAAGCTTCCCAGGGACTCAACCAAAGTTGACACCACTGATTTAAAGTGAAAACTGAGGCAACAATGAGGAAGGTATTGATCCCCCCACCCCACCACTCTCCATGTTGACTCCCCCCACCTGCCCCAATCTGTTTTATTCTTCCAAGAAGAGAGTCAAGTTTTTCTACCTTGTATTCAAGTTCACGACATACAGAAATGATATTTAACATCACCCTCAGAAAACTGAATTCTGTCTGGAAGTTCAAAACCCAACTTTGGGACTTAAGTGGGCTGACCATACATCTAGTGTATCCAGGTTGGCCCCGGTGTATGCCTGTCATCCCAGCGTGATTATTAAAGCACTTCCTTGCTCCCTCAGGGGTCTCCTCGTTAGAGTACTAGACACACATGATTACCATTGGAAATGCAGCTGTTTTGCAGCTAGCCTCAGCTGTAGAAGACTGCTGCAGAACGGGGAAATTAATACTTTTTTTCCCCTAAACTTCATGATAAGGCAAGCCTATTCTGGCAAGTTCCTCAGAAACTCTCTTCCTAACTATGGGATTTTCAGCCTTTATTTAGACATAGTTGGGTGATGTTGTTGCCTTAATGCTTGCCCATGTGTATCAGTCTCCCTTGTTACAGGACTTAGGAAAATTCCACAGCTGTCACATCTTTATGACATCTGTATCATGGCCTCATTGTCATTGTCACTTTCTCAACAGGCAGTTTTGAAAATATCTTCTGGCGTCACTCTTTTGGCAGTTAGCAGGGAGTGAGGAGGAATGATTTATCATCGTAAAGCCCGTGCTTTGCTGAGCCAGACCCAGGGTCTGTGACAGCGATGCTGAGAAGCGTTTTGAGAGGTGGTGTATTTCATGGGACTGTTCTCGGCTTAGGGGTGTTCATCTAATCACATCCTGAGCGCACATTCTACGTTCAGTCACAGCACCATCTGGGTGACAAGTTCTATACACTGAATATCCACTCTTTAAAGGTTGCGTCCTTTATTTCTAGTAAAATCAGTCTTTAGAGATTCAGAGGACTGATTCTTCATGGCAGCATCAGGAGACTGGAAACCAAGCCCTGTTTACCTGCCCATATGGCCTGCCTCCCCTTTGGGTCCCCTCTCCCCCCATGCTTAGTTCATATTTGCCCTCATGAGGAATTTTCTGCCTTCCATGGAGCGCTAGTCCGACCTTGGTCTTCCTTACCGTGGTCTGCTGCAGGCAGAAGCCCGAGGACTGTGTGGAGAGGTGGAGCCAGGTTTTCTGTTTTACTTCTAAGAACCACACCCACAATGCGATTGTGTGGTGTTAGCTGTGGCAGAATGTGTGGCCGTGTCTTCAGGAGTCAGCATCCAAAGCTGCTTTACCCCTGAGTGTGGAAAGACTTTCTCTATAGCTGCCAGTTCAGCTCCCTGCATTGGGCTGTGAGCTTGGCATTTGTTGGGTACGTCATTCGCATTGTAACATTGATAAAAACTCCCCACATTGTCTATAGCTGTTGGGACTTTATCCTACATCATTCATAAAAATGGTAGGACCAGTCCTTGTTACATCTTAGAATGGACAGGAGGACCCTGTTACTGTTTTTCTATTTTAAGAAATGTTCTCTTATCCCTGCCTTTTGTTTCCTATTTTTAAATTGCATTCTTCTTGAAAGAATGCCTTTCTACTCAACAGTCCTGTCTCAAAAGCCTTTAGACTTACAAACAGTCTGAATCAGTGACTCTAATTGCATGAGAGATGATTTAACGTCTACGACCCGTGGCCCTGTTCTAGACCAAGGAGGTCAGAATCTCAGAGGATAGAACCCACGCGTCAGTGATGTTTAGAAGCACCACTGAAGATTCTTTGCGTACCCACAGTTGTAAAGCGTTGGTCTAAAAAAAACTACATTGTCTGGTTTCCCTTCAGAAAGTGTTAGTAGATTGATCAGTCCTGTTTCCTCCTCAGATACGTGATGTTGAATTTTTCCCAAGCTAGTGGTAGTGACTTAATGTGTACCCTTTCTGCTGTCAGTCATGGAGGCAGCCATGTCTTCTGGAAAAGGAAAATCTCCTGTTCTTTCTCTAGAATATACCTTTGCATTAGTCCTGGAGACCAGTCTATTAGCTTCAGAAGGGAATTCGGCATGTGGAAATCACCATGATATTCTTTGTTAAAAACAGAAACCAAGATGTTCTCTACATTCTTTTTTGCAAGATCTTTAGTGCCCCTGAAGATGCGCTCATTTTCTGGGATTCTGTGTGCCGGAAGGTCTATGCGGACTCTAATGAACACCATGAGCTATTTTCAGTCATTCACAAAGCCCCATGAAATCTGTCCATGTCCCCGGCAAACAGCTCTGTGGGCTACATTGAGTATGGAGTCTCTATACTTTCCTCTGGAACTATCATCTTCAGGGTGGGGCCACTGATCGGATCTGACATTCCTATTTATGTAGGTGCCTTTGATCAGTAAATGTGGTAGATGCATTCATTAGTCATGAAAAATATGTATTGGTAGACCACGTATTTTTAAAATGTCAATAGAGTAAAAACAATAAAAAGGAATCGCTGTTGGGAAATAGGTAAGAGCTCATTTTTAGAAAGCACTATGTTCCAGGCATTGTCATAAGTACTTTGCATGTATTAATACCAGTAATACTATTCTGATAGTTCTAGCAAATACTTCTGTAGTTCCTACCGTGAACCAGGCATTGTTCTTGCTGCTTTACATCCATTGTCATATTATTCTCACAGCAAACCTTGTGAGATATGTGCCAGAGAGGAAACTGAAGCACAGAGAAGTCCAGTGACTTGCCAAAGTCACACAGCCATGAATGGTCAGATCCCAGCTGAAGTTACCTTTCAGGGCTCCTAAGTCTGTCCATGTGATCCTTGGATTCCATTTTGTTTCTACTATTCTTTGACAAAGGTCAATCAGCCAAGGCTCTGTCCTCCACCTCAGAGAGTCTCAAGAACTCTCAGGGAGGAAAGGATTGTTGGAAGGAGGCTCCTGGGGGCCCGGGCTCTGGGCACAGCATGCTAGACTAGGACTTGGCAGAAAGTGAAAACAGGAACAGCAGACTCTGGGGTGAGAGAGTTGCCCCAACAAAAGAATAATATCAAGGGAGGGTGGGGAAACCATATGTCTCTGAACATGCCACTTTTCCAAATATGTCCCGAAGTGTTCAGGGGAAAAGAGGAACTTCCTTAAGGGGTATGGGGTATCCTGGGAAGAAACCAGGCTCTATTTGCTTCCAGAAAGCCTGGTTAACCCAAACTTTTGAGCAGAACCAGGCAGTAATGCTTAGTACAGAAGAGAACACCACCTTTGAAGCCCCAACTATCAGGGAACCTCTAGCATGCCAACAGTTGCCTTTCCAGAAATGTGTCTCTGGGGAAATGCTTCAGCCTTGGATGCCATGTAGGGCTTTTGTTTGTTTTTGTTTCTGATTCAGCCAAGAAGGTTGCGGGGGGTGGGGGGAGTTGTAAATGGCCAAACTGGTAAGAGAAGAGGTTACCCTCCACGGAAAGAGATGCTGTTAAGGCCAGCAGAGATCTCTCAGAAGGGTCAGGAAGGAGGCCCCTAAGGCAATTCAACAACCTTTTTCCAAGCTATGCAAGAAGACTGAAGGTCTAGCTTCCAGGAAGGCAGAAGTGAGCCCTTCCAGGAAGAGACTTCAAATAGGCAGCATCCACGCCCCAAGGGTTAGAGGATTTCTGAGAAGTGTAGAAGGGGTGGTCGATTTAAGTGGTTATTGCTGGCTGCTAAGGCTTGGGGGAGGGCTGTGACCGTTCCCTGCAGCCCCAGATTCACCTAGTTGTCAGCTTCCTGGGTTGGGGTCTGCTCTCTGGAACCAATCTGCTCTAAGATGCAGGGCCCTGCAAGCAGAGACTCTGTCACAGGACCGTGTGAAGGACATCACGTAGGTCACACTTACTGATCTGGGGCTTTGACCACAGAGAGACAATTGAGATGCTTCAGACTCGATGATGGCTGATCCGGAGACACGGACATGTGCTCCCCGGGGACAAAGACCTTGGGCCCACCCTTGAAGGTGCTGTTCTAGGTTACTGTGGGAGGGAGGGAGAGATCGGACATCCCCACATGACCCCTCTCTTGTTTCGGGCAGCACAGACCCCAGGGGCACATGCGTGTTCAGCATCTCGTGGAGTCTGTTTTAATTATGAAGAACAGCATTTAGAACACCTCTTGGATAAAATCCAGAGATTGAAAAATTCAATTTCAGATATTACTCTAATTCTTTTTTTTTTTTATGTTAGTCACCATACAGCACATCATTAGTTTTTGATGCAGTAACACCCAGTGCCCCGTGCACTACGTGCCCTCCTCAGATACTGCTTTAATTCTTATTCTTTCCTTCACCGAGTGGGTCGAAGTGCTCTGAAAACATGCGGAGTCATCTTTGGGGACAGCTCTCCCTGTCGTTTTGGGATGCTCAGTGGCTTGCTGCTCCCTGACTCGCAGAGGAGTGTGTGGGCGTGTCCACTGGTGTCAACTGAGTTCTGTTGGGAACGGAGACAAGGACAGGTCAGGCTCAGAGCCGGTCACATAGGTGTCTGCACGTTGTAGGCTGTTCTGAATGCTGACTGAGGGGAAAGGACTGAAATCTGAGTGGTGCTTCTCTCTCAAGCTGTTTGCCAGAGGCTCTGTCTCGCTGGAGGAGGGCATCTTTTCCTCATTTGCACACAGGCTGGGTTGGGCTCAGTCTGCTCAGCCATCTTTCCAGGCTCTTGGAGTGAGAGGGGCTCTATAGATGAGAGGCTAAGGGTAATGATTCCCGGGGAACCCCTGCCTTCCAGGAGACGCCTGCTGTCCTGGAGCCTGGCTGGGGGTGCTTGCCTCCCGCCGTCCCTGCTACCCTTCTCACGTGGCACCATTCCACATGCTGATAGGATGTCTACCGTAGGGTCTCCAGGCCTCACGTGCTGGCACCCCTTTTCACTGCCTCTTCTCATTGTTTTGCCAAACCTTTTCTTGTTCCTTCTTCACTTTCCACACACAAAATAATATCTTAGGTTTGAAAGCTGAATTTCAGGGGCTACCAGTAAGCTTACTTGATTAAATACATAGAAGATCGGTTTGCCCTGCAGAGTGGTGAACCTTCGGCACCACATGTCCCTGGGCATTCAAAACTGCTCACACCCACAGGAATTGTTCCTCCTGGCCACCAGGCCCCAGAACAACTGGGATGCTTTCAGTTCTTTTCTTTATGAGGAAATTTTAATTTATTACCAAATGCATATTTAAGGATTTAAAATAGAATTTTAGCAATTGAGTTTGGAAGGGCTTGGGAGGACTTAAGGAACCACAGTCCATTTCTCCTTGCCAGCTTCCAGCCTCCAGTGTTGCAGCAAGCCAGCCTCTCCAGAAAGCTCCGCCGCTCGCAGGCCCGGCCAGTCGGGAGGGCCTGTGCACAGGAGACCGGCCGTCCGAGCATCAGCCACTCGGCTGGGGCCTGGAGCAGCCAGCCCCTGAGCTCCCCTGCATGTGGCCCCCCAGCTTCCAGCCTCATCCTTGGCAGTTCCCAGCGAGCTAGACAAAGCCTCTTCTCTCCTTGTCTTAACTGCCCAGTTCCGGGCTCCATCCTAGACAATGTTTAGGGCCCAGCTCAAGTGTCAGCCCTTCCAGACCCTGACCCCCTCCAGCCCCAGGTAAGGTAGTTACCCCGCTGCTGAGCTCTTTCCCATGGGGAGCACACCCACCGTCATGCTGAACAGGCCTTTTCTTTTAGGAGGCTTATTGTGCCACATTCATCAGTGTTGTCCTGGGCCGTTCCATATGTGAACACAGTCATCCTCCCAGCTCTGTTTCGTCTCAAGGGAAATCTGAGCACAAACAGGGTGCTTATGAGCCGAGTCTCATCCACTGGTCCCCGTTGCCACCCACCCTTAACTTCTGGAGAGCTGAGGGGGGCGCGGAGCGCCTTGTCATCGCGGCCCTGGCCCCTGTTGGCTTACCACCTCACAGACTCGTTAGGCTCTGGTCACGTGTTAGCTGAGGGCCTGCCCCCCAAGGAGCACCCAGGACAGTAGGGAGGCCATACACACAAGGGCTCCGTGAGGACACCTGTCCCTCTCTTTGGGCCCTTTGCCCATTCATCCTTCATTCTTCTTGAGCGGTTTCCTTTTGGTTTCCCTTCCTCGGAAGGCCCCTCTTCACCTCCCAGTGGGCAGCCGCCTGGTGTCTAAGGGTTTCAGGTCCTCTGTTGGCAGGGGCACAGGCTGTGGAAATGGTGAGAGGAGCCTGGAGCCTTGCAGCCGGGGATGCAGAGGGGCTGACTGACCAACGAGGTCGGATTCTCCTCATCACTCTTGTTTTCTCATCATGTACACTGATGGTCTCCATCTCCGGGCTCGTACCATGTGCGCTAGGGCCAACCAAGGCACATTCCGACACCTTGCAGCCTGTAGGAAGGGAGCTCTGAGAGGTTTTAGTTTTCTTTCCACTGCTTCTATGGAAAAAAACAGGATTTTTTTTTCTTCCTGCCAAATATTACATTTTTCCCAATTGAAGGAAAATCAATTTTATTTTGTAATGTGTCTGACTCGCGAAGTTCCATTGCTGACCCATGCTTGGCAGCTTCTCAGAGCTAATCCTTGATCTCTTTCCTCTGTGCAGAGCGGTAGCCAGCCCTTCCCTGAGCTGAGTCGGGGCCATTTGTTTTCATCTCTAAATAAGTAGTGAGTTTGCTTTTAATAATGAAACACAGAAAAGACCAAAGATGATGCATTAATCTTGGATTCTCCTTTTTTTTATCACCAAGAAAACTGCTGCCGATGGAAAAAGGCAGGAGGTCATCGTCCTGGACCCCAAGAGGAGCAATGCCATTAATATTGGTCTGACAGTGCTGCCCCCTCCGAGAACGATTAAGATAGCCATTTTGAATTTTGATGAATATGCCTTAAACAAAGAAGGAATTGAGGTAAGAGAAGCTCTATCAAGCATTATTTGTGTTCTGTTAATGTAAAGCGTTACTGTGTTCAATATGACTTTCTCCACAGGGTGACTTGCCATTTTGCTGTTTCAGCCACACTCTGAATAATGTTAAGAATTCTCACATTTTTTTTTGGTAAAGTTCTGGATCATGAAGGGAAGCCCCACTTGGCCTGAAGTTCAGTGAGCCTCACTCTCGGCTCATTTACTGCCTGCCTTCTGATCACGCTCACCTACCTCAGCGTGGAAGAAGACGAGGATAACCTCCTGACGGGGGCTGGTGGGGTCTTCTTTCACGTCATTTCCCACCACACGTGCTGAATGAACAGTTTCACAAGTAGGGCTTTTAGCGCGTGCTCACCTCCCTAACAATGACTTTCCTTCTCTCGGCGCTCAGTGGGATGCGTAGAGCTAGCTCGTGGGTGATAAGCTGGAGAACCCACGCCCCCCGCACCTTTGGCAGTTGTTGGTCTAAACCGCAGCAGTGGAGAGAGGTGGGTTGCTGGCTGGGACTGTATGGCCTGCCGAGCTCAGCGCTCATCTACCAGGCCTCGTTCTGCGTCCACCATGGGATGCTTCCACTCTGCGGCAAGTTAAAGCTTCTCTTCTAATAACACAGAAAGAGTGCGTGGGGCAAGTGGCCCAGCACGTAGATGCCTCCAGATGAGCAACATAGCCTGGGGCTTGCTGGGTCACCATGGGGATGTGAGGACACTGCTTTGTGGCAAGGAGCCCGGGATCCCTTTAAAGCCTTCCCATAGTTGGGGTTCATTCATTCGCAGTCTTATCTGAGGGACTGGAGAGTGGGCAGGACAGTGAAGACTGGCTGCAGAGGGAGAATGAGCCCCTGACGGGGCGGAAGGGCCCAGGACCACAGTGCAAGGCTCACCCATGACCCCAAGTGTGGGAAGGAGCAGTGGGGTCCATGGGGCCAAGTGGGTCTGAACCCAGAAGGGCGGGCATGCCTCTGCGCTTTGGAAAAAAGAGGCCCCTGCAGGAAAAACTGGGCTCCTAGAGGCTTATACTGGGTTAGTAGTGTCCCTTCAAAATCCATGTCCACCCACAAGCTCAGAATGTGACCTTATTTGGAAATAGGGTCTTGGCAGAGGCAATCAAGATAATGTCATATTCATTTAGGGTTGGCTCTACTCCAGGGACTAATGTCCTTATAAGAAGAGGGAAGTTTGGACAGAGACACAGAGGGGAATGCCATCCTGTGAAGACCGAGAACACAGGGACAGAAACAGAGCAGACTGACACGTGATGACCAAGGCAGAGATTGGAGTGATGCGTTTAGAAGCTAGGGGACACCAGGGATCGCCTGCAACTACCAGAAGCTAGGAAGAGGTGAGGAACGTTCCTCCCTAGAGCCTTTGGAGAGAACACCACCCTGCTGACACCTTGCTGTCAGACTTGTAGTCCCTCAGACTGAGAGAATTCCGTTGTTTTAACTACCCGGTTTTGGTGGTTAAACCCTAGGGAACCAATGCAAAGCCGGAGCAGCTCCACTCTGAGAAACACACACACGCCTGGTTCCAGGAGCCAGTACGAGGTGGAGCCTGCATCTGCTGTCTGCGTGGGGAGGAAACTGAGCCCCAGCCCTGGAGTCAGGCCAGGCAGCAGACCAGGTGAATATATCTAGGTGGGCAGCCAAGGAATGAGAGCGAGTGGCGGGCCAAGGCAGGGATCTAAAGGAGAGAGCCCGTGACAGCAGGCAAATACAGAGAGGAACATTGAGGCAGCTGCCGGACAGTGAGGAGGCAGCAAGCCAGGCCTCGGTGTGAGGCAGTCCCTCTCTGGGGCCCCCAGAGAAGCGAGGGAAGAGAAGAGCATTGGCTGGCCACTAGGCCGGTGGGAGCTGCCAACCTGGATGAACCCAGCGCAACGTGTCTTTCATCTGGGGCGAACTATGTGGTAGGCCCTAGCACACATTCCAGCCGTCGTATTGACTTCACTGTGTCCTTTGGAGATCGCAAAAGCTTCAGATCCATCCAAAGAGAGGCTTCAAATGCAGCCGGAGCCAGCCTGATGGAAGGGAAAAATGACATCTTCCCCTGTTAAAAATATTTCTCCTTCTTGTCATGAGAACTTGAAAGTCCGTCAGGAAAGATTGATTCCTTTGGGGTTTGCCTTTGTTCTTTCCTGAAATGTAGCTCTCCGTGGGTAGGGAAAGTTTCAGGTACAATAAGTTACTTCGATTTCAGAATAACGCAAATTACTTTTTTTTTTTTCTGACTGGTTTCCAGTGAGGACCTTTTTGATCCAGGAAGGAGCAGAGCACCAGTAGTGCGGCTGAGGGCACGGGAACAACGCGGCAGTAAACGTGCCTTCCCGTAGCTTCCTTCCTGTGGGCAGATGCTCATGATACAGCTGTTATGTTGAGGATGAGGAGAGAGTCCCAGTGTCAGTCAGGGCCCGGGCTCATGTGACAAAAGGAACAAGAGGGAGAAGACTCCTGAAGCAAGCAGTCCACCTCACAGCGCCACCTACAGTGTGCCCCCCCCCCCGGGGGCAGTAGCTGAGGTGCGGACTGGTGACAGCGGGGGGACACAGCCACAGAAACACCGCTGAACCCTTCCTGAGCGTTTGCTGTGTCATGAGTGCGCAGTGAGTGCACCCCCAGTCGCAACAGCACAGGGGGTGGCACATTTTTAACACAGTGTCTGAACAGTTTCTCAACCGCATCACTACTGACATCCTGGATTGGACATTTCTTTGTTGTGGGAGCTGTGTTCTACGTTGTAGGACGGTTAGCAGTGTCCCTGGCCTCCACCCAAAGTGGCCAGTGGTACCACCCCAGCGGTGACCACCAAATATGTTTCCAGCTTCATCAGATGCACCCTGGGGGCAAAATCCCCCTGAGGATTCCTGACCTGAGGCCACCCCTGTGAATCCAGAGACCGTGTATATTTTTCTTTCTGTCTCTTTTTTTAAAGATTTTATTTATTTATTTGAAAGAATGCAAGCAAGGGCAGAGGGAAAAGCAGACTCCCCGCTGAGTAGGGAGTCCAACCTGGACCCTGAGATCATGACCTGAGCCGAAGCAGGTGCTTAACCAATTGAGACACCCAGGCGCCCCAGGGACCATGTTTGCTTTTCAGTTCTGGTCAGTCATGCTGAGAAGAGTCCAGTGGAAACCAGACACACTCATCTGTCACCTGCCATCTCTGGCCGTTGATCTCCTGGCCCTGAGGGGGCATAGCTGTTCTAGATCCCTGTCCTGAGCCACTACCCGGAACTTACTCTCTGGGCTTGTTGTTCAAGAGCTAAGCCAGGACGGAGAAGAGATGGAAGTGGTGTACTTACAGATCTTTACTAATAAGATTTCCAGCTACCGCCTGAAGGGCCTTCTGCCAAACGAATTGTCTGCTTCTTGGCCCCAGGCCCTGTAGCATGGTGCCACGGCTCGGCTCGATAGGGCCATTCGAAACCTCTGTGTACCAAATGTGATTAGGACGTATTAAATTACGTCCTGCGGCTTTGCTTAGCAACCCAGTGATGTGTATCTGGCTTTGTCACGAAGGCCTGAGGGAGTGGTTAACTAACTGCATTAAGGAAGTCATCTTTCATAAGAGTATTGAACTTTAGAGCACATTTCGGGGCCATCTCTAAGTAGTATTCATGACATTTTTCCAAATAAAACAGGTCATCAGCTTATCATAAATGAAGTATGAAGGGTTTTCCTTTTTTCTCTTGCTTTTCTGACTTTTGTCGTCTATATCTGCAAAGAGTAGCACATGTGGATGGTCCCATATGACCCTTACCTTGGCTCACTTTGGCTGCCAGGCCTGCCAGAGTCCTAGAAACAGAGTCCCTTCGGCCGCATATACACAACGAGAGCACAGTTTCAGGCTGTTCGTGCTGTGCAACTGCCATCGGAGTGGGCGCTGGACACACGGATGAGCCTGGGCCCGGGAGCCACAGTCACTCAGCCGCGCGCCTTAGCCACACGGGGGGTCTTGCCTTTCTGGCTGAATAGCCACAAATTGTGGCAATGGTGCTGGAAAAGTAGGAGCAGCCCCCTCGGTGGCTCTCCAGCTCCGCCGTGGTTGATTCAACCTACCTTCAGGCAAACCACTTCACCTGCAAATTTGATGCAGCAATTTCTGCCCCACAGGCCTCACTGAGGAGTCCTAAAAATGAAAGAAAATATGCTCAGGATACCTTGAGAAGCAAAGGGAAGAAATCCCTGTGTAAGAATAAGTGCATGAGCAGAGAGCCGTTGACGCATGAGATTACACAAGTTGTACACAAACCAGCCCCAGCTCTGAGTGTTCCAGCTTTCTGCTCTTGTCACCAAAATCCCTGTGCTAGGTTCTCACCCACAGCTCTAGCCAGGTTCTGTTCCAGACTCACGGGGCAGAATAATAACTCGTGATAGTTTTATCTGCAGGTGAATGAGATGGCCAAACCCAAAAGCATTTGGGTTCATAAAAAAATGAGACCTCTCCATTTTTCTCTGGACTATGGTTTTCAGATAACCAAGCAAGTAGACTTAAAGCAGAGCTGGCAGGACACCGTCTGGGAGAAAGCAAAAAAAGAAAACAAACAGTGAGATTAGTATGTAGTGGTTTTATTTGATGTCTTTTTCCCTGTGAAACCAAATGGTGACGGTAAGATCATCAGTAAATTCGTAGACATGGTGGAGGGGCAAATTAAAGGTACCTCTTCCCGCTCACCCCTTATCTTCTGCTCCTGGAAAGAGAGGGCCATCGGCTCATTGAAGAGGGCTTTAGCCCGCCGTTCCCCCACTTGGCGGCTATTTTGACTGCCAGGGATGTGTAAAAAAATAAAGTGAAATAAACTGGCAGATGGCAACCTCATAAATCTTCAGTGGTGAACAAATGGTTTAAATTAGTCAGAGAAGTAAAAAACAAAAGTAAGAGTGTTTGATTACTTTCCCAAAAGAAAGAAGCAGCTAAAATCATTGCAGGAAAATGCCTTCTGAGGAAGGGCGGGGGGGAGTGTTGACAATTTTCTGTTTTGGACTTCTCATACATGCTTCAAACAATTTAAGCAGTAAGAAAATTGAAATACAAATTCAGTTTTTGCTTTGAAGGCTAGTTCAGTTCAGATCCTGGATGTTTTTAAAGGAGTGACATCTCAGATTGCTTTGGTTATTTTTTTAATACCATCTGTGGGGACAGGTGGGAGCACGGAGCATGGCTACTGGATGTGTGCCCTGATGCCCACATTCCGCCCCCACTGTCTCAGCGTGAGGGCCACGATGAAGGGAATGTTGGAAGAGGACGTAGCTAGGCTCCCCTTGTGCAGCGTCACTATGACCAAAGCACAACGGTTTGGCATCACTGGCTTCCAAGAAACGACAAATATGACCAGCCCGAAGAACTCTTCCATCAGACCCAGGCTGCCAGCCACCCCACCCAGACAGATCCTGAATCACAGTCACGTGAATGTTGGCGTGTTTGTGGATTATGCTGTCTTGTCCTGTTTTTTATCTTATTTTGAATTTTTTGCATTCATATAAAGGAAAATTGACGTGTTTTGGTGCCCAGTTCTAGGACTTTTAAAATCTGTAAATCCACGTAGTGACCACTATAGTCAGGATTCAGAACCATCCTGTGTCCCAGAAAAAGTCTCATGCTAGCTCTTTCTAGTCACGCCCGTCACCCACCTGTAGCCTCTGGTGACCACTGATCTCTTCCCATGACTATGGTTTTGTCTTTTCAAGAAAGTCACATAAATGGAAGCATGCAGTGTGTAACCTTTTGAGACTGGCTTCCTTCACTTGGCATGATCGATGCTTTTGTGATTCATCCAAGTTGTGGTATGTGTCTGTAGTTGGTCCCTTTTCATTGCCGAGCACCACTGCATTACTGGGATGTGCCACGGTTGCTCTGTTCGTCTGTCGAAGGATTGTGTAACCTGGTTTCATTTTTGGCAACTGTGAATAAAGCTACAGGTACTCACTTATGAGTTTTTATGTGAACCTAAGTTTTCATTGTTCAAGAGTCAATACCTACAAATGGAATGGCTGGGTTGTATGGTAAATCTGTGTTTAATAACTTTGAGGAACTATAATTTGTCTTTGTTCTTTTCACATGTCTTTCACAGAGGAAAAGGTTTTTAATTTGGATGAAGTTCAGTTTCTCAACCTATTCTTTTTGCTGTCGTGTCTGAGAGTTTGTTGCCCTAACATGGGCCACAAAAATTTCCTTCTGTGTTTCCTTTTGAAAGTTTTGTACTTTCAAGTTTGTACTTTGCACTTTTAGATTTGTGATCCCTTCTGAGTTAATTTACGCGTAACGTTTAAGGTTTGAGGTTCATTTTTTTTTTTTTTGGCATATGGATTCCAGTTCTAATATCACTTGTTGAAAATACTGTCATTTCTCTACTGAATTGCCTTTGCACCTTGGTCAAAATCACTGGGCTGTATTTGTGTCCTCTATTTTCGGACTCCCTGTACTGTCCCACTGATCTGTGTGTCTGTCCCATGCCTGGGCCACACTGTCTTCTTCCTATAGCTGTACAGTAGATCAAAATTGTTTTGGTTCATCTGTTTTGCCGTATAACGTTTTTAGAACAAGCTTGTCTACATCCACAAAAAATTCATGTTGTTATTTCTGTTGGAATTGAGTTAGATTTATAGATCAGTTTGGGGAAAATTAACATCTTGACTCTATTGAGTCTTTCAGTCTAGGAACATGGTATATCCCCATTTATTTAGATTGCCTTCGATTGCTTTCACTAACATTTTTACTCTCTAGCATATAGGTCCTGCACGTGATTTGTTAGATTTATACCTAAATATTTCACTCTAAATAGTACTTTTTTAAAATTTCAGTTTGTAACTGTTTGCTGTCAATATAGAAATAAAATGGTTTTTTAATATGTTAACTTTAAATCATACGATATTGTTAAACTCATGGTATTATAAGTTTTTTGTAGATTCACACAGTTATGCTGTCTGTGTTAGGAATAGTTTTGCTTTTTCCTCTCTGATCTGTATGTCTTTTTTTAATTTTGTAAGCCCCATCTTGTTCCCAGTCTTAGAGGGAAAGTGTTCA
>NC_048231.1:70704605-70791690 GCF_002007445.2 Ailuropoda melanoleuca
GAGAGAGGGAACACAAGCAGGGGGAGTGGGAGAGGAAGAAGCAGGCTCATAGCGGAGGAGCCTGATGTGGGGCTCGATCCCATAACGCCGGGATCACGCCCTGAGCCGAAGGCAGATGCTCAACCGCTGTGCCACCCAGGCGCCCCTGTGGTTATTATTCTTAATAGGTCACTTTATAAAATACAACAATGTTTATATATCTTAATATATTGACATTTACATATTTAAAAATAGTTTTGTTCAGGGTTTTTGCATATAGGTTTATCAGGGATGTTGGTCTGCAGTTTTCTTGTAGTATCTTTGGTAATTTTGGTCTCGTAAAAAAAAAAAAAAAAGAAAGAGAAGAAAATTATTCCCTCACTTGTTTGGGTTCAGGCCACAGGTTCTGACCTGCCTCTTTTGGGCTTTGGTTCCAATGTCAGCTCAGTTTTCCAAGTCTTTGATACAACGTTTAAGGTCAGATTCACACATAAACAGCTCAGGGATGACCCCAGAAGTTCTTAAACAACATTTTTGCACTTGCTTTGCCAGGGTTTCCTTTTCCCTGACCTCCCTAGTACTTTCTAGTTCCCTGGGGCTTTCCTTTTTGGTCCTCTAGCTAAAAGCTGGGGCTCAATCGCCTCACTTTGCCATGCCCTTTCTGTGACTGTGCCCATGTGTGGGGCGAGGCCAGAAGAAACCAAAAATAATAAAGTGCCCGAACACAGAAGTGGCACCTACTAGGTGCTTGAGAAATCATACTTACTGGTGGGGGGATATGTGGTGTGACTATTATGTGGAATATGTGTTCAGTTTCGGAAAATTTGGGGCAAGTTTTTAAAATTCCTTCTGAAACAGGAGATTAAAGGAGAGAGAGAGAGACCAGTTTAGAACAATAAATGTGAATTTAGACTCTACCTGGGATTTTCTTCTCTACGGTATTTGGTTTATAATGGTGTACCACTTGTGAATGATGTGAACACTGACAGAATCTCTTCATTACCTGGTTGGAAAATTACAGTATGATTTTGGAAACATCAAAGGGCTGGGCTAGGGTCCGTCACTAAGAATGTACTACATTGTTCCATCTTTCCAGAAAATTCTAACCATGATTCCCACCGAAGAAGAGAAGCAGAAGATCCAGGAGGCGCAGCTGGCCAACCCTGATGTGCCACTGGGCAGTGCTGAGCAGTTCCTCCTCACTCTCTCCTCCATCAGCGAGCTCTCGGCTCGGCTCCACCTCTGGGCATTCAAAATGGATTATGAAACAACAGAAAAGGTATGCACTTAGGAAGGGAGGCCGCCAGCCCTCACCCCCACCGTTGAGAAAGTCAGTTTTTTATGGGTGAAGGTTATGAAGTATCATTCTTGAGTGAGGGTCTGAAGGGCAAGTTGATTCTGATGAGTTTGTGTCTATACTAAGTGACTGGCAGGCTGCCATTGAGGCCTTTTTCTCCAGTGGCTGCCTGGCCTCAGCCTCAGACACTTGCTCGAGGGTACCAGATGGCTGGTTAAAAAATTTTTTTAACTTTCTGACTTGTGTAAACTCGTAAAAATTTGGAAAACACAGAAATGCACAATATAGAAAGTAACTTATCGTCTTTCCACCTGACGAGTCACTATAGTACCATTGACTGCAGCAGTTAGCCTGGCATGGAGTCACTTTGAGAAAGTACCTCCGTAGGAAGCTGAGGACGAAACACTCTAAGAGGTTGAGAGGAGAATAGAAGGAAAGGGACCTTAACAGTGAAGGCATGGGGAGATTCATCTGAGTAAGAAGTGGAAGGAGCAGGTGTCTTCTACCTGAGGAAATGGGAGTATTTTTACAGGCTGAGCAGAAGGAACCAGTAGGGAGGAAAGAGATGGAGGGTGAGCTGGAATAGCTTAACTGAGAAGCCCATATAGTCTCCATCCTCTGGCAAAGGAGGCAGCAGGGTCTTATGCTGAGTACCAGGTAGGCGGCAGTGGGTGTAGGGGCATCAGGAGGGAACCATGGTGTTTGAATTCATTCAGAAATCAAGCGAGGATGAAGAGACGTAGGACTGCTGAGGTGACTTGGCATGACATAGTCTCAAAGCCAGTCTCAAAGCCAGTGTGAAAGTCTGAGAGAGTGGGAGTTACAAAGGCAGTGGCAGTCATGAGGGTGGCAGTCTTCTAGAAAGTAACCAGAGCAAAGAAGTGGCCACAGAGTGCCCAGAGGGGAGGTTAGGAGACCTGAGGGGTCCAGGGACAGTGAGGGGCAGTTTCTGGTGTCATCTGCCTAGAAGGAGAAAGCAAAGAGGAAGACTATGGTCCAAATGCTGAAGGTACATGCAAAGGAAGTAGAGAAGAGGGGAGGGTGGTCTAAGGGTCCTGCCTGAGCTCGGTGGATGGGCAGGGACAAGGGAAGACAGAGCATTTGTCATCCAGCACAGGTAGCCACGCACACCCATTTGGTCTCCACTGAGGAGAATTTGAGGACTAGACTTCCCCACTGCCCTTGGGCACTTTTCCATACTTAGGTGTGTGTGCCCATCACATGGGACTGCCTAATATCAAGAGAACGCCTCTGTCGTTACCTCATGCAAAAGTTGAAAAGAACAAAGGAAAGCCAAAATGTGCATTCTTTATCATCACCTTCCAACTTTTTTTAATTGAAAGGAAGTGGCAGAACCACTTTTGGATCTGAAGGAAGGAATAGACCAGCTGGAGAACAATAAAACCTTGGGCTTTATCCTGTCTACTCTCTTAGCCATTGGGAACTTTCTAAATGGAACTAATGTAAGTGTTTTGTATCCCGTATTCTTCTACCTACCTTGTCACAAAATCCCTGCTCTCCGTTTGCTGAGGGAGGTTGTACCTCTGGTCCTCCAAAGCACAAATGAAGTCACTTTTGTATTTTCTTGCTGGAAAATCTGGAAGGAATTTCATCCTGAACTTATCAGGGCCTATTTATTTGAGTCTGTATCTTGCTATTAAATAAGAAAATTTAGAAAAATAAGCACCCTGTTCCTTATGAAGCTTGGCTACTCTCAAAACTGACATTGGAAAGAATTTCTTCCACTTCCCTCCCCCATTTTTTTCCCTGAACTTATCACTCAAATATTTGTACTTATACACATTATAAACCAACTTTTTAGAAAAATTGGCCTATCTTTGGTCAAGAAGTAGAAAAGTAGAGGGCAAAGAGAGAAAGAAGTTGTAGATACCCAGATGGTGGAGACCCAGCCCCACAGCTCCCTGATCTCGGGGTAGAAGCCTGGGACAGCTCGTGGCTGACGGCTGTGGTGGGAAAGAGCCAGAGGCTTATTTCATGCTCAGTACTCCAACAGGGCATTGCTTCCAGCCCTTTGTGCCTCTCTGAGAGCCTGTGTAAAACTTACTCTTGCCTTTTATTTAACGTTCACCAAACAGGCCAAAGCGTTTGAGTTAAGCTACCTCGAGAAGGTTCCAGAAGTCAAAGACACCGTGCACAAGCAGTCGCTTCTCCACCACGTGTGCACCATGGTGGTAGAAAACTTCCCAGACAGCTCTGATCTGTACTCGGAGATCGGGGCCGTCACCAGGTCAGCCAAGGTACGTCCGTGGGCACGGAAGAGTGGGCCGTGACTTTCCCTCAGATGTTGGATCTCTGTTAGTCATCTTGGAGGAGCGCAGCCTCTGTTAAGTAAAAATGTCCAAGTGCTGCTTGCAACCCTTGCTCTAGAGTTTGCGGGTCTGACTCGTCTGACGCCGATTCTAATGGACTTGTAAGATCTTTTTCCCCATCTCTGGTTCTCTGTCAGATTCTTTCCTACTGAGGCATGTGAGGCAGGTCTGCCCTCCTGGTCCTAGCTCCGCGTCCTCTGTGGAGCAGTGTTACTCAGAGGTCTGGATTCTCCTGAGCACGAACACCTCTCCACTAGGTTTCAGTGGCCAAAATGTCACAACGATGCAGTCTGGCTCCCCCTCAGACTTCCACAGGACCCTGCAGTGAGGCGGGGAGCCAGGAAACAGAGCGCACCTGGCCTTCTGCTCCCCCAAAGATTGGCTGGCTATTCCTATGATCTTACACAGAGGGAACAGTTGTATAGGGCTGCAAACAGTAGGTAGCATTGGCCCCTCGGCTGCTCACTCTTAAATCGAGTGCACAGTTAAAATGTTCATGCACTTGTAGTTTATTAGAAAAGAGACAGTTGCAATAGCTGGACACCAGCTGCCCCCACTTGCAGGAGCACTTCTGAGGCTGAAGAACCCCCGAGGAATCCCCAACACGGCACAGCTGGACGATGTGAGGGTCTCGGGAGCCACAGGAACCGCATGGGGAACGGCTTCATAGGGCAAAAGGAGTCAGGCCAGTGTGGGGAAAACTTCTGGAAACCCAACCTGAGCAGGCTGAGAAGCTGAAAGCAGATGACCTTTAGCTCTGGGACACTCTGGACCCTAGTATAAGACGAGGAGAGAGAGAGGTGGGCAGTGGGGAAGGGGCCTTGCTGAGGTCTTCTTCACAGAACTCTCTCTCACCACCTTCTCCCACAGAACTGGCTTGTGGGACCCCAGGGGCTGGGACCCTCCTTCACCTAACTCAGGAGTGACAGGCTGGCAGCTGCCAAGTACAGCAAGCAGGGGGCCCCGGGCCGGCCTGACAGGGGGCCTGCCTTGAGGCCGAAGGAGGCATGGCCGGCAGTCCGGCAGCTCCAACCGCTAACTGCAGGCTTCTGAGAACACAGACTCCTGTACTTCCCAGGCACGCTTTCTGTGTTTACTCCGTGCCAGACAGTGTTCTGAAGTCTTTACAGATACTGCTCCGTCTCCTAACCAAGACCTAGAGCCCCTCTGCGTGTGGCAGCAGGGGGTCCTCCAACGGCTGCTCCGACACCTGCCCTGAGCACCTTCTCAGACGGCAGTTCCTTGGGAACACCTGTCTCTGAGACAGAGTCTGCTGCATATCTGGAGTCCTCTTTGTCCTGCTTCTAGACCCCACAGGACAAATCCGTTCCGTAGTTATACGTGGTCCTTTGTTCTTTCCCACGGTCTTCTCCTAGGTGGAGCCTGCTTGGAACTAAAGTAGCCCTGGCCTCGGAGTCCTGACACCAGGCTGACCCCCAGCGACTGCCCCAGCCGCCGCCCCGCCCCACCAGTATCAGGCCTTCCCCAGAGGATGTTCAGTTTGTAGTTAAGTCATAACAAAATAACTTATCCTTGTGCGAAGATTGGCTACACAAGCCTAAAGTGCAGGTCGATTTTACCTATTAACTCTGGCAGTTGCTAAAGACGACTGTTGACCCAGCTCCCTGTGACCTGCAAGAGGACATCTACCCCTTCTCAGCTTTTACTCCCAACGCCTTTTGGGGTCCTGAGGGGTCCTTCTGTGTAGACAGGCACAAAATAAGCCTCAGGAAACCTCACGCCTCCTTGCATTCGCTCCGTCCCCTGGTGTGTTGTCACACGTGGGGTCTCAGCACGGCAGCCCCCGGGGGCAGGCTCTCCGGCATCTGCAGGGTGACTGTGTCCCCTGAGCTGTCCCACAGCGTCCCAGTCTGACTTGATAAGATTTGACTTTGCTTCAGAGCACAGCTCATGGGGCTACCTACACACAACAGTGGCCCATGTGGACCAGTCCTCAGGAGAGGTGTTCCTTCTCAATGAAGGCGGCCAGGCCAGCTGTGTCTCTGGGGTGGAATTTTTTAGGGGCAAATCTAGGCTTACCACATGCTGGTTGAGAACTTAGACTGGAGCCTGAGAGATTTGGGTTCAGATCCCAGTTCCACTCCTTCGAGCCGTGTGGTCTCTCACAAGCTACTGCACCTCTCTGTGCCTCTGCTCGTCCCCTCCCGAGTGGAGCTGGTGACAGAACCTGAGGTCAGGGGAGAATTGTGCAGACTCAGGACACCTGTGCCTGGCCTGCGGCCGGGCAGCCAGCCGGAGGAGGCAGGCTTCCAAGCCCCCTCAGGAGAAGCTGCATTAAGCTCAACCCTCAAACTGCACTTCATCGCAAGCCTCCACACCTGGCTTCTGTTGGCAGTGGGCTCCTGCCTCCCGCCCCACCCTTAAGGGCTCACGGCGGACTCTCTTCCCTGGAAAACCATCTCTTCCACCGCGTCCGTCGGCTGCTGTATCCGCGCCACACCGGGCGAGTGTCACCTGGTTAGACTGAGTGGGGCTGCTCGGTGCCTGTCGGAGCGGAACTGAGCTTGTTTTATCGTCCATCCGGGAGCTGCCAGATGCAAATGAGGACAGATCCAGAGAGTTAGGATTAGACGTGTAACAATTGGCTTAAAATCTCCTGGACATTACTTGTCAGTCCCAGGTCATCCGGATCCTCTAGACTTCTTTGAACTATTTAGTGCCTTTCTAAATCTACATTTTTTTTCCTTCTCAGATGAGCACCTGATTTTTTTTTCTCAGTTCCAGTCTATCATAGGAAAGTGAAGCTTTTTCTACTCTGGGCCCCAGAATTCCTTTGGTTTCAGGCCAATCATTTTTCTCCAAGTCACACGAACCCCCTGTTTACCTGAATCCCGGGGCTCTGCCTAAACTTGCCTTCTGTTGTTGGCTCTTCAGCACCCAAGAAACCCAGAACTTGCGATGTCTTGCCTGGCCCCCAGGGCATCCCTTGTGCTCAGCTTGGCTTCATCCTGCCTGGTGATAGAGTCTCTGACCTTCCTTGACTTGATCCCCCCTCCATTGTCTCGTGGAGGGTGGGACCACTCCAACAAGCGCACTCACGTCAGGCTCACATCCCTTGACCTCTGTCATCTAAGCAATGGCGCCTCACCTCCAGGCATCTGCTTTCTCCTTCTGACCTTGATTTGGCCAGCGCTCGCTTTCTCCCACCGTCTTCCACTCTGCATCTACTTCTGTGCCCTCAGTCTCCTGCCTACAGCTCACCTGCGTATCTGTTTCTGCCTCCCCTCCTCGCCTTCTCAGTTTCTTTCCCCTGTCCCACAGCTCTCTGCGTTAAATGCCCTCAGGTGCATTCTTTTCATGATGAACTCTTTGATTCACATAATTTCTAGTCTAGAAATTCAGTCAAAGCATCACTTTAGAAAGCCTCAGCTCAGGCTACCTCAGTTAATCCAGATTGTTCCCACTTCCCTGAAGAGCACATCTGTTCTTTGCACATGTGGCTTGCATCTGCCAGCAAGACCTCTCTCTCTCTCTCTGTCTCTCTCTGTCTCTCTCTCTCACACACACACGCACGCATGCGCACGCATGCCTGATGGGTTCTGTACATTCTCAATGTTTGGTCTGTACACCTGTCTATACAATGAGTCTCCTTGAGAACAGCAGCCTAGTCTCGTTCAGCATCTATCTTTGCGTTCTCAGTGCCTGGTATAGGAACTGACATACACCCATTTCTCCATGGGTGTGGGTCAAATGAATGAATGAATGGGTGGATAAATAAAATTTGTCACACAGTGTAAGAGATAACTGTGAAGAGACGCTGTCTGCCCCTGAGCTGGCCCCACCCTATTAGAACTGTCTCTGTATGACCGGTCTTTTCCTATAGCCCTAAGTGAAAAATCATCTCTGAAGAGCAAGAGTGCTCTGAAAAATTTTAGGAGACATCTGCTCAGTTCATCTTGTACTAGAGTTCCTTGATATCATGTTTTAATTTACAGTTCCTGAAGACTTTCCTAAGATTTCTTTCCAAATATGGAGGAAAAAAGAGTGATATTTGCATTGGGTTCATTTGGAGAACAGTTTTATCACTAAATAATTTGATGTTAAGATAATGACAAATCCACATGTGGATAATTTTAGGTCATAAATATGTTTGTATTTCAAGATGTAAATTTGGTTTTGATGTTTGTTTCTTCCCGGAGGCAGTTGAATTTCCTGTTTCAGGTTGGTGTCCGGTGGTTTCAGCGCCTTTACAATTGTTCTTCCTCTGATTTTCAGGTTGACTTTGATCAACTTCAGGATAATTTATGTCAGATGGAGAGAAGATGCAAAGCTTCATGGGATCACCTCAAGGCAATTGCAAAACATGAAATGAAACCAGTTTTAAAACAGCGAATGTCAGAGTTCCTAAAAGACTGTGCAGAGCGAATTATAATTTTAAAGATCGTCCATCGAAGAATAATTAACAGGTAAGTGGATGAAGGAACTAATGGCAACACCCATACAATGGCATGTTAAAAATATTATAGAAACCAAGATCGGAAGGTTAAGTTTACAAAAGTTGTACTCTAAATTCTGGGAACATAGAAAATACACCTTTGCACATGTTTGTTTCATGGGTATTTTTCTTACACACTCGCTCACACACCCCAATAATGTCATTGAATTCTGAGGTTGGAAGGAATCTCGGAGATAACGTGATCCAAAAATCCCGTTTGATCTGGAATTGCCTCTCTGAGATCTCTGACAAGTTCTATCTCGGCATCTGCTTGAACAGTACTGCATACAGACAGCATGCGTCCTTGCGAGGCAGCTTGACTTGTTAGACAAGCTCCTTTTACATCATCTGCAGTGTCCCCTCCAAGACCTGCCCCTTGCTGATTCTCCAAGGCTGCTCTGCTGCAGGCCACCTGGATGGGACCTGGGCCCCCATCAGTGCCAGCCCCCGGACCAGCCACCCTTAGAGTCACAGGATCCAAGAGGACCCTGGGAGATGTGCAGGGCTGTATGAGGCCTTGCTTGCCTGCAGGGAGGCTGGCTGGGGTCTAGAACTGCTCCACAGCGGCCCAGGTTGGCTCACCTGTAAGCAGTGGCAGCACCAAGACCAGAGCCTGGGTCTTCTGACTTCCTGAACCAGGCCGCTTCTGACCATGCACCACCGCCCTCTTCTTTGTGATATCACAGAGTATGGTTGTAGGCTCCCGGTCCTGACCTTCGAGGTCTGAATGCTCTGTTCTGGGCCTTACTGAATAAATGTGCAAGTCTCTAGACCTGCAGGCTGTGGTCTACCTGGAACAGATACTCTGGTGATGGGCCTTCCGAAACAGGCCTTGTTGCGGTTCTGTGAAGGGAGCCCTCCCCACGGGCCTTTCCTGGAGACCTGCCTCTCAGGTAGACACCCAGGCTGGTGTCCAAGCCCTGGATTATTTTTTAAAACAGATTGGCGGTATTTTCATTTATCCCTGTATGTTTCTTTTTTTTTTCACTTTTTTTCTTCTGTTCCCTTCCCTCCCTCCTTTAGCCTTCTTTTTTCTTTCTTTCCTTCACCCTCCTTGAACCCACTAGCACTTTTTTTTTTTTTAAGATTTTATTTATTTGACAGAGAGAGATAGACAGCGAGAGAGCGAACACAAGCAGGGGAAGTGGGAGAGGGAGAAGCAAGCTTCCCGCGGAGCAGGGAGCCCAATCAGGGACTTGATCCCAGCATCCTGGGATCATGACCTGAACTGAAGGCAGACGCTTAACGACCGAGCCACCCAGGAGCCCCCTCCACCAGCACTTTAATAACTGAATTGTCTTGTCTGCATGCGAGCTCTTGCCCACCTTGTGCCATTTGCTGCTTTGGTAACCATATACCTCCTGGGTCTTGATCCAGACTGTTGTAGGGCAGAGAAGGTGGTGGTAGTCTTTAAATGTTAGCCAGGACAAGAATAGGGAACAGAATCTTCCCTCCAGGTTGATGACTGTCCATTACTCAGTACTTCGGGAATTCAGTAATAAACCCCGCTCACTGCACTCCACCTTGACCTCACAGGGCCTTCTGGGGAGGAGGGACTTATCAGAGATTTGGTCAGATTTCTTAGTGAAATCAAAGTACACTATGCTTTTAACATGTTTAAAAAGCGGAGGCAGGGAATGTGAGCTGCTTTGGCCCTCCATGCTTTGTATGATTCGAGCAATTTCCAACTTAAAACTGCTCAAATAAACAAATAGTTTCCACTTGGAATGTCATGAAACTGGAACAGTTTTCTGAAAGTCTTGTAAAGCTGTTGGCCTGATCACATTAGCCGTTTTACCCCGGACAGGTAAGAGCTCATTTTGGTGACACAGCTGTTCCTTAAGCTACAGGCTCTACTGCGTGCGTGGGTGCATGCATGGGTGTGTGTGCGTGTGCGTGTGTGTGTGTGTAAAATGCATATAATGTTTGCTCTGCTTGTCCTGTTCTCCCTGGTCAGCTGGTCACCCACATGACGGTTGCTCTTGCATGACCTAGAGCCCTGTCTACTCACTGGTGCCCGTCCCACTGGGGAGGACCAGCACAAGCTAGGAATCTGGGTGTTAAAGGGGCCATGGCTAACGTATGGGTCCAGGTAATGGCCAAGCCAAAGCACCTAAACCATAGAACCCTGGCTTCAAATGAAGTTGGTAGCAGGAATGCCATATACAGAAGTGATGAAAGTAGGAATATCTTGGTGAAATGGCCATGGGGGCCTCAGAGCCGCAGAGGCTATGCTTCCTCTTTCTCTCCCCAACTACCAGCATTTCCCAGGAGCATAGCGCATGACTGCTGTGATTAGACATGTTCCCTTTACACACTGGGCAACTGAGACCCTGGGAGGAGGAAAACCCTAGTTGATGTGGGTACAGGTCGAATCCTTTGGGGCATGCCGATCAGCCTAAATAGAAGACTTCAGATCAGAAAGTTGGCAGTAGCTCGGCCTTCATCTTTTTTCCTCACCTGCAAGTATACGAGTTATATTTTTATCTGTGTAATTAGGAATTCATTTAATAGGGCACTTTTTGAAAGAAGCCGTTGTTCACAGACACTGCTCGGCGGTTCTCAGGGTATGAAGGTTATCTGGCTCCTAGGGATGAACTCAAACCTCCACAGGTAGCAGAGCTGCGGGCCTGTTCTCGAGACACTCAGATATGCAGAGAAAAGAACTTTCCTTCACCGTGTTCAGTCCAACTCCTTAATGATCCACTGCCTGGTGGGGTAGCAGTCTGCTGACCTAGCCAATAATGTAAACTGCTAAACTTTTAGTCTCCTGAATGCTTGGTCTTCAAGAGTTCGACTCATTCCTGCTACCCCTCTCAAAGTTGGCCTTGGGAAAGAACAGTGATTTCTAGAGCTCAGTGGTGAAGAAGGGGATAGGTTCTCAGATGGAGCCATCTGGAACCTCTCGAGCCTCCCATGTGGACAGGCCTGGCCCGCCTCTACGGGCACCTCCTTCTGTGATTGGCAGCTGAAGGGACAAGTGGTCAGGTCTCCCCTCTGCTCCACTCATCCCCTCAGACCCTGCAGGCTCTCTGCTCACACCCTCTGTGTTCCCTAGGGTCCACTGCACACCATGCAGGATCCCCTGAGGGGCAATGAGTCTGGCCAGACCCTCCTGCTTCCTCTCCTTACCAGGCTGCTCTTTGCACTCTGCCTGGGGTGCTCTGTTGTGGCCTGGAACCCTCTGTCCTGCACAGGGACCTCCTGGTGGGACAGAAATCCCTCTTGGCCTCAGCACCCCTTAGCCTCTCAACAGACCTCTCTCCACTCCAGGGCCTCCTTGGAGAGAGATAAGAACACACATCTGACCACCCACCTTCCTGTCTGGCTCCCCCTTAGTTATTTCACTGGGTCTCCTCTTGGTAAAGGGGTAGATAAAATAACTTAGACAACCCTCTTTAAGTAACACTCAGCTTTCAAACTGTTGCATGGCTAAGAAGATTTCGTTCTGCTTGCTTGACCGTGCCCCCCCCCAGCAGCCTCGTCCCACTTGACGAATGAGCAGGTGCACTCACTCGCTCCCATAGACTCATTAGGCTGAGTTACGCACGTGGTGGTGGGCACTGGGCCCGGAAGCCAGTGGAGGAAGGCCTCCGGAGAACTCAGCAAGTGGCTGGCGTTCCAGGGGGAGAGATGGGGAGACAGGTGACACCCACACTGGCTTCTTGGTAGCCCAAATTCCACCCCTCCCCTTCTTGGGCCAGACCCCCTACTTATTGGCATACTCGAGGAGAAGGGTGGATGATGGAACAGAGCAGAGAGACTGATCCTATATCTACTATATAATGCAGGTAGTATTAAGTGCCAGGAAGAAAGATAAGATTATAATCAACACAGGGAGTGACAAGGTGCTGTTTTACAAAATAGATCAGGGAAGGCTTCTCTGAGGAAGGGATATTTGGGCAGAATCCTGTAGGATGAGAGAGAGGGAATGGCTGGGACTAGACACCTTTCAGAGCCTGTGGTCCTGCCATTGGAATGGCCTCCGTGCCCTTCCTCACGGGCCCTACAGGCTCTCAGCCGTCTCCATGTCCCTATAGGGTCCCCCACATACCACCCCTGGGGCCTGAGGCTTCTTCCAAGAATCTTGAGGAGTCCATTGTGGCTGGGTTCAGTGGAGTTGAGAGAGGAAGTGGGGCCGGTTGCGCAGTACCTTGTACAGATGGACCACATTTTGTTTACCTGTTCATTTGTTGGACATTTGGGTCATTTTTGCTTTTTGGCTGTCACGATTACTGCTGCTATGAACATTTCTATAGAGGTTTTGTGTGGACACACGTCTTCGTATCTTTTGGGTATGTACGTAGGAGCAAAATTGCTGCCTCATATGGTAACCCTGTGTAAACTTTGTAGGAACTGCCAGACTTTTCCATAGCAGCTGAACCGTTTTGTGTTTCTACCTGCTGCTGTATAAGGGCTCCAGTTTCTCCCCATTCTCACTGACACTTGTTACTGTCTGTGGTTTTGGTTTGCATTCCTAATGACTAGGGATGTGAAGCAACTTTTCATTTGGTCATTGGCTATTTGTGTGTCTTTTTTGGAGAAATGTCTATTCACATCCTTTGTCCATATTTTCTTTGTCTTTTCGGTGTTGGGTTGTAAGATTTCCTCATATATTCTGGATACAAATCTCTTATCAGACATATGATTTGCAAGTTCTCTCCCATTCCATGGGTTGTTTTTTCACTCTTGATGGTGGTCTTTTGAAACACCAAAGTGTTTAATTTTGATGAAGTCGAGTTTATCTATGTTTTTCTTCAGTTGCCAGTGGTTTTGGTGTCACATATAAGAAGGAAATCATTGGCTAATCCAAAGTCATGAAAACTAACAGGCCATGTTCCTCTAAGAGCTTTATAGTTGTAGCTAGATTTTCTGTCTTTAAACAGCATTTTTTCAGCCTCTTTAATTACAAGTTGTATGTTTTACTTTGTTATTCTTCACATAAAGAATATGCCCATTTCCCTCACTTGAAAACAAAACAAAACCCCTGTTCAATCTACACATATTAGAACGATCGAACACAAAAATAGTTGTCCACAAATAGTGGTATCATTTATATAAGACTGTTTGGTCTACATACAAATGTCCCTCTGTCTCCTAGTATCTTCTTTCTCATTTCCTGATAACTAAAAATGGTGTACATGTTTGCTTATTTAATTTCCTCTACAAAACGTTTAAGTCAATAAAATCCAATAATTTTTCATTTATTAAGTTAAATAGCTGAAATTTATATCGTGCTGCTTGTGTGGTGTTTCCTAATTAAAATTAAGATGTATGTGGGGCGCCTGGGTAGCTCAGTCAGTTAAACATCTGACTCTTGATTTCAGCTCAGGTCATGATCTCAGGGTCGTGAGATTGAGCCCCGCGTTGACCTCCACACCAGGCGTGGAGGCTGCTTAGGATTCTCTCTCTCCCTTTCCCTCTGCCCATCCCCTCCCCCCACTCATTTGTGTACTCTCAAAAAAAAAGAAAAAAGATTGTATGTAAGATCATGAGAAACTATTTCAGAAGATTTACTCACGGAAAACTTAATCAGAATTTTTACAAACCATCAGTTAACAACTCATATGCTTGTGTTTATTCCAATAGGCATTAAAGCAGGTTCTCAAGGAATTTGCTAAGCTATTTCTTTATTCTGTATTCAGTTCTTACATAACCTAGAAACTTGTGCAGTATTTTCTTTAAAATAGTGCTTTATCCTCTTTCTTGCAAAAGCTTTGCACATACATTTTAGAAAAACATTAAAACACTGAGGAGCAAAAAGAAAACCGTAACTAATCTCCTAAAATCCTAACACCTAGACATCCTCCATCAGTGAGAAAGTGAGTTGAACTTGACTTCCAGTTGAATTTTTCGCTCAAGAAGACCCTGCAACCCCAGAGCCCCAGGAATGAAGACCAGTGCCTGCCTGATTGGTTTCTTGCTGAACGTTTTCAGGCAATTGGTTTTTGTTCCTTAGAACTGAAGTCATCACTGCTACTGGGTTTTTCATTGCAGGTTCCATTCCTTTTTGCTCTTCATGGGTCACCCGCCTTATGCAATTCGGGAAGTGAACATAAACAAATTCTGCAGGATCATTAGTGAATTTGCACTGGAGTATCGCACCACCAGGGAAAGGGTTTTGCAGCAGAAACAGAAACGGGCCAACCACAGAGAGAGAAATAAGACCAGAGGGAAGATGATCACCGATGTAAGTTCCATGAAATCTGTCTCTTTGTGTCATTTATTGTGAAAGTAGATCAACCCCTGCAGTTTGGGGGCTGTGCCTTTTTTTTTTAAATGTGAAGAAAAATGCCATCTTTTAAAAAGTGTTCTTAAACTGTTCCTCTACTATGACTGTGAAAATCTGCTATATAATGTACGTTGACAAATACATGTAAATTAAGGATGTATGGCTAGTGGAGGAACTTTAACCCATGTTGGAGTGTTGTAGGATGTGGTGTCATTAAAGGCTTGATTCCATTTTCAATCTCTGGGATGTGGGTAAAGGTGGAAGAAAAGAAAAAATACAAAAGACAATGCCATTTATCCTAGGAGAACAGATATACTGATTCAGGATTTTAATCGCCATAACAATGCTATATAACCAGTCAGTTGACACATGGACCACCTATTTGAGGCATCGGAATCGAGAAATAATGGATGTGGTTGCTCAAAGACATAATCCGAGGGGTTCTTGGCAGTCCTTTGAGTCAGAGGATATTCAGGTGGGAAGAGATCCGCAGAACGGTGAATCCAACAGGACTTCCCCAGAACCCCTTGGGGTGGGGGTGGGGGACTGCACATGTGTATGCTGCCCCAGCTCCTGGGCTCCCCTCTCCCACTTCAGCCCCGAACCCTGCAGGACACAAGTGCTGTGGGCTTTCAGATGCAAGATGCTCTGTAAGTAGAGGAGAAAGAGATGTGGGAAGATGCCCGAGACAAAAACATATCATGCAGGTGCCTCCTCCTGGTGCGTCTTTATGAAACTTAAGCCATCTGTATATGGATCTAAGAAGCACATTGGCTCTCAGTGATACGGAGAATGGGATGGGTAAAGGTCCAAGCGATAGAATGCCATCATCCTAGGGGTTGCAGGCCTCAACTGAGCTCAAGTCAGGCCTATTTCTTTGGGGAGGAACAAAATCAGTTCTGCCTTCTCTCCCCAGAGGGTGTGCAGGTTGTAGGAGAAACAGAGGGCGTGTGATTACTGTCCACATTCTTCAGGGATGTGGAGACTGGATCCATCATTTTAGAAATTTTGTTGTAATTTTAAGGCACTTCTGAGAACAACTAGGGACTCATCCCCTCACCATCCCCTCACCCAGACTCCTTGTTCCCCTGGAAATTTCTCAACCCTTAGATCACTTCTCTGCAGAGGGGCCCTGTGTACAGCCCATTGGTGGTTCTGGATGCCAGTGCTACCTGCTGAGACTCTCCCTTCTCCTCTCCTGAAATCTGGGTTCAGTAGGATGTGTAGCCTCCCAGAGGACAGAAACAGGAAGCAAACTGAATCCATCTGGGCAAACCGTGGCCCACTTCTCACTCCAAGGTGTTATTTTTAAAAGTTTTAAAAGGGGCTTCCTTGTTTCTGTGGAAGTGAGACACATTAGTGGGTGAAAACTACAAGCCTGGTATGCTTATAGTTAGGAAAACACAAAAATTTCTTGCCAAGTTCTTGAGATTTTTTTATTTTACAGATCCTGCTAATTTTCAAATTCTGCCCTTCTCTGAAAACATCTAGCTTGCCTGTTTATAAACAAGAGTAAATGTTTCTGGAGTTTGACTCAAAAATATTTAAATTCCCGTTAAAACGTGGACAGGGCAGACTTCAGGGTTCATCCTCAATGTCATCCAGTTTTCAGTGGGCACAGTGGCATCATTCACGTAGAGAGACTGCCATCTGCTGGAAGATTAGGATACTGTCACTTAAGACAGTGCAGAGCTGCTTTTCCCAACTCTCAATTAGCTTCCCCGTTGTGTGTCCAGTGCTGCCCTGGGGACCGACCAGCAGGTGACTGCAGTAAAAGACAAGCTTATACCCCAAGGGTGTCCTCATGATCTGGTTAGAAAGCCATATCAACTTAAAACTCTAAAAACAAAACCCAGCAATAGATGGAGTCCCTGAACATTAGAGCTGGAAATTCAATTCAATTTTTAGAGAAAACTGTGTGGCGAATCATTTGTTATATAGATGCCGGGTATAATGAATGTGGAAGTGGCGGCAATTAAACAGAGATGATTTTAGAAAAACAATTATTGTTTAAGACATAGTGAAATCTGGGTAAAGTCTGAACACCCTGCGTTTTGCGTCTGCCCTGTATCTGCCCTTGTGTGCCTGTCCCTCCTCTTCTTTCTCTGTTTCTGAAATGCAGAAGGCTTCCTTTCTCAAAATCCGGGGGCCCTCCCAGGTAGGAGTCAGTGAGAAACTAAGGGATTCCTCGTCCTTGCTCCCTGAGCTAGTTCTAGACAAAGTGGTGACATAGACAGGCAGCATAAGACAACCGTAGCCCTGTCTGCTGTGGTCATACTCAAGATGGGTTGCAAGAACTCAGACCATCAATCCCAGGCCGCCATATTAGGGGGCGGTGGGGAGCTCTGTTGACCTTGAAAATGAACTGGCCAGTTATTTTAGCAGCAAAATTATTTATTCAGGAATGGCAGAGGAATCGCAATTTGGGACATGCAGGCTATGACAAAACCATGGGCAAGTCCAGAGAGCAAAGGAGAGGAACATGATTTTGAGCAAAGAGGGCATTGGGAGGGGCTGCTTCCAATGAAAGTCCCTTGGAAAAAAGTGAGCATCCTGCGTGGCAGTGGTTTCTCATTGGCTGAGTTGTGGCAGTTTCTCATTGGCTGGGCTGTTGCCAGGTGAGGAGAAAATCTTCATCTCTCTTGGGACATAAGGTCGGCTACTTCCTGTTGGGGGCTGTGGTTGATGACCATAGTAAGGCATGAGAGCCCCACCCCACCCCCAGCTTCCTGACTATTTTAAATGTTTCCTTCAGTTTCGCAGGATTTCACCTCAGCTTTGTCTCCTATAAAAAGTTCCTTCGACGGATGTTGAGAAAGCTAGAGATTTTGTATATGTGGTTCCTTGCACATGGGCTGATGGTTGAGAAAACACCAACCACCCTGGTTAAATAAATAAGCTCTAAGGTAGACATAAAGACAGAGCAGGACTGTCATCTCTGGGTGGAGTGCCATTTGCCTGGGGGTGGTGTGGAACGAGATGAACCGGAAGCATTTTGTCATTTCAGCTCCTGAAAGTTTAGTCGGTTCTCAAAAACCTCGTGTCTAATCTGCAGGCTTGGCCTTGTAACCTCAGTGGAAACACAGGTTATGTTGAGGGTGTGTTTAATCTAAAACCAGGAAATGGACATGACCTCCACCCTCAGTTTATTTTTAGGAAAGGGATATTTATTTAAAAGGTACTTAAAAAAGTTTATCTGGTGATAATTAAAAGTTGGGCATGTCCACTCAGAAAGCTTCCATGAGTGGCAAGTAGGATTTTTTAAAGAACTGAATTTCATGTTTCTCAGGCGAGAGTAATGGGAGCCACTCTGCCTGGGGAGCTGTAGCACTTGTCCTGTCTGGCCTGTGTGTGGAAGGATTCATGGAGGCCCGGACCTGGCAGCTGGGCAGGGAGGGCTCAAGCCCTCGGGATAGGGAAGGGGGAGGTGGTAGTAGCTGACAGGTGGCACCAGGCAGGTGGAGGCTGGTCCACCTGCAGAGGCCCTGATGACCAGCGGGTTGTGGTGGGTTCCACAGGACATGGCCTGCTGAAGAGCAGGGCACAGAGCTAAGAGTTAAGTCTGTAGTAGTCAGGACACCAGGTACACTGGCTGGGTGCCCTTGGGCGGCCTCAGGAGGTTGGTCTGGAGCCCCACAAATTCCTCCTGACTTTGGTCAGAACTGGCCTTGGGGCTCAGAGAGGGAATGTCTGGACACGGGCAGGAGGGCTATGCCGTCAGGGCCTGGCCGCTCCCACATCAGAAGGGTGGACTCCGGTTGTGGTGGCCAATTTCTGTATTTGGAATTTGATATGAAATTGAGATGATCTCATCTTTGCTAACTTCTGTACCTTCTAAGAATCCCTTCTGTCTTTCCATCCTGTCCTGTCCTCTAGACTGATGAAGAGGATGAAGTGGAGGTAGGACTGTTGAATAAACATGCAGAGTGCCACATTTGACCTTCCCAAGTGTGCTTTGGGTCTAACCTGGCCTAAGCAGCATGAGGCCTCAGCACCACCCAGTGCTCTAAACCATGCATGATCGTTTTCCGGTTGCTTTCCGTGTGATCACTAACCTTATGTGGGTTCTCATCATGATGGGTATGCCAGGAATCAAAAGGCTCACTGCATTTTCCAAGCCATTCCTGAGTCCCAGGGCCTGTCAAGAATGCCAGGTTCAGCTGATCTAATATTGGAGATATTTTCCCAATATTGGAGAAGTGGACAGGGACTCCTCCCTCCAGCCCCCTGCCTGAGCCTTTTGGCAACCCAAAAATGAGAACTGGATTCTAGAATAACCATGGAAAGAGCCCTAAAACCAAAGAGGAAGTGGGACAGCAGCCATGGAAGTGGTCATCACTCATGGGCAGCCTTTGACTTGGGCCCCTTTTCCATCGGATTCATTGGAATTCATGCGTGCAGGTGTGAGAGGGCAGGGGCTCCTCCTCCTGGCCCAGGTGCAGAGGGGAGAACCAGAGACAATGTCAGGACCGATTGGCCCTGGAAGGTGAGGGAGCAGGGCAGAGGGTACTAGCAGATGTGTCCTGGGCCCTGGTGCCATGGCTGAGACACTCGATGAAAAGAGGAAGCCAAGAATCTGTGGGACTGCTCTTTGCAAACATTGATCTGACTTTCTCCTTCTCATCCAGCGGTTTGACCTTCTGTACATATGGCCCAGTGTTCCAGCATAGCTCTTTTAAAGCATATATGCCCTGATTCTTTGCTCAGCTACAGTTAGAGAATATGATCATGTACATGGAATGCGTGTTCAAGCAACCCCATTTCTGACACAGCCAGAAGCAATGAGTTGCCAAACTCCATTTCAGCATGAATTTCTATGTCGTATTCTGGTCTGGGCCCTGCAGCTGATTCTCCTGGGGCCTTTGGCAAGTCACTGAATCTTGGAGGGCTTCAGTTTACTTCTCTGTCAAGTGGGATGGGACTAGACCTGGAAAGAGTCTCCCCTGTGCTTACCATAGTAGGATTCTGTAACTGAATCCCACTTTTTAAATGCTAACATCCTCAGCGATCTATAAGAAAATTTTAACTGCTCTCTGGTGCTGAATTAAAAAAAAATCTCAATACATTTGATTAACCGGGCATATTTTAATTCTCATATCAGGGCTTTGTGTTAGAAACAGATGGGGTTTCTGAGTTCTTCCCAGGGTTGCGGTCATTCGCCAGTAGCAGGCACCCACTGAGGGCAGCTGCGGTGGGGCAGGAGAGCCACTGCAGCGGACGGGCGTGTGGGCCTTCTGGGAGCAGCGCTGTTCTTTCTGAGAGGAGAACTTCTCGTATCCATGGACGTTTGTCATTGGCTCATGGACAACCTTAGGGACTGCCGTAGAGAGCGTGTCTGCAGAATGCATATAAACACGAAGAGGTTTTCCTCAACTGAGGTTGGTTTTTTGGTTTTTGGGGAGTCCCCTCACACCCTAACCCCTACTTTTGGTCTTGTAGTCCGGCAAGTTCTCCAGCAGCTCTCCAGCACCTCTGAGCCAGCCGCAGGGCCTGAGCTACGCGGAGGATGCCACGGAGCACGAGAACATGAAGGCTGTGCTGAAGACCTCGTCGCCCGCCATGGAAGATGCCACCCCGGTGCTGGGCATCCGCACCCGCAGCCGAGCAAGCCGAGGTAACTCCTGGCTGGGGGACGGTGGGGGGGGTGCCTTCCCCCTCTGGTCTGGTCCCTGTCATGGGGTTACAGATGGCTGTGCCCAGGAAATATCCGCTAAGGACCACCATCCCCCCAGGACCTCCAGGGCTGACGTAGCCACTTGCCTTCACTCACATCTCTGTGACTCACTGTAGTTCTTCATCTCAAGCCACACGGCACTCCCACAAGTGTAACTCCATTCACACAAGAGGAGTTATGATTATGAATGAACCCTTATGGGTTAAAGTGGGGGTCAGCAAGCCATGGCCCCGGGCCCAATTCAGTTGGCCACCTATTATGTAAATGAGGTGTTCACTGGAGCACAGCCAGGCGGACTGTGTGGGTGCTATCCATGGTGCGCAAATGCGGCGGTGGCACGGGCGAGCGGTTGTAGAAGAGACTCGGGCCCGTAGAGCTTCAGGTTTTCACTGGCTGGCCCTGTGTAGGGAAAGGTTGCCGGATTCAAGCACTGCCCCTTTGCGCCTTTTTAAATCTTCAGAGGCAAGGAAGAAATGAAAACTAAAGGTGCTAAAGACAGATAAGAGTTTCTAGGTTTGTGTTATAACTTGGAAGGGGTATTTTACTTTATTTGAGAATTAAGGTGCATTTTTCACCTGAGAATGTTTAGCGGTGTTCCCGGATCCAGACTGACAGCACATGAACCCCTCCTCAGCTTCCATACTGCCTGCAAAACGCAGCCCATGCTATTCGTGCTGTTGCTTGGGACCCTCTGTGGTCTGGTTCCAGCCTGTCTCCCACACTTGGGACTCACGCACCCCCACATTGTGAGCACCGCCCTTCCCCGCACCCTGTGTCTCCCTGAGCCCCCTCTGCTGTTGATGCTGTCCCCTTTTCCTCTGCCAGTCCGGCCCCCATTTACCTCCAGAACCTACCTACTCCTCCATACTCCTCAACTCGAGGGCCATGCCTTCCTCCCGCACACTCCTGAGCCCCCAGTTCAGGCTGCCTCAAAATTACAGACTTTATCACTAAAGAGAATGAACTCCTGGAGGACAGGCTTTCTCCTCTTGGTGTTTGCTTAACACATGCAATGTGCACAGCTAGAAGAAGGCGTATCACTTATTGTCTAAGCTGTTATGCTCTGGCATGTGACAGTGGTTCTGGTAGTGATTATACTGGGTGACAAAAGAGAACAGGCCAGGTAAACTGGGTTGTGGGTTAGCTTACCTATCACAGAAACTCGGTAAAGCAATGAACCCATGCAGTACCCATCAGGCATTTGTCCCAGGCTCAGGAGAACATTCCAACTCACAAGATGACAGAAAGGCAGGTTGAGCTACAATGGAAAAACCCCTGAGAAAGCCCTTCAGTGACTTCTGACTTTGCGGAATGACCAGTGCTTTGGAATTTTGCTGTTGTCAACTCTGTTACATATAAACAAAGAATGATAGTAACAATAAATTCAACATAAAAGAAAAAATAAATGTAGTTTCAAGTTTTCTTTAGCAGAAAGTGGGTCACATGGTGCATAGAGATTCTTGGAGCTTCTTGTCAACCCAAGGACCACAGGCTGCCATCTACGGAGGAGTCTTGAAAGGGCTTCAGGCCATGTTCCAGATCCCTATGGTTTATGTGGGATTCCCTAGTGGAGCTGCACTTCAGGCTTTTTATGAAATTAGCAGATGTTTTTCTTATTTCATGTGAGTTCTGTATCACCCTAGTTCATTTCTCTGCTTCTTAGTGTTGGACTTCCGTCTTTACCTTTTAGCAGGGTTTTTACTTTGTTAGGCAGTTAACATGACAGAAGAAGAGCTGCCTCCCTCCACCTTCGCCCCAGTGTTATCCTGAGACACAGACAGCAAAGTAGGAAAGTTCTATCTTCTACTAAAACCTTGATTCCCAAACTATACCCCAAATACTTCCAAATATTATTATTATGTCAAAGAATCAAAGATTGGGTTCTCTGGGATTTGATTTTCCCAAACCCCCTACTTCTTGGTAGTCTTGGCTGTGGAGTTAAGAGAAGATACATAAATATTCTGCTTTAGCAATGAAAGGGCACCCTTTTCGTGACCAACAGCAGACAGACACACCTGTGAAGAACCATAGTCCTGAATACTCTATGTGGTATGTTCTGATCGTCTGATTTTCTTTCTTTTTTTTTTTTTTAAAGACATTTATTTATTTGAGAGAGAGAGCACACATGGTGGTTGGGGGGTGATGGAGAGGGAGAGAGAATCTCAAGCAGACTCCCTACTAAGCGCGGAGCCCAATGCAGGGCCTGATCTCACAACCCTGAGATCATGGCCTGAGCCGAAATCAAGAGTTAGACTTTTAACCAACTGAACCACCCAGGCACCCCTGATGATCTGGTTTTCTACAAGGAAGGAGAGGTGTCCTCTTCTTGGCCAGTGCTATATATGGAAGGCTTCCATTTCTCAGAAAACCAAGTAGTGACACAGAGAAAGAATGCATAAGCAAGAAAAAATAGGAAAAAATGGGGAAGATCAGATGGTGAAAAAAATAGTACCATTAAATGCTTTGCAGTGGAGATTCTCATTCTAGATGAAGCATTGAACAGGATAAGAATAAATAAAACAGTTTTGCAGTGTTTTGGGGTGTGTGGAAGGGAATCCGTTGTACCTGTGGTACTCAAAAAGACCTAAGACATTCCATGGGTGAGTCTAGACTCTCTGGGCCCCAGCAGCTCTTGCAGGCTTTGTGTCCTGGCCACGAAGAATATGGAGGGGAACATGGCCACCAAGAAGATGAAGGGCAACATTAATGCCTGCACTGTGTTGACCACAGCCATCAGGAGCGTTGAGCCCCTGTACCTGGGTGGATGCAAGGGTAGCTCGATGGAAGCCATCTAGGGAGATGGAGCCTAGTTTGTCTAATGGAACATAACAGACTGTGCTAATTTTCAAAGAGAAAGGGATTAGAAAGGACGGCTGTTTGGTTTCTCTGCACCTTCAGGGACTTCTGCTTCCAGATGGCACATAGTAGGGAGTGGCAGGCCACCACTCCTTCTAAAACAACTGCAATTTTTTTTTTCTAATGGCAAGAGCTTTCTTTTAAAAGGTATCAGTGACCTGTGAAGGGAAAGAGGACTAGACAAACTAGAATTGTAGATGAGCTGAGCATGAATCCCCAGGACCATTTGCCATGTCCGGGCACAGGCTGAGAACTGGATCTGCCATGGGCAGAGAGACTCGAATAGGAGAGAGAAGCCAGCAGAATGTCTAATAGCCACGTGATGCTGCCGTAAGGGATTGGAAGTAGAGGGTCTCCGAACTCCAAGACCGTTTTCTCCATGAGACGTTTGCTAAGTGCTGGGGCAGCATGGAGAGAGGGAGGCAGAGCCAGAAAGGCTGGAGGAAATCTTCTGTAGCCTTGAAGGTCTGAGGAAACAAAAACAAATTAGACTAAGCATCTTCAACAAATACATACAGATATTTAGAAACAGAGGTGGACGGATTCTTCACTAAAACTACAGTCCTGTCCCAACCCCACTCAGTACTTCACCATGTCTGCTTCAAGGAAGAGTGAAGGCTGGGGGAAATGACACTGACCCCAGTCTCTGCATCCTTCTGTACACAAAGTGCAGTGCATGGTCCAAATTACAAGCTAAGAGGAAAAGATGAAAATGTGCCCAGCGAGGAAAAGGAGGCAGAAGCAGCAGATCCAAAGGTGGTCCAGATGTTGAAATTTACAGCCAAGGTTTAACCATGACAAAAGTTAACGTAAAGGAAAATACAGACAAATTGATTAAAAGGTGGATCAACAGCAAATTGGAACTTACTCTTAATCAAATGGACGTTGGAGAACTGCAAAAGAAATATCCGAAATAAGGAACTCATTGGATGGGTTTAACAGCAGACTCATCCCAGCAAAAGATAGGATTAGTGAATTCAAAAGACAAGTTATTAGAAAATGCACAGAGTGAAGCATAGTGAGGAATAAATGGACAGAACAGAATAAAATGTAAGGTGTGAGGTGCACAATCAAATGGTCTCACCTATGTGTAATTGGAGCAGCAGCAGGAGGGTAAGAAGCACTAACTAAGGAGCTGATGGCTGAGAATCTCCAATGCTGATGATAGATATCAGCCCACATATTTAAGAAACTTAGCAAACCCAAGGAGAATAAATAAAAAGAAAACCATGCCTAGGTATAATGTAGGCAGACTGCTAAAAACCAACGATGAAGATAAAATCTTTTTTTTTTTAAAGATTTTATTTATTTATTTGACAGAGATAGAGACAGACAGTGAGAAAGGGAACACAAGCAGGGGGAGTGGGAGAGGAAGAAGCAGGCTCATAGCAGAGGAGCCTGATGTGGGGCCCGATCCCACAACGCCGGGATCACGCCCTGAGCCGAAGGCAGACGCTTAACCGCTGTGCCACCCAGGCGCCCCGAAGATAAAATCTTTTAAAAAGCCGATGTAAAAGATATATTACCCTTCTAAGGTACAACCATCAGAATGAGGGCTTACTGTTATCAGGAGCTATGAAAGTCAGAAGAAAGTGGAATGTCATCTTCAAACTGCCAAGAGGAAAATCTTTAAACCTAGAGGTCTGTATCCGGGGAAATTCTTTCAGAAACACAGGAAAACTTTTATTACATTAAAATATAATCTCTTTTTTGTTATAATTATTACCCTTTTAGACTATTATTTTAGGTCAGATTTTTTTTTTAAAGATTTTATTTATTTAACAGAGAGAGACAGCGCCAGAGAAGGAACACAAGCAGGGGGAGTGGGAGAGGAAGAAGCAGGCTCATAGTGGAAGAGCCTGACGTGGGGCTCAATCCCAGAACGCTGGGATCACGCCCTGAGCCAAAGGCAGATGCTTAACAACTGCGCCACCCAGGCGCCCCTTAGGTCAGATTTTTAAAAGAAAAAATAAATTACAGTGTTTTCTTTCAAACTGCAATTTACGTTTTTTAAAATTGAAGTATAGTCAACACATAATGTCACATTAGTTGCAGGTGTACAGCACTGATTCAACAAGTGTATGTTATCAATTTACATATTTTTAAAAATGAAGTCAAAATAAAGTGGTATGGTGCTATCATAGTCTATAATGCTTCATTCCTTCTGCCACATCTCACTATATATAAATGTCTTGTGGGGCACCTGGGTGGCTCAGTCGGTTAGGCATCCAACTCTTGATTTCAGCTCAGATCATGATCTCAGGGTCATGAGATCGAGCCCTGCACTGCACTCCACACTCAGTGGGGGAGTCTGCTTGAAATTCTCTCCCTCTGCCCTCACCCCCTCACTCATACCCGCACATTCTCTCTCTCTCTAAAGTAAATAAATCTTTGAAAAAAAAAATAAATATCTTGCTAACACTTGGGAGGCTGTGGTGAGCCAGTGGCCTCTTGGGGTGTGTAAAAAGTATGGGCAGTGGTTCCCTGATGCTCTATGTGGGTGCAGCGTTCCAGGGAAAATAGCTTATACGTGACCAGAAAGAATGCATATAAAGTTATCAGGCAGGAAAGTAACCTGGGGGGGGAGGATTAAAAAAAGCAGAAGCAGGCCTGAGGTCATAAAAGAATGAAATCATCACAAAACCAGGTCTGGCAATCCTGAACATATGGCAGCACGTCCCTTTGAAGCCTCTCTTGACATATTACAGTGAAAGCAGATCCCTAAGGATGTCAAAGATGGGAAGAATAGGGAATTCGTAGTAGGAAAATCAGATGATGCCTTCATTTTTGGCCCAGTGCTCTGAAAATGTATTATGAGCAAAGACACTTGATTGAAACTTGCATGTTTTTGGAAGTGTAACTTGGCATTTTAAAATGAGATACAGAATTATAAATCAGTTGGTAGAAGGGAAAACAGGAAATTGCTGGGCAAAACACAATTGCATTATGGATTGCCCTGTCTGCTCTGAGGAAGACCACTGATCAGAGGCGCCGAAGGGTCCCAGTGTGAGAGCTGTGCCAACGGGAGGCCTCTTGCCTCCAGTTAGACCACCTGGACCATCCCAAGAATGCAGCAAAGTTCAGCCATTTCAAAACTTCTTTTCTGAGAAGAGCCTGTTTTTAAAGGGATTTATGATGCTGAAAAATCTCATCTGATGGAAGCAAGTAGATCAAGTGCCCTTGGGCATAAGCAGAAAAAATACAATTTGCTGTTTTTGTATATGCCAGCGCTGTAGCTATGCTCCCATTCATACAACGAAGGTTTAAAATGACAACAACAACAACAAAACTTTGTCATTGGAAAACATATTGACCTCTAGCCACAGATCCATGCATGTTGGGGGTGGGGGGTCCAGGAATCCTGCTACTCCTTTTGCAAAGTGTGAATTATTTATGTATGCAGTTCAGCAGTGTGCATTTTACTGGCAGAAATTAGGACTAAATGATAGCACATTACGTATTTACTGTAAAATTTCAACCACAAACACATGTCCGCCCAAATCACAGTCTACTGAACTGTGATCAGCTTTTCCCAGCTATTGCCATCGATATCCAAATGGCAAAAGGCTTTAAAAATTAGTACGGGAATAGAACTCAAGAATTTAAGGTAAAGAGGTACTAACATTTCTGCCTGTGTTTTGAGAAAAGCTGACTGGTCTTCAGCCTCAGCTGGACCTTAGGCTCCACATACCTGTGTTCCATAGGCACAGAGTGTGAGAACACGCACCTACAGGCTTCTGAAGTCGTATGTTTATTACAAAGGGCCGTGTATGTGGAGGAAATTCACAGTTTTGAGCACAGTGCCCATTTTTCTTCTTACAGAAGCTTATTTCCCATCTTAGAGATTTCACAAGGAAGTTAACCTGTCACAAAGGCACATTTCTTGATATATTCTAGCATTCATTTCTAACTGTTGAACATGACTTGGGAGCTCATGTTTTTGTGGGGCTTTCTTCTTGCTTGTCTACAGGCAGATGTTTTTATGCCAGATTTAGACCTGCTCTTTCTTAATATACAATTATTTATAAATGTATTTTTCTGGTCAAGAAGCAGAGAAAAATTTATGTCGGTTCCTCCTTTGCTAGTTGAAGAAGGTGATCCTGTTATGATTTTTTTAAATATTTTATTTATTTGAGAGAAAGAGCACAAACAAGCAAGGGGAGTGAGAGAGGGAGTCTGACATAGGACTCGATCCCAGGACCCTGGGATCATGACTTGAGCTGAAGGCAGACGCTTAACCAGCTGAGCCACCCAGTTGCCCCTCCTGTTATGATTTTTAAAGCTTAAGTAATCCAGGGTGGATAAGTCAGTTAAGCAGTTGACTCTTGATTTCGGCCCAGGTCATGATCTCAGGGTCATGAGATCAAGCCCTACGTTGGGCTCTGGGCTCAGTGGGGTGTCTACTTGAGATTCTCTCTCTCTCCCTCTGTACCTTCCCCCATGCGTTCACTTGGGCTAGCTCGCTCTCTCTAAAAATAAATAAACCTTTAAATAATAAAATAAAGTTCCTTAAAAAAAAAGATCAAGTAATCCAAAGATAAACTGTTATAAAATCCAAAATCCATTTTCTTTTAACTAGAAGAGAAGTTAGGGTCGGTTGACATTCGCTCGGCATGGACAGCCATGGCTAGAGAGCTGAATGAACACACATCTCGGGACCTCACTGGGTGTGCATCACCGAGTGTCTGTGCTGTGCTCTGTGTTGTGGGGTCTGCCCTCCCACCGTCACGGGGCCTGTCAGGTGGAGGCCTTCGGTAGCTGTGTTACAGGGTCCTATTAAGTAAGTGCTCTAAGTGCGTGTGAGTGGCAGTAGCGGCCACAGGTCACCGTGGCGCCCCTGCGGTGGGGGGCGGGTGAGTACCCCGGGATCTGCGGGCTCACGTGCTTGCTCTGGCCGCAGCTGTGATCCGTTGCTGACGGAGCTCCATGCCTGGAAGAGCAGCGTTGGCATTTTCTCTAGTGTGTTCCTTCTCTCTGGTTGTTTCATTCTTCAGGATCCGCTAGTTCATGGACTATGGGAACCGATGACTCCCCTAACGTTACGGATGATGCAGCCGATGAGATCATGGATCGCATTGTCAAGTCGGCCACCCAGGTGCCCAGTCAGCGAGTGGTGCCTCGGGAGAGGAAGCGCTCCCGGGCCAACCGGAAGTCTCGTAAGTGCCTTGGAGCTGGGGTGAGGGACTGGCCCTACAGGGACCTGGCCTCCTGTTCTGTATGCCCTGGGAGGGACAGACACTTAGAGGCCAGCTCCAGTCAGTTGTCAGTGATGCCTGGAGGGTTACCCGGACTCATCAACGAAAGGTTTCCCGGTTGACGATCAATGTTGCCATTGTGGGGCGGGGGTGCTGCAGCCACACCTGTCCCGTGTATTTGCCACTTCTGGTCAGGCCTTCCTCAATTCTTACTCTGTTCCCAAGAGGGTCCAAAAGACCCTGAAATATCTCTGACGTGCAGGGGTGGGTACAGGTGGACCATTGCCGAGCACTGCCCCGATGCTTTGCTGAGGCCATATTTCTGCATCAGGGGCCATTTTCTAGCTGAAGATGGGTTCCCTAGGGATTCACTGCTGCTCACAGATATGTCGAAGGTGAAAATCAATGATTTTATAGTCATTGGGGTGCTCGGAATACTTAATGTTAATCTAGGTTGACCAGTTTATTTTGTTTCTTTTGACCAGAGAATTCCACTAAATCAAAGGGACTGATTTTCCCCTTTGTCTGAGCCCACGGCCTGCTCCTGCCCATGGAATGATGGGCGTGGTGCTGCCTCTGTGGGCACCATGCTAACTCTCAAAGGGGCTGCTCTCTGTAGAGAAACAGGGTTCCTCTGTATCATTTGACATGTGTCTGTGTGAGCCATGACCCTCGCGTGTTTTAGGAAAGAGCTCAGCCCCCAACCTTTGGCCCCAGTGCTGCATCACTCAGCTCAGGAGACCAGCTTGAGTCTCTACCGGCTCTGCCTCCAGGAATGAGGGATGGCGAGGAGCATAGGGATCTATGACCATCACAAGAAGGAAGCCTGCTTACCTCTGCCAGTACTGGCTCCAAAAAGTGAAAGGAGAGTGACTCCAGGTAGGCAGGAGTTCACTAAGAACTCGGACTCCGTTTGGTGCCACCTTTGAGATTCACGCAGGAGGGGATCAGGGTTTGAGCTGCAGAGTCCAAGGAAGAGGGCTGAGAAAAGATGCCAGGCAGGGGAGTGCCCTCACGGAAGGTGGGCATTGCGGGGCCAGAGCCCTCAGAAAAGGAGACTGAGTGAGGCAGTGACATGGCCAGTGCCTGGAGGCCGAGGGTATGTGCTCCTCCCCCGGGTTATATGCCTGTGTTGGCAAAGAGTGTAGGCCCTGCCCTCTGGTCTAGAGAGAACCAGATTCTTAGAGAGACACATAATGTCGCTGGGAACAATAACACAGTCATAATTAATTTTCCTCTTCAACCTGGCCAGGGAGACATTTTGCCTGTATTTGTGGTTGACATAAACCAATTTCCTGTGGTACCATTTCCATTCCAATCTTATGCAAAACAGCCGTATATTCTTTTTAGTCAGCCAAACACATTTTATTCTGTGGTGCAGTTACTACAACAAATACAGCCCTGCTTGTATGTGAGTGTTTATCTCTAACAGGCTTAATTTATTAGTAATGGCACCATCAACAGAAATTTAAGACAGGGGAAAGTTACTTTGATTTCTGTTGAAGAGGGATGATAAACTCCAGCTTTCTTGCAAGAGGTTAAAGGAATAAGAAAAAAAACCAGCTTGCAAAATCGATGTGAAGTTCCGTGGTTTGGGCTTCCCTCTCAAACAATGCTGTATTTGATTTGATTGTTTAATGGCCATGATGAGGCAAGTGGGTAATGAATAACCAGCGTATTTGGGCCATCACTCATTTGGCTAAAGACAGTAATAGTCCAGCTATTGCAGGAAACCAAACAGAATCCAGCCCATAACCTAGAAATTTATGACCTCCAAGCTGCTGGAGCATCCTCCAAGATAATTAAATGTCTGCTTTCGTGTTTGATGCTGGTGACTGGGACTGCGCAGGCCAAATGTCCTGCTAAAGCTTGAAATATGCAGTCTGTGGGGGCACAGGGAAGGCGTCTTAATCGATTTGCAGGTTCTCGTGGCTCAGTTCTGCTTTTCCAGCTGGTGACAATCTGGGTTTCAAGTGTTTTGACTTGTGCAGTGATTTTTAGTCTGTGAAACGGTGGACCCAATGCCCTTTCATGTGCCTGCCCCTGATTCTAGCTGAGGTTCTCCAGTCGGCTGGTGGTTCAGATTGAGGGAGAACATTCTGGGAGCTTCTTGGTTTTTTCTTATTTTGGTTTCTCTTTTCATCATATTGGGGCAGCTATATTGTCCCAGGGCTGTTTGTTCTCTTTGGTGTCCTGGTTGTTGGACTTTTCTAGAAAATCCTGAAGCTGAATGGCATTTGAAATATCCTTACCAGTGTGGTTCTGCCAGATGGGCCCTGGTGGCTTGTAAGGAGGGGGAGCTGCTCCCCCATGTTCTTTTCTCTTGGACCTATCTTTGGAAGAAGGTCTCTGCATAGCTCCCTGGCTGCATATGGCCACCAGCCCAGACTGTCACAGAACAGAACAGGGTTTACGGACTTAGTCTGTCTGTTCTCTTTCCCCCGGGGAGCCAGATCTTGTCACAGTAGTGAGAGGCTGGGTACCATTTTTGTGTTGAGTTTCCTTCTAAGGTGGGGGTCTGGGCCCCACCAGTGACATGACCATGAAGTTTGGGCACAGAGCTATATTTCTATAAAGATGTGATTACGTTGATATGACTTACAAATAAACTGGCCAGTTTCTTAGCTCATTAAGATCTTAAGGCTGGTCACCCTTGTAAGAACAGTTTCTCGGTGGAAAGAGCCAGAAGTCTAGTTCCAGGGACTGCTGGGAAAGGAGCACAGAATCTTGATTTGATCTGACGCCCTGACCCCCAAAACCCCACCCCGCATGATGACTGCCTCCTCATCATGTCGTAAAGCTTCCCTCTCAAAGGGCTTGTGACATAGCTCACATTGATTTATATAACTCACATCTTATTTTTACAGAATTTTCAGGGATGTAAACACACTGTTAAGTAGAACTTCATGGAGAAAGAAAACCAACAGATCTGAAAAATTATTCAATTTGTTTTAGGGAAAACGGGAGATATGCCTCACAAAATATTAGTCTAGCCCTGGATCGGATCAGTACACAACTTCGTTCACTTGTCTCTCCTTCTCCAAAGTGGTAAATACCCAGGAATTTCCCATTAATCCCATCAAGAAAAACTTCCCTGTGTTTTGTTTAGTTTTTGCTTACTAACTGTGAATCAATTTTATATTCTCTTATAGGGCAAGCTAACCATGGCAATAATGAAAACTAATGCTCTTGCAATATAGTAAAATAAGATATTAGTGGAAAGGACCAAAATTTCTCAAACTTTTGTCTACTCCACAACAACCTCATTCCTATTTACTCAGCCCCTGATTATTCTTAGAGCTCATTACAGAGGGACTGACCTTCCTCTAAAGATGGCTGAGGGTGCCCACCCATGTGTCCAGGCCACAGGACAGGAGAACAAAAAGAAGTCTAAGAGAGGACCAAGAGTTTCTTCCTCTAGAGGGCCAGCGGAGGGCGCATGCCTCGTGGGAAGAGTGACACCATCAGTGTCTCCTCCAGGCTATGGGAGGGGGTGGCCGGGACAGGATGGAGCTGATGGTGGCTCTCTGATTTCTCGCGTCCTACTTTAAGCCTCTGGTGATTTGAAGACCTTCTCTCTAGAAGAGTAAGAGCAGGAAGTGAGGAAGGCATCGGCAGTCTTCGCTCAGCGTTGGGGGGGTTCTTGGAGGTGGGGACGGACAGATGCAGGAAAGAGCCTTGGAGGGATATGCGGGGGTGGAGGTGGGATGGGGTGCTTAACCAGGGCCTGGGAACTTGGAAGAGAAATCAGGCCCGAACAAGAGGAGGTGTTGTCAGAATGGCCAACAGATCCCACATCACCCAGGCCCTGAAGGCGGGTCCAACATCAGGGTGTACAAGCCTCCCACCCAAGCCCGTAGGCCGGGCCAGAGGTCAGAACTCTGATGCAGCAAGAAGCCCAGCTAGAAGTTTCGGGTCAAAGAGGCAGATGCAGGAAGAGTTTGGAAATATTTTACTGTGCTGGATGGCTCTCTGGTTTTGTGTTCAGATGACACCCCCCCTCCAAACTGGGAACTAGCACACTGAAAGAGGAGAGGCTGGCTTACCTGTCTCCCCCCAAGTCTGGGTGCCGGGCACCCATTTGGCTCAGTGTTGGGGGTTCAAGAGGAGGGAGGATCAGTGAAAAGAGGAGCACAGGAGTCTGTCCTGCCTGTGAGAGCTGCTCTGAAAGGAAAGCCGGAGAGGGATCCTATAAGGGGGCTGTGGAAAGAGCCGAGCACCTTCCCAACACAAAGTGAGAGTATTTCATTGCTGTTGCTGCCCAGTTCAAATGGAATCCTGTTCCATGTGCGGAATGTACACATTCATACAATAGAGGAGGAGTCGGGGTCCCTCCTCACTCGGCCCCACTGAGCCTCAGTCTGCTGCTGTCCAGTGAGGCCAGCAGTGCCCCCTCAGGCGGTTGTGAGCATTGAGTGAGGTGCCTCAGACGGGTTCCCACTGCCCTCCCTCCCGGGCTCTGTCACACTGCTGCCCCCACAGGACCCCAGCCGGGGGGAATATGCAGCTGAAGTCACACCTACCCAGCCGTCACTCTGCTACCGGCACCCACCTGACTTGGCCCCCGGGGATGAGACCAGACCCAGCTTCGCCTCTCCTTGTACCCACAGGGTGCTGGCTGAGTGGGCTTAGAGCTGTGCACCCAAGGCTGGGTTGTCAGCATGGTACTTGTCTGGTTCTGCCTACATCTCTGATGGAGAACTGCCAGGCCGGACATCATCTGGAAAGGGGAGGCAGTTTTGTCCTGCCCAGGAAATAATGTTGACAACCCAGGAGTCTGTGACTCTTGAAGCCCCCTTCCTTCTTGTTTGCGGAATGCCCTAAGTTCACGTAGGCTCTCCCAGAAACAGTGGAGAGAACTTATTTCATGTCTTCCTTCCCTCACCCATAGCACAACTCCTATGGGGCAGTCTGTTCTTGCTTCGGAAGTGCTTTCTGGTCAAGGCCTGCCTAGAAGCGACAGGGATTACTGTGGGGTCCTGGATGCGAATGTAGCCACGGGCTAGGCAGAGGTAGGTCTGCCGAGCCAAGACCATGGCCAGACCACTGGCTCTAGAAAGCACCTGCTGCCACAAGTACCTCCAAGAGCTTTCTCCTCGTGGGTGAGCTTACTCCTGGGTTAGGCAGCACTCGGAGACTTCAGCTCTCTGTCATGAAGGCCATTGCTTTCCTGAGGGCCCGCCCTTCCCTGGGTCTCAGTCAGGTGGCAGTGATTTAAGTTGGGACCCCAAGCCTCGCTGGCCGTCGGGATCTCCTGGGGAAGGTTAAAATGCAGTGCGTGGGCCTCTCGTCGAGACTCGAGTTCAGTGCATCTGGGCTGAGTCTAAAGTTGAATTTAAATCAACCAGGTTTGGGAACCTTTACTTTTTGTTAGTGTTCTGGATTTTGTTGTTGTTTATTTTTTATTTTGAAAGAGTTTTAGACTTAAGTTGCAAAAAGAGCATACTTGCCTTGTGTCCCTCACCCAGCGCCCCCTAATGCTAGCACCTTGCACACCCTAGGACAACATCGAAACTAAGAAATGAACCTTGGTGCAATACCATTAGCTGAACTAGAGGCTTGATTCAGGTTTCACCAGTATTTCCATGAATGTCCTCTTTCTGTTCCACTGCCCTCCCTGGGCTGTCCTGCTGCATTGAGATGGCATGTCTCCTCTGATGTGTGGAGGACATTTTAAGAGCTTGACACTTTTGAAAAGTACTGGTCAGTTATTTTGTAGAATGCCTGTCAATCTGGGAAACCTCTGCTTCTAGTGGACAGATACTTGAGGAAAAACAAGATGGAGGGTGGAAACAAAAAAAAGAACTCAGATGGTTAGATAATCGACATGAACAGAACAAAGTGAACCAACCCACAGACAGTCTAATGTGGAATCAGTAATCGTGATAGAGCTAAAAAGAGTTCCTTATATTTAAGTCCAAGAGGCATGACTGAACCTGGCATTTTTGCCCCAGTCAGTGGACGGGTCCCTCAGGGAACGAGGTATGGATAAACAGCAGCAGTCTTGTTACTTCCCAGCCACCAAAGACATGCGTTTAAGACCTCTTATAGTTCTGATATTAGTCCCCGAAGTCCTGGACACACTACTCTCTGTATATTTGGTAGAAAATCTTGAGTAGAATCTTAGGGATGAAAAAGCTCACTTATTTCCAAATTGTTTGGCATTATGTGCAAAGGAGAAAAAACCCTCTCAGTGATCTGAAGTTTGAAAGAGTGCAAATAGATCTCTGTCATATGGAAGTACCACTCAGTGGATGTCCCATGGGTATGAAAGACGGTCTGAATGTGTCCTGCCGTTTCCAGGGCGGGCTGGGTCTCACATGTCCTGCCTTCAGTCCCTCTGTGGACCACTTCCTGTGTGCCCTCGGGCTAGGGACTTGATCTCTCTGTGCTGTCCGCTCACTTGCTGGAGAAATAACAGCACTCTTCTTGGGTTTCCATAGAGAGTAGATGGAATCATCCAGGTTAACCCTCAGGAAAGGGAGGCTGCCATCACTGTTCTCAGATTCAGCTCGTTTTTAGCAAAGAGCCACCTGAGAGCGCTTTGTAGGATCAGAATATTGTTCAGTTCTGGGGGCGGGGAGAGAAAAAGAACTTACAGTTTTTCCCTGAGTCCCCAGATGCCCCTGTGCTGCGTGTTGACAGCGGAGGCTCTCCTGTGTCTGATCCGCTGCTGTCACTGCTGCCTCGTGAGAGCTGTCACCAGTGCAGAGAGCGGCGGCTGGTGCCGGCACAGTGACCCGTGCCGTCTGCGGAAGAGCCACAAGGCACACGGGGATGAACATACGCACGGGCCGGTGTCTGTTAAGCGGCTGCAGGGAGGGGAGGCAGGCGCGTGCGACAGGCTGGGGAGGCGCTCAGGGGCAGCCGGAGCGTTCAGGAGGGAAGCAGGAGGGGAGAGCGGCCCAGACGTTCTCTATCAGACATACGCCGCCCCCCGCCCCCCGCAGGACTGGAGAAATCCCCTACTTGATGACTTGTTTCTATTATACAGGCTCCATATCCTGCCAGCCCTCTTCTTCTTATGTCCCAGTCCTTTTTTGCTTTCCAGAGACTGAGAGCCAACACCCTCTCCAGCCGGGGTCTGCTGCCCTGAGCGTGTCTCCTCATACCGTGTCCCTGTCAGTCCCCTGCCTCCCTGATTGCAATACTTGGCTCAGGGTAGAGGCGCAAGTAACATTGGCAGAGTGAGTGAGTGAGTGAATGAATGAATGAACAAACGAAAGAACTGAGGAGCGGGCAGATGGATGGATGGCTACCCCAAGAGGCCCTCTCTCTGCATAATTTGAACGGGAGCACAAAACCGATTTCAACTGCTCATCTTCATTCCACACGTCTTTTCAAGTGGTAGTGTGACTTCTTAGCAAAGGAAGGGTTCAGATTCTTAAGGTCTTTGGGGGGGGGTTACTATATGACTTTGTATATGTATATGTACGTTACTATATACATCACATATTTATGATGGGCTGGTTGTATTTAATATGAGAGAATTTATCTCAAGTGTCACGAAGGCCCACGGAAAGTCGGAGTCCATTAATGGGGTAGGTTTTCCTATGAATTCTTTTTTAGGGACACACCTGGCGAGCAAAGAGACCTGGCCTATGCTGGCTTTTCCCCCCACAGCACAGAACACCTGAGCCCAGGCAGAAGGGGCAAGGGAGGACCCCAAGGGGTGTGGCCCCTAAAACAAAGAGTAGGCTACGAGGCTCAGGCCAAAGCAATGCCATTAAGCATAGTTCTCTTCTCTGCGCCTGTTCCACAGAGGCCGGCCCGATGCCCGAATCCGTGAGATGACTGCATACCCTACAAGGTGCCAGGGCCCTTATTTACCATCTTTACATGAACTGAACTGAACAGCGCAGTTACAGGACTAAAGCAAATGCATGAACAGAGGTTAAGGAAGCATCTTGAAATGCCTCCTGTGAAATGCCCATCAGTTTGTGACGGCTTCTGCAGTCACCTGGCCAAGCATGTGCGCCTAAAGGCTCAGTGATTACAGTTCACAGACTCCTGTCCCTGCCGCCTTCTGTGCCTAATGAAATTTGAGATGCCCTGCTCATGCAGCATGGACTTCTTCAAGCCCAATTTTGTATCTTAGAAGTCTTGGCAGTCCTTGTCAAGAATGAGAAACATTTTATCTTATTTTCTGCCATTAAAATTATCTTTCTTTAACAAACACTTGAAGGAGTGTTTAAAGAACATAAAAGGTTATTCCAAACTAGTATTTTTATTGCTGCCCCATAGAACAAATTCCATTACTCATTTAAATGCAATCTGCCTCCAGCCGAGGCTCTGGAGCCAAACATTTTGTCTGGACGAGTTAGACAGTCTGGAGCCCAGGGGCCAAGGGTGGGGGGAGGGTGAGCCAGTGCAAGAGCGGCTGCAGACAGATGGCTGGGGAGCCCAGAGCTACGCTTGAAAATACGGTCGTGTGTGGAGGCATGATTTGAGGGTAACCCTCAGCACAGAGCTTTGTGTCTCTGTTTGTGTCAAATCCACACTTGACATCTGTGAGTCTTCTAGCAGTGTTTTGATTCTTTAAGTCCCAAGCACACAATAGTTCTCCATAAAGTATTTGTTGATTGACCAATTGATGGGTTAGGTGTTGGCCCCTGTTCAAAGTGCTGATTCCCGGGAGAGAAGAAACCATTTATTCATAGATATTTAGACCCTGTATGTTTTACCAGATCTCTTCAGATCCTTTGCCCACAGGCTGAGTGGGCTTAGAGGAGGACAGGAAGGCATGGAATATGTGGTGTTGCTTGTAGACATGTGAGCTGGGATCCTGGCGTCTGTATCATCTGAGGCCTCCCCCTGAGGGGGCAAATACAGGCCCTGTGGCCACAGGGGGTGCGGGGAGTTGGGTGTGGCACGGGAAGATGGGAAGACACTGGGGTGAGCTTTACTTTCTCCACATTCTGATCAAGGGCCTGCCCTACTCGTCTCAGGTCCACTGTGCGATTTAGGGTTTAGGGTGGAAGGTATATCCATAGCACGTCTCTTCTGAAAATAGAGCAAATACCCCAAACTCCCTATGACCTTATGTAGAAAGTAGGCCAAATACAACTTAGAAATTAAGGGACATGTAATTAGACAACCTTTCAAATGAAAGGACTTGTCTTGGAAGGGACAGCTGTCTCCTCATTCACCCTTATCCAGCCTTTATTTTGATGTCAGAATTGATCAACACTAAACAATGGGAAAGCCCATAATGCCAAGCTAAACACAAGCTAATTCTTAGTCACGTATGAGCATTCGTCCACCTGCCAGTCGTAGGCCCCAGAGGGGAGTGTCGCTGGTCCTTCTTGAGCCTTGCATGTTTCACAGAAAACATCTACCGAATCCAGGCAGAAGTTTGGCAGTTTGCTCCCTGGCAGCCGGTCCATAAGGAGTCAACAGTTATTGCCTCCAGAGCCCCTTTGATGAGTGGAGACTAAGAGCCACAACGCTGTTAGAGATTCGTCCTGACTGCCGCCCCTTGCCCAGTTCTGTTAGCACCTTGCTCTGCCGGGCCAGGTCCCCCAGATCATTGCTCATCCTACAGATTTGTGGGGTTATCTTACCTAGTTTGCAGTCATTGGAACTGTCAGGACTGTTCCAGCTCCGATCCACTCCTTACGCTGGCCAGACGCCGAGCTCTCCACATGCCACCTGTACTTCACTGGTGCACCCGTTGCTCAGAACCCTTATGAGGGTGGGCCTCCTTTCTACCCAAGTGGAGGGACTTGGCTCTTCAGGTCAGCCTCTTGCAGCGCCCGAATTGTCCTGCCCTGGCAGGTAGATGGCCAGGCACTTCAGCAGGAGCGGGATGGGGCTGAGCATCTGTGAGCCCTGTGACTACCCTGGGGGGTCTTGGCGGGGGGCGATGGATGACCACGTGCTGGCTGTTAACACCTCCCTGTCTTCTCATCCCTTTGTGATCTGCGGGTGCTGCTGCAGTGCGAAGGACCCTCAGGAGCGGCCTGACTCCGGAAGAAGCCAGAGCCCTGGGCCTGGTCGGCACCACAGAGTTGCAGCTGTGACACCTGTGGGAACCCTGAGAAGTGTGCCCAAGAGTGCAAATTCCTGCTGGACAGAGTCCCTCCAGCTGGGGGTGAAGAGACTTGACACTAACATCCGAAGGTTCTGAAGGGGAGTGTCCATGTCTAGGTGTCTGCGTGGGGCACACTGGGCACTGATGGGGCTCTCTCGGCGTCTCCTTCACACACTTCCGTCATTGTGTCAGCTGTGTTTCTCGTGTTTCCTTGACACCTGGTTTAGTAGTTCCAAAGTGTGACACCTTTTCTGTGCAAGGAGCAGCCCTTTTATGGAGCGGATCACTTCGGTCACAGTTACTGTGGGCATGTGAGGCAGGCTGATTAGGTTCACAGACTGGGTCTGTCCGCGACACCAAAATATCCAGATGGAAACTCCAAAATCGTACACAAAAAGAAAGCACAGATTGTTTACCAGTTGTGGATTTTAGATGTACTAAATGTTTATATAAATTCATAAATGTACACCATGTTTCAAATACTAAATAAATAGAGTTTAATGCCGTGGCTGGAACTTTTCTTCTCTTGGGCGTAAGGCCTCAAACAGCTCCAAAGGCTCACCTCCTGAATCAGGGAAACCTTTTCTCAGGTTCGTCAGAAGGACTCTGGCTTGGAATGGCCTCCAGGCCCTTTGGCTTTCTTGTTGTTGTTTATTCTTTTGTGTTAATAGAGTGGGAAGTGCCTGCCAATGTGCCTTTTGTAACTCCTTATTAATTAGGCATCAGTGTTTTTTGCAGGACCTGTTAGCATGACCTCATACAGATCACCTTATCCAAGTATTTTGTTTTGCTCCATTGTAATGCTGATGCAAAAATTAGAGTAGCATTTAAAAACTGAATTGTGCAACTCACTTCTTATGTAAAAATTCATTTTCTCAAAAAATTGACTAAGTTGCCAAAACAAAATGGAAATTTAAAATTTTGTCTACAGAGAACCTCAGAGTGACAAATGTAGTCCTTGGCACTTGAGTACCGGTCATCAGAAGCTAAGGTGTCCAGTGGGGAAGGCACTGCCAGGGGCCACCCCGGGGTGGCTGGTGCCTGGGTGGTGGCCGAGCCTCCACAGGAACCCCTCAGCCCACTGGTGCCCGGTTCCCGGGCTGGAACCTCTATCTCTGGCAAGAGGGAGAGGTGAACCACCGCACAGGTAGATGGTCAAGCCATTAATTCCATGTTTGCGTCACTCTTCAAACCTCTGTGTGCCTGAATCTGGGTGCATGTGATTTACAGGCAAGATGTAGTCGTGCTGCCTGAAGAGCAGAAGATCAGATGCTCTCCCCGCAGGCCTCCGTGACTGTGTCCTCTGCTTCGGCATCCCCGCTCTCCTGAGAGCCTGGAAGCTCTTTCCAGCAGGTATTGGTCAGATAATACGTGATGAAAGTGAGCACCCCAGGAAAGCCCGGAATCTGCCAAGAGGAGGTCTGTGTATTACAGACAATTGAGTTTAATCACTGTATTGAAAAAGATACATAGGTTATTAATGCTTATTTTCTTATGGTTCTAAATAACATGTAATATTGTGATATGATGTGGCTGTTTGTCAGAGCGTTTGTTATGTCCGCAGCGAATACGGACAGAGAGCACCTGTGTCGTGGGGATTGGGACGTGCAGACACAAGACGCATTTTTGTTGCACCATTTAGTGAACAGATGCTTCGATGTCCTTCTAGGAGCCCCTGGCGCTCTGCCGGGAGTTATTGGTTTGGAATAAAAGGTCACGTTCAAAAGGAAGCGACTGAATAAATCTGAAGTTAATTTTATTTTAGGTATTAAAAAATACTCAGAGGAAGCAAGCAAGGTCAACTAATGTCTTGGTTACAGCAAGGTACGGAGAGTCTTTTTATTGGGAACTTGGTTTGGTAGTTCTTAGCGAAATTGAAGGATTATTCCTGCTGCTCATTTCTTCCCTCCTTGTTGCCACTTACTCTGGCTTCCTCTATCAGTGTTTGTTTGTTTGTCTTAAATTAAGGAGGTTAGGCTTCTCTGGAAGACCTGTGAGAAGCATTGAACAAAATAGTACCTTACCCTCGGGAGATGCTTCGCGACCGTTGCCGGTCATCACCATAGGTATTCTCCTGCCTCTTTCTGAAGTTAGTTTGGAATTACAGAACTGCCAGCGAAGAAGGCAAACTCTTCTGTTACAGAGGCCTGGGTTTTGGTTTCTTTGGAATCTTAAGGTTTTTTTCGATTTAAAAATGACTTAGGGATTTGGGGATGGAAGGGAGGATGCACAGGGCCCAGGAGGGCTGAAGACCCCGTTTTGTTTTCTCCTAAGCCCATCATCAAATACAGTGCAAGATCAGAGTCAGGAGACCTGGTTTCTGAGCTCCTAACCTGCGGGCGGCTGCCTCATTGTCCACCGCCCCCAAATCTACCCTGTCTGTGCTCATGGCCCTGAGATAGTGTATCACCAGATACCACCACAGGAGGCTAAATCATGACCACCCAAAGAGAGCAGATCCCAATCACAGGAACCTGTACATGTGATAAAGAAGGGTCTTTGCAGGGGACCCCTGGGTGGCTCAGTCAGTTAAGCTTCTGCCTTCGGCTCAGGTCATGATCCCAGGGTTCTGGGACCGAGCCCCACCTCAGGCTCCTTGCTCAGCGGGGAGCCTGGTACTCCCTCTGCTTCTGCCTGCTGCTCCCCCTGCTTGTGCGCTCACTCTCTGTGACAAACAGATAAAATCTTAAAAAAAAAGGGGGGGTCTTTGCAAATGTGAATAAAGTAAGGAAAGGACCCAGACATGGAAAGATAATCCCGGATTAGCTAGGTGTGCCCTAAATCTAATCATAAATGTCCTTTTAAGAGAGAGAGGTAGAGGGAGGTTTTATATGCACAAAAGAGGAGAAGGTCTTAAGACAGGCAGAGATTGGAGCAATGCGGCCACATGCTAAGGAATGCCAGCAGCCACCAGAAACTGAAAGTGGCCAGGAACAAATTCCCCCCCACCCCCGCCCCGCCCCGAGCCTCTGGAGAGAGCATGGCCCTGTTGGCACTTTGGTTTTGGCCCAGTAAAACTAATGTTGAACTTCTGGCCTTTAGAACTGTAAGAGAATAAATTCCTATTGTTTTAAGCCAGCAAGTGTGTGGTAATTTGTTATGGCAGCTCTAGAAAATTAATAACAACCATTAGTCACAAATGTGCAGCGAGGGCCTATTATAGAGGTGACCCTGTGCCAGGAGCTGGGGACTCAGCTGGAAAAGGAGAGTCCTGGTCCCTCCCCTTAGGGCCATGAGAGGCAGTCCTCAACTGCAATGAAAATTTACCTTAATCTGCAGCTATTTATACAGTTTGCCAGAGAAGTGAGTAAAAATAAAAATACCTGACTGCCTAGGAGAAGGGATGACATTTTGCAATTGCTGTTGAGGTTCATGATATTAAAATGCCCCATCAATTTTTGTCACAAAAGACAGCTTATTTGGTAGAAAAATTCTGTTGCTAGGCAATTCGTGGGGCATGGACTTTCTGAATGATTTTTAAGAGAGCTAAAGTATTGATGGCATCTCTGTGTGGACACTTGTTATGTGTTATTTTATATAATCCATATAGCCATTCTGCATTTTCATTTTATGTACGAAGAAAGTAAGGATGAGATACTGAATGATTTGCCCCAGGGGCAAAAGATAGGAAGTGATGTGTTCTGGCTTCTCACACCAGGCCTGGTTTTGTTCTTTTAGAAACCTTAGGAAAGCCTGTTAATCAACAGTCAACTCCGCTTCAACATGTTCTCTTCCCGGCATGTGGCACGGGCTGACCCGGGGCTGGGCCTCGCGGGTGGAGAGCCAGTCAACCCCACACTGACCAAGCCAAACTCTGGAAGCCTGGCAGTGTACCGGGTGGCCACACCATCTAAACTCCTGCTGATAAAGGGCTCATAATCATGCACAAATCTTACATCAACGATTAGTTGGCAGTCCACTCACCCAGACACCCAGCCAGCCATCTCCGTGTATGTCTAGCACAAGTAGGAAAGGTTCAGAAGCATCTTTTGTGACTTTGCGATGGAATGATTCCTACTCTGATTGGTGAAAGGATATGGGAGAGTTTATTCAGATTGCTGATACTCAACTAAGGGAGGGCCAAGCCGTTTATATTCTCTTAAGGAGCACTGTTTAATTATCGCATTTAAAAAGAGTATTTGGTTTTTGCTTTTTGGTTTTTTTTTTTAAAGATTTTATTTATTTATTTGACAGGGAGATAGAGACAGCCAGCGAGAGAGGGAACACAAGCAGGGGGAGTGGGAGAGGAAGAAGCAGGCTCATAGCGAAAGAGCTCGATCCCAGGATGCCAGAGCCGAAGGCAGACGCTTAACGACTGCACCACCCAGGCGCCCCTTAAAGAGTATTTGTTTAAGGTGATCCACCTGAAGAAGTACAGATTTGTGGTTTTGTAGTTCAAACACCATTTCAACTGTTGACTTAGTGGAGATTGTTCCTCATTACTGGATGAGCAACATGATTTGCTTCCAGAACATTTTGTAATTTAGAAGTAGAGTATTACATGTACAGGAAAATTAAATCAGCTGGATACTTATAACAGCTCAGAATGAGAAACAGCATGTCCTGACCATCACGGGGAATGACTGTGACACCCTGCTCCTCAGGATTATGGAGGATCAGTGTGTGCTGGGCCCTCTGCTCGTCCAGGGCGGGACACTGCGGGTTCCTTGCTTGTGGCTGGTGGGCCTGGAAGAGGTTTGCATGGACCAGTCGCCACGTCTGCAGAGACTCAGGCACACTCACCTCATCTCCCATCAGAGGGGCTAGACAGGTGGTGTCTATTTAATACATTTTCCTCTATTCATTTTGATATAATCTAGAAGTTATCTGATTTAGGTGGAAATGGGAAGAGATGGGTTTTGGTCAAATGGAAAAGATACTCCATAGAGGGCCTGCACAGCCTGTTAGATACCCAACATTAAATCAGCCACAAGGTAAGTGGGGTTCCTTTTGTTACTGTGTCAGCAGTGGGCCTGCCTGTCCTAGGACAGGTTACTGCAGTACTTGGGACTATTCGGTGGACCTAGCTAAGTGGGGGGCCTTGTCTCTTGCACTTCCAGAAAATAAAGTAGGAAGCTCAAATTCCTTCTGAATTCCTGCCCCTTAATAGCCTTCACCTTAGAAATGCGTGAAACCCGCACTGCTCTCTGGAAGGGGGTCCTGGGGATGGACATTAGATGCTTCTGGGCAGGGAAGTGGGCTAGGTAATGGAGACAAGTCACCCTGTCCTACAAATACTTGAATTGTGTACCCAATGGAATAATTATACTTTTGTAAACCTCAACTTTCAAGTAAGAATAAGAAATGTGCTACCTGCACAGGAAGAGCTGGGTGCTAAGGGAAGCTTTGTAGCTGCTTTATCCAGTCTCTGAAAAAAATGTCCTAGATGATACACTGATTTAAACAAGGTCCTCTTTACTAGAACTCAGTACACAGTAGCTGGCGGTAGACCTGGCTACAGGATTAGAGCAATTCAGTCAACATCAGAGCCCTTCTTGATTAAGAACATTAAGGCATACGATTGGAAATAAGAGAATAGAATTGATTCCCACCTCAACCCAACCTTAAAAATGCAGTCTCAACGGAAGGAAATGGTTCTAATCCAGCATCCACTCTCAGCAGGTGATATGAAAAAAAAATAATTTGTATTTCTTTGGAAGAAAAACTGTCCTGAAATTGTAAAGGTTGTGGAAATTGACAACTTCCTAAATCAACATATGTATATAGAAGTTCACCCTTGGGTTAAACTTTTTGAGGTTGTATTTATGAAAAGAATTATATAAGGCAAATTTTTGAATTTGTCTTGTGATGGACTGAATTCTTCCTGTTTTTAATGGATAATATTGAAGGTGATTTCCCACTTTTTTTTAAATGGTCTAAAACATGATTTGTAGAGATAGTAATTAAGGCCACAGTAGTCCATTTCAGAATCAAATTTTTAAAGGAAAAAAGTTTTTCTTATTAAATTTGCTTAGTAAACCTATATTCTGGAATCCTCATACTCTGTTCCAGAACCTGTTCCAGAACCTGCGCGTCGCCGTGGTCTAGAGCCACCTGTGGGAGGTGTGGCTCAGAAACCTCCACACACGTAAATGCACCTTCAAGAGCAATCTACCTTCATCTCTCCCCCAAGACAGGTGTCGTCTTATTTACAAATCAAGTTTGAAAGTGGACGGTTGGGAACGAGAGCCGTGGCAAAGGTAAGTGGGTTTTCCAGAGGTTTAATCTTGCCCTTCGTAGTTGGTCCTTTATTTGCAGCTTTTGCTTGAAGGATGAGGTCTCTCCCGTAGTAGGACTTGCACTATTCTGTGGGCTGTTTGTGTCCTTGCTCTGGTTGGTCTCTGGGCTATTCTTTGCCAATCTTTATGCTGTGAAAAAAGATAACTGATCTCCAGAAGAATTGTAGGTACGTTGAGAAATGTTCTTTCTTATTTCTGAGCTCGGGAGGGTGTTCTCCAAGTCAGGCCCGCGTGTTGCTGTAAGGGCAGAGGAGATAAGCTGCTCAAAGATGCAGAAACTTGCTCTTTTATTTCTGTCCACTTTCCATGTTGGACACTGCAGAGGCCAAGAGGCTGAGCTGCCTCATGGCCTTTGACTGTCACACGGGGCAAAGCCCAGAACCCACACAGCCCACTGTGCCTTTCCAAGGTGCAGTGACATGCTGACTCATCCCTGGCTTTCCCTGTGAGCCAGGAGTTAAAAAAAGAATATATGAAGTAGGAAGGGGTGCATGTCTTAGAAAAAGAGTGTCTTCAGGTAATTTGTTGAGTACAGTATGAGTGTAAAAGGGCTTTGCAGCAGAGTTATTCTGAGAATTGTAAGGTGAAGACAAGTCCTGTGTGGTTCTAAGGGCTTCCCTGTGGAACTTTCTGTGGTGATAGAGATGTTCTATATATGCACCATCCTGTATGATAGCCTCTGGCATATGTGGTTACTGAACACTTGACATGCAGCTAGAGACACTGAGAGATAGAATTTTAAATTTTAGGTTTAGATGGCCACATGTGGTTGGTCGCTGGCATACTGGATAGCACAGGTACGAGAAAATACACCTTTGTATATACTTTGTTACTGTTTTATTCATTTTACGTAAGAGGGTTTTTTGGGGTAAAATTTGTGTATAAAACTGCTTTGGACTATGTTTACTCCAAGAACTTAAAACCATGTCTACAAAACTATGTCCACTTCCATGCTGTGTTCTGAGCTGTGGGAATTCTTGTCCTCAAAGCAGAGGGCCGTATGATTGGTATTTGGTAAAATACGCACTCCCCTTGCCAACGCATCTGCCCACATGTGCTGTCTCCTTCGAGCCCCCGTCGGGACGGTGCAAACGACCCTGTGCTGTCCACCGTGGCTGAGCACACCTCTGACAAGAGCCAAGTCCACTTGGGTCCTGTGGTGCTTGTTTTCACCATGTCGCCCTCTAGTCGGGCCTCACTACTGCAGTTCACCCTCACCATCCGGGAAGGCTGCTCACAACAGATTTTATCCGTGTGACTAGCTGGGTGGGTATCGAAGACAACCAGTCAGATGGTCTTTCGTTCCGTGTGCTACACGTACCGAGGGTGGGTACTGGGCAAGGCCTGGGTGCTAGGTGCTGTTAAAAACGTAAGCATGGGTTATCAGGAAGATTACATTTCTGAACCCATAAATGAAGGCACATTATCTGATCAGAGATTTTTAGCCACAGCCAGGGATTGACAAGAGGCAGTCTGGGAGATATTGTTTGGATGCCAAAACATGGGAATATCAGCAACAGATTTTGTGATGGCAGGGTCTTCAGACAGAGGTGGTCTGTGAGCTGAATGAAAGTGTCCTGCTTCTAAAATAAAGTAGTGGCTGCCTTTTCGCAATTTGCCTAAACTTTTAAATTAACTGCACTTCACACAGTTTTTTTTTTTTTTTTCTTAATCGCTTTGCTTGGTTGTCTGCTCCTACTTGTCTAGCCTGGACTTAAATATGAGGCAGCTCTTGATTTGGCACAAAATTGTGTGTTAATTGATCTGAAGTTTAATCCTTTAATGGTTCGTGGAGTCCACACCGAGCAGCATGGCTTGCCAAAGTACAGTTGCTGTCTCAACAACCACTGAAGACAGGAAACAGGCAAGATGACCGAAGGTTCCTTGAGTGGTACCAGCATGTGGCACTCCGCCCCAGAGGGGGCTCTCCTGGTGCTCTAGGCTCCAGGGAGAGCTCGGAGGTGGAGTAGACTGGAGCGGGACCTCGGGAGGCAGAGCAGGGACATCTGGCCAGCACTGGCATGCAGGAAACCATACTGGTGTTTTGGAAGGAAAGTGAGTGGATCGGAAGGCAGAGCCAGAGGCTCATATAGAAGGTGAACGGCTAGAAACAAAGGTGGGAGTCACGTTAGGAAGAAGGGAAAAAGAAGGGACTATTCTGATTTCTCAGCTATTAGCTGATTTAATCTTCACAATAGCTACATAATGGAGGCTGTGTATTAACCAGGGCATGCTCAGGTAGAAAAGCTATCCGGTCTGGGTTAGCTTAAACCAAAGAAGAGAATTCATCACAAGACCCCAAGGGTTAAAGTGTAGTCCCTTTATTTATTTTTTTAAGATTTTATTTATTTATTTGAGAGAGAGAGAGAGCCAGTGAGAGTGGTAACACAAGCAGGAGGAGTGGTAGAGGAAGGAGCAGGCTCCCAGCGGAGGAGACTTATATGGGGCTCAATCCCAGAATGCCGGGATCACGCCCTGAGCTGAAGGCAGACGCTTAATGACTGCACCACCCAGGCGCCCCAAAGTGTAGTCCCTTTAAATTGGTACCCACCTACTGTCCAGTGACCCACATTCAGGGGGCCAGATTCTACACAAATGCGGCTACTTAGGGGTGCTGTTCAGGTACTGCACTGAACAGAAAACCGAATACGTGCTGCAATCCTTAGAGCAACTGTTAAGCATGTAATGCAAAGAACTGTAACTTAAAAACCAATAGGTAAGTTAAAATGGAATTATTTAAAAAATTAAAATTGGAAGGGCAAAGACCAGATAAATAGTTACGCTTGGTCATAAGAATTGCTGAAACGGGGTGATGCATGCATGGGTTCATTATTCTACCTATCTTTGTAAATATTTAAAATTCTCCATAAAAAAAGGTTTAAAAAATACAAGTGTTCCCACAGGGTCCCTTCCTTGGTCCTTCTGTTCTAATCATTGTACATGCTTTTGTAGATGAAAAACAGATTTTGAGATCTCCATGTCGTGAAAGCACAACCACTTAGACCCATTAAGTAGAAAGCTGCAGATTCAGGAAGCATTACTGCCACAATGGCAGTTAAGAGTCCTTGCAATTTTGATTTAGTGGGTCTGGAGTGGGATTTGAGTATCTGATTTTCTACACACAAGTCCAGTGACATTGATGCATGTTCAGGTTTGGGGAGGCACAGCTTCAAGGGATAGAATCTATGGATTTTGTTCAAGTTGCCCTGCCAGTCCTGTCCTTGGCTTGGGTGCTTCCCTGCTGTAGGACTCAAGCAGCATGACGAAGTGGCATTTATGCACAATCTTAACTACATCAAGGCCTCGTGAAGCATCTGCCGTTTATTCTCATTTTGTGATTCCAGCATCGTTATCTTTTCCTTGGGCACCTGATTTACAGTAGAGCCGCTTGCCATTTAAATTGCTTTAGTTTTGAGACATAAACCTTGTGGGCGGGACTTCTCCCCACGTAGCTCACTCCACTCACGGGCTGTCTGCGTCTTTCCCCAGGGAGGCCCCCTCCTCCCTTCATCAGGGTGGCACAAGACCGGAGTGGGCACAGAGGGCCCCACACTCAGTGGGCCTCTCGTGTGGTCGAGTGCTCTCCTGTCACTGTCTGAAGTTCTTAATTTAGTCTTTGAACTTGTGTTTTGTAAGTGAAGTCTGAGGAGACAAAGGCACATACACAGCAGCGGAGGCGAGACATGCGGCATGTCCACTGTTCCCCAAACCCCACTCACTCAGGGTCTTTGTGATGCCTGCGTGCATAGAATCCCAGCGGACCCACAATGTGGGGGTTCAGAGACTCAAAGTAGAATCAAGTTATTCCTACAACTGAGTAAGTGGGAGCACTGAGAGCTCCAGGAGGCCGTGCTTTCCGTGTGAACCAGACTTGATTTGAATGCAAAAAGAAGGTAATGGCATTCTAAGAAGCGTGAATGACCCTGGAACCTGGTCATATCCTTTTTCTACTCATGTTACTTTTAAATTTTTATTGTACTCATGTCATTTTCCTTCGTTAGCCATCCATGTCTGCCGAAAATGATTACTTAGGAAAAAAGAAGAAAACATAGGGCAGCTCCTGGTTTTTCTTTTAGTTCTTCCTTACTCATCAGTAAGCTGAAAGAGTGTTGATAGGATGTGTACGTATCAAGAAGTGAAATAATAGTTGAGTGAGGTTTTTTGCAGTGTTTCCAGTGTTCTAGTGAGGACAAAATACATATCCATACAACATGTATACATACATAAGCTATGAAGTACAAATGGTCTAATTTTGGTGAATCTGCATGAGTTCACTGGTCTTCTACTTACATTTAAAACTGGAATTGTGTACTATAAAGATGAATAAAATTAATGCTAATAATTTATAAATTTTTCATTACTTAGGACAGCATTAAGTAGCAAGTAAAAACCCACCATAACAAGATGTGAGAGACCATGGAAGAAGGAGAACGTTTTAGTACTTTTAATGGTACTATTTTCCTAATTTTTGAACGTGAGGCCCCACATCTTCATTTGGCACTGGGTCCTGCACCTCAGGGAGCCAGCCCGGCTCTTCACTGCTCTCCTTTCCTCTTGGAGCCCCCTTCCTTCTCTAGTCTATAGCCTTTTGAGGTGTCCCGCTGATGCGAAGGGCATCATTGCTCTCCTGGTTCCTCTGCTGCTGCTCCTGGGAAAACCAGAACAGGGCCAGGACTGACTTCAAAGTAACTCAGGGGATTCACCAGCATGGAGGCTGGCGTGCCGCAGTAGAGGGGACATGCCTGCTCGACCCCCTTCTAACTGACTTGTCTGGGAGCAGCAATCACTTATCTGGTGCTGCTCGTTCTCCATTTCATTTGATCAGTTCTGGCAGAAAAATACAGACAAACTTCAGCTATTACCCTTCACCGCTTGGGCCCTCTTTGTCCCTTTCTGCCACTCCATGAATTGCTGAAAGCTAGGAGTAGGCAGGACAGGTGGAAAGCTCTGTCGACAGTGGTTTCATAAAAACTCTCTATGACGAGTCCTGTAAAACAATGCTTGGGAGTTGTTTATTTTTTGTTTGTAAATGGTTCAAGTAGAGAATTATCTCCTCTTAAAAAAAAAAATAAATAGATAATTTTGGCAATGTATAAACATCACACTGCAAAACCGGAAACAACAAACTTTATAGGAAACTGAGAAAGGACCAGAGTGAGAATTATGAAAAATAAAAAGAACATATACAATTGTATCTTCAAGAATTTTCATGGAACATTATGACACATCAAAATAAGGTATCCACATTCTCTAACAAAAACGAACTGATCTGAGTAAGGGCAGTACGAAAATATTCTAATGCAGTACTGCCCAACGGAACTTTCTGTGATGATGGAAATGTTCCATTATTTCTGTTGTCGAATAGAGAAGCTACTAGCCACAGGAATACTCACAATGTGGCTAATGCAATTGAGGAACTGAATTTTTAATTTAAACAGCCACCTGTGGCTAGTGATTACCAATTGGACAGCACAGTTCTAATGCCTCATGGGTCAAAAATCAGTCGTTTCTTTGGGGGATTTCTCTAATCACTGCTGAGGGGTGTAGAGGGTTGGGGGTGGAGAGAGGAAAGCTCTTAACAGCTCTATTTAACTATTTAAACAAGTTCTGAAACTCTCCACAGCTTTCAGAGTTAAGAGATGAAGAAAGGACTCTAGGGGAGACCTGAGTATGCCCTTGAACTCCTGGCTAATGCCAGCGGGAGTAAAAGGCCTAGGATTTGGCTCACTCAGATGGGAAGAGGCCTATGGTGCCATTCACAGAATCTGAGGCTTGGGCCATCTGCGCGTGGAAATCATTGCTGTGGGGCTGGCGGGGAGGTAGGGTGCTCATTTCCGGACAGGGTTTCCCGGGCTAGAAGAGGATTTAGAGGTGGACGGAGGACCTGGGGGCCCTTTCTGGCCACCTGCAGGCTGGGCTGGCCCTTTCTTTTTGGGGAGTAAGGTCTTGTTCTTGCTCTTGAACACTCTGCTGGGATCCAGCTTGTTCACGAAGGAGTCGGTCTCTTCTGCAAGTAGGTCTGTGTTGTAGGTGATGGGTTTATACATGTTGAACCACTGCTGTAAGGGAGAATGGGGAGAGGTCACAATTCGAAGGAGAAAGGCGATTGTTTATGCTCTTTAGTGGGGACCCAGAGGTAGAGAGGTGGGGAGATAAGGCAAAGAGAACAAAAGTTTTTATGAAAAACTGCCTCAAAAATCTGTTAGCACTTTCTTTAGGTGAAAGTGATGGCACGTACATTGCTTTATTAAGTCTCATAACCTTTAAAATAAATTCAGCACAAGGACTAAGAATTCGAGTAAACTTCCTTCCTTCTGATCTAGTGAGCCCTGAGCATGAGGATGTAGGTCCCAGATCATCAATGTCCTTCTCACTGTTGTCCTCACACCAGCCACTGCCCGTCAGGTGGACAGGGCAGCACCTTCCCCACTCGACAGAGGCCGGTGGCAGGCCTCGGCTGAGGGAAGCGGCCTGCGCTGGTGCGCTCTTCCCCTCCTGGGCAAAGTCACGATGTTGACTGGCTGGATGTTAGGTGGCATGTGCGCAAAGTGAGGCCCACCAGATGAATACATGGAGCTGAGTCGCTAATTCACTGCCACCCAGCCAAAGTCCTTCCAGGCACACCTGGTCTCAAACTAGGCGGTGGATGAGCAGTACCAGGCAACTCTGTTTGAAATGTTGCCCAGATCTGTAATATAAACAAGGCGCTATCATACAACGGAATATTCTGTATCACTAAAAAGGACAGTTCTGCAATGTACTGATAGGGAATGAACCCCAAGATGGAGTGTTAAGTGAAAAGATGGTGCACAACGATCTGAGAGTATAGTGCACCTGTGATTTAGAATAAAGGAACCAAAAATCACATGCATGTATGTTTTCTATGCAGTAAAGTACCTTGAGAAAAGCACAAGAAAAACGGAAACAGTGGCTGCCTCTGGGAGAGGCTGGGAGGCTGGAGAGCCTGGGAATAAGACTGACTTTGCGCTTCCTGTGTGCACGTACTGCCCATCTAAAACAACACTCAGACCCAAGCCACCAATAAAATTTGATTAGAAGGAAAACTCCCAGGTGATTCTGAGGATCAGCCAAGTTAGGGAACCCTTAGTTCAGTGCTAAGTGAGACTACCCACCTGCACTGGCACCATGTGCCTTGCTTAATGAAAATGCAGCTCTTCTGAATCAGACGGGAAAGCTGGGAATCTGCAATTTAAGCATTTCCTCAGAGATTCGGACACAGTCCACTGTTCGAGATGGCACGTGGCTCTCCCTTACCTTGGCCTGCGGGCTAATGCCATAGCTGGTGAAGGCATACTGCCACTGCGGCAGGCCCAGGTGCGTGATGAGCAGGCGGTAGTAAGCGGTGAAGGTATCTGTGAGAAAATGCCAGTATAACGCTCTGTCCAGGAACCAGATCTCGGTGTCTTGCGCCAACGCTGAAATAGCAGACGAAAGAAATGAACGGATGGCAGAACACTTTTCTCCTTTTATCTGTAAAGTCGATATAATCTCATGATTTAAAAAAACAATTCCAATAGTGGAAGGATGTAAAATACAAGTAAGAGTTCCCTTTTACCCCTTCCGAATTCCCAGGCCCGCTCTCCCGTGGCCACTGTTATGGGTTTTATTGGTGGTCTTGTACAAATCCCGGATCAGTCAGCCGACTGGCCTGTGTGCTGGGCGTTGGCCATCTGTGCATTCAGGCTGACCATTCAGCAGCCCCCTGCCCCAGTCTGGGGTCTCAACTTTCCTGATGGAGACACACTCTGAAAAGCTGTCTTTCTTTCTTTTCTCTTTTCTCTCTTCTTCACTCTTCTCTTTTCTTCTCTTTCTTGATTTTATTCATTTATTTGAGAGAGAAGGAGGCTGAGCAAGAGAGTACAAGCAGGGGGAGCAGCAGAGGGAGAAGACTCCCCACTGAGCAGGGAGCCTGGGGTCTTTTCTGGTTCCATACAAATTTTAGGATTGTTTGTTCCAGCACTTTGAAAATGCCATTGGTTTTTTGATTGGGATGGCGTTGAAAGCATAGATTGCTCAGGGCAGCAAAGACATTTTAGCAATGTTTATTCTTCTGATCCATGAGCACATGGAATGTTTTTCCATCTTTTTGTGTCTTCCTCAATTTCTTTCATAAATGTTCTGTAGTTTCTAGAGTATAGATCCTTTATCTCTTTGGTTAGGTTTATTCCCAGGTATCTTATGGTTTTTGGTGCTATTGTAAATGGAATCGATTCCTTAATTTCTCTTTCTACAGTTACACTGTTAGTGTATAAGATAGCAACTGATTTCTGTGCATTGGTTTTTATCCTGACACATTACTGATTGCTGTATGAGTTCTAGTAATTTGGGGGTGGAGTCTTTTGGGTTTTCCATATAAAGTATCAAGTCATCTGCGAAGAGAGAGTGTTTGACGACTTCTTTGCCAGTATGGATACCTTTTATTTCTTTTTGTTGTCTAACTGCTGTTGCTAGGACTTCTAGTACTATGCTGAACAACAGTGGTAAGAGTGGGCATCCTTGTCGTGTCGTGTCCTCATCTTAAGGGAAAGGCTTCCAGTTTTTCCCCATTGAGAATGATACTCACTGTAGGCTTTTCATAGATGGTTTTTATGAAACTGAAGAATGTTCCCTCTATTCCTACACTCTGAAGAGTTTTAATCAGGAAAGGATGCTGTATTTTGTCAAATGCTTTTTCTGCATCGAGAGGATCATATGGTTCTTTTCTTTTATTAATGTGTTCTACTACATTGATTGATTTGTGAATATTGAACCACCCTTGTGTCCCAGGAATAAATCCCACCTGGTCGTGATGGATTATCCTTTTAATGTACTGTTGGATCCTATTAGCTAGGATCTTGTTGAGAATTTTGGCGTCCATATTCATCAGGGTTATAGGTCTGTAATTCTCCTTTTTGATGGGGTCTTTGCCTGGTTTTGGGATCAAAATAATGCTGGCTTCACAGAATGAGTTTGGAAGTTTTCCTTCTGTTTCTAGTTTTTGAAACGGCTTTAGGAGAATAGGTATTATTTCTTCTTTGAATGTTTGATAGAATTCCCTGGGGAATCCATCAGGCTGGACTTCTATTTTTTGGAGGTTTTTGATCACTGCTTCAATTTCGTTACTAGTTTGGTCTATTCAGATTGTCAGTTTCTTCCTGTTTCGGTCTTGGTAGTTTATAGATTTCCAGGTAGGCATCCATTTCTTCCAGGTTGCTTAATTTATTGGCATATAGTTGTTGATAATAATTTCTAATAATTGTTTCTATTTCCTTGGTGTTAGTCATGATCTCTCCCCTTTCATTCATAATTTTATTAATTTGGATCCTTTCTCTTTTCTTTTGGATAAGTCTGGCCAGTGGTTTATCGATCTTATTAATTCTTTCAAGGAACCAGCTTCTAGTTTCGTTGATCTGCTCTACTGTATTTCTAATTTCTAATTCATTGATCTCTGCTCTAATCATAATAGTTTCTCTTCTCCTGTGTGGCTTAGGGTATACTTGTTCTTTTTCCAGTTCTTTAAGGTGTAAAGTTAATTTATGTATTCGGGATTTTTCTATTTTTTTTGAGTGAGGCTTGGATGGCTATGTTTTTCCCCTTTAGGACACCTTTGCAGTATCCCATCAGTTTTGGACCAATGTGTTTTTGTTCTCATTGGTTTCCATGAAATGTTTAAGTTCTTCTTTGATTTCCTGCTTGACCCAAACATTCTTAAGCAGTATGGTCTTTAGCTTCCAAATGTTTGAATTTCTTCCAAATTTGTTCTTGTGATTGAGCTCCAGTTTCAAAGCACTGTGGTCTGAGAATATGCAGGGAATAATCTCAATCTTTTGGTATCAGTTGAGACCTGATTTGTGACCCAGTATGTGGGCTATTCTGGAGAAAGTTCCATGTGCATTAGAGAAGAATGAGTATTCTGTTGTTTTAGGGTGGAATGTTCTGCATATATCTATGAAGTCCATCTGGTCCAGTGTGTCATTCAAAGCTCTTGTTTTTTTGTAGATTTTCTGCTTAGATGATCTGTCTATTGCTGAGAGTGGAGTCGTTGAGGTCTCCTATTATCAACATCTTATTATCAACCTGTCTCTTTATTTTGGTTAACAGTTGACTTATGTAGTTGGCTGCTCCCATGTTGGGGGCATAGATATTTACAATTGTTAGATCCTCTTGTTGGATAGACGCTTTAGGAATGATATAGTGTTCTTCTCTATCTCTTACTACAGTCTTTAGCTTAAAATCTAATTTGTCTGATATGAGAACTGCTACCCCAGCTTTCTTTTGAGGTCCGTTGGCATGAAAAATGGTTCTCCATCCCCTCACTTTCAGTCTGGAGGTATCTTTAGGTTCAAAATGAGTCTCTTGTAGACAGCATATGGATGGGTCATGCCTTTTTATCCAATCTGCAACCTGTGCTGTTTCATGGGAGCATTTAGGCCATTCACGTTGAGAGTGATTATTGAAAGAAATGATTTTATTGTCATCGTGTTGCCTGTAAGTCCTTGTTTCTATAGATTGTCTCTGTAAATTTGTGTTCTATATCACTCTTGGGGTTGTTCTCCTTTTATGGAACCTCCCTTAATATTTCTTGCAGGGCCGGATTGGTGGTCACATATTCTTTCAGTTTCTGCTGGTCTTGGAAGCTCCTTGTCTTTACATCCATTCTCAAAGACAGCCTTGCTGGATAAAGTATCTTTGGCTGCATGTTCTCATTTAGTACCCTGAATATGCCTTGCCAGCCCTTTCTGGCCTGCCAGGTTTCTGTGGATAGGTCTGATGTTATTCTTATGTTCCTCCCTCTGTACGTAAGAAATCTCTTCCCCCTCGCTGCTTTCAGGATTGTTTCCTTGGATCTAAGATTTGCAAATTGTACTATTTTATGTCGTGGCATTGGTCTGTTCTCATTGATCTTCAGCGGGGTCCTCTCTGCCTCTTGCACACAAATGCCTGTTTCCTTCCCCAGATTAGGGAAGTTCTCAGCTACAATTTGTTCAAATATCTCTTCTAGACCTCTCCCTCTCCACCCCCTCAGGGATCCCAATAATTCTAATATTGGAGTGGTTCATTGAGTCGTTACTCTCTCTGTTTGATGCCTTGGTTTTTAATCTGTTTTTCCCATGCTGCCTCGGTTTCCTTTTCTATCATCTTATCCTCTAGCTCACTAAATCGTTCTTCTGCCTTGTTTACCCTGGCAGTCAGAGTATCCAGTTTAGACTGCATTTCATACATAGCATTTTTAAATTCAGCTGGATTAGATCTCATTTCTGCTCTTAGAGATTCTATATTTTTGTTAATATTTTTCTCAAGCCTAGATATCACCTTGATAATTGTTACTCTGAAGTCTATTTCTGACATCTTGGTTATATCCATATCCATTAATTCTGTGGCAGAGGCCATAGTCTCTGCTTCTTTTCTTTGTTGGGGGTTCCTCCTCTTAGTCATTCTGTTGAGGGGTGGTTGAGGAAATGTACAGAGTCCAAAGTAGTAACCACAACCCAAGCAAGATGCACTTGTTTTATAGGGACCTTAGGGTTGTCGGCCTCTTGTTTTTCCAGCCTGTCTTTGGAGGGAGGGCCTGCGGTACTGTTACTCAGGCAACCCTGTTTGGACAGAGTTTTCCTGCCTCCCTGTGGGGTAGGGAGATGGGCTCAGGGAAAACCAGTTTTTTGGAGCTTTTTTCCTCTGGTGGCTTGGCTTTCTGTGTCTCTTCCGAGAGTCAGAGCAGAAGTGACCACATCCAAACCTCTGTCTCAGAACAGAGAGATCGCAGTCTGCTCTTCACTGAGCTCTCCAGGCTACACTGCCTCAATTTCTTTCTGTGCTGCTAAAAACCACAGTTGCCTGGGTTGTGTGCCCCATAGCAGCTCTCCCAGCCCTTGCTCCCAGGGCCAGGCAAGTCTCTGCTCTTTGTGCTTCTAAAACTGCCAGCTATCCCTGGTTCGCACGTGTACCCCCATAGCTCCAGGTTTCAGTTTGGGGGGCTGCCCTAAAGTCCTCCTCCCCACCCCCCGCTACTGGTCTGTGAGCCTGTGCCAGCGCCAGAGACTTTTGCCTTCCCGGCACAAGTTCATGGAGGCTCTCTCCCCCCCTTCTGTTTATCTTCTGATATCTGCCTGCAGAATCACGGCTCCCTGCTTCATACTTCGAGACCAACCACTGGATATATTCTGTTTATAAAGATCCAGATAGATCTTCTTACATCTCAAACTGATTTCATAGGTGTTCAGAATGGTCTGGTAGATTTCCAGCTCAATTCAGGGGACTGGTTGAAATAGGGTCTCCTACTCCTCCTCCATCTTTTTCCTTTGAGCCTTTTCCTCTTGAGTTCTTACCCGAGGTCTTAGATTGAGGTCTATTCATTCAGGTTTTCAGGTTTTTAACTTGCCTACATGGAGAGGTGTACAAGAAAGATAATGCTTTTCCTGGATGCTTTTCTAATGTGTGAGCCTGCTAGAGGAGTCTATAAACAGAATGACTATTTCATTTAGTTTTTACTCATTTTCCTACTCCCATTGTTTTGCGGTAACTCACAAATGATGATAGCTTAAAAAAAGATTCTAGTGATTGGCCTAGAAGGGGATGCTCAGGGAGGACCAAAGGGGCTTTCTGGGTCCTTACATCTCCAGGAGACCTGGCTGCACCTCCTGGGTCCAGAGAGGAGTATCCCTTTTGTGTCATGACTAGAGAGCAAGGTCATCCATGCAGGACCATGCTTGTCAATGATTCTTACCTGGTTTCCCTCTTTTGTAGACAAGACAAACCTTCCCATTCCCATTGCAAGGATCCAGCTCAAATATCACGCTGCGAGAATCAAAGTGAGGCTTCTCTGGCTGGTTCTCACTGTCTGCAAACCCAGAAGTTAACAGTTACGTCCAAACATACTCAACTCAAACACATACTTATCCAGCATTGCTAGGGTGGGGGAAAAAAACAGGGAAAAAGCCTTATCTCAGACATATTCTTAACTATTTCCAATGTGGCCAAATGAAATTTTTTAAAAAAGATTTATTTCAAAGAGAGAGCAAGTGTGGGGGGGGTGAGGAAGAGAATCCTCGAGTAGACTCCCCACTGAGCGTGAGACCCTGAGATCATCACATGACCTGAGCCAAAGCCAAGAGTCAGACACTTAATCGAATGAACCACCCAGGTACCCCCCAAATGAATTCTATACTCTAAATGCCCAGGAGCTTATCCATGGTCTAAGCCTTCTGTCGGGCTTCTCTATCACAGACAGCGTCACAGAATCTAGGAGAAGGTGACACAAGGAAAACAAACTGAACTTGCTGAGAGTGGGAATACATAAAGGCAAAATAATCCGGCCTGATGTTGACATCTCTTTTTCTCAGGTAATTGCTTTCCCCTTATTTATGGCACTTTATGATCTTTTAATTAGAATCCTTTTTCCTCGGTCTAAAATGTATTTATAATATTTAATATTAATTACATTATAATTAATGATAAGCCTGGCTCAATTAAAAATACCTACCTAGTAATCAAGTATAATGGAGTACCAGAAAAGAGAGACATTTTTAGAAATGAAAGAATCAGAAACCTTTCCTGTTTCTTTCGTTACAGCTATTATGTGATAAAGATTAGTATTAGTGACTGAGGGTGAGAGTTTACAAAACTAGGAGAGACTGGATAAAACAAAGTCTATAAAAAGCCAATTTTTTACTTATACATATAGCCATACATACATTTTTATACAAATGCATAAATATTTACATTTCTAACTAAAACAGTGGTTTAAACATGGCTTTCCCTTCCTCACTCAGTGTGGCTCCTTTCTGCCATTTGTAGATGCCACTCCAGTTTCTGCTCATTTTTGGTTATTCTCCAATCTTTTTAGGTCATTGTCTTTCAAATTTTCCCAGAATTTAGAGTAGTCTTGACTTGGTAAGAGGACTCTGCCATTATCGGGAGAGGAGGAAGTCAGTATTTGAATCTTTTGCTTCCTTTTTTGTCAAATATGCAATGTCACTATTTTTATAGTTTCTCACTGAAATTTTGGTTTTGTTTTATCCCCATGCGTGCATTAGCATATTGTGACTAATAATTTCACTCTTGGGAGTACCAGCGGGTCTCTTTCTCGTTTCCTGTTATTTGTGCTGGTTCTTGCTCATATGGGCGTTGTGTTTTATGTGCCTAGTTATTTTTTAGAAGGAAGTACTTTTTGAAAAATTATTTATAAAAACAATCTGAGGTCTAAGATACTATTATCCTCTAGGGTGGAATTTTCTTTTTATATAAGAACTTTACTCATTTGAAGTATACAATTTAATGGTTTTTAGTATAGTTACAGTTATATAACCATTAAGACAATCAATTTTAGAACATTTCTCTAGAGTGAATTTGTTTCTGCTAGGCGCCTGAGGAGATGAGTAACCTGGAATCAATTTAGTCCAATTTTCGGATTTAACATTTTCGGGGCCACAAGACGACTTACACTTGAGCTTCAGTCCACGAGAAAAATGGTTACTTCTGGTTTATTTTGTCTCCTAGGTACTGCTCTTCATGGTGCCAACCCAAAAAGTAGGTAGTTTTTATGGGTGCCAGTAATGCCTGGACTCTGTTTTATTCCCCTGGTCTCAAAATGGGGCAAATTCACAGCTTTCCAGCATTCTCACAGCCTGTTGTGAAAAGGGCAATCAGTGTACCTCAAATACTGAATCTCTTCCCCCCTGGATTTCTGTCTTCTGGATGTTGAACTGATATTATCTCATCATCTTGTTAGCTCTTTGATGTCTTTAGGGAGGTGGTTTTTATATTTTGCTCTGACTTCTCAGTTGTCTTCAGTAGGAAGGCTTCTCTGAATTACCTGTCTGCCATTTCCAGAAGGGGAAATCTCTTCTTCAGTTTAAGTATGCTCCTAAAAATAACATATAGATGAGCTTTGCTTTTTATTTCAATCTGACAGTCTTTGTCCTTCAAAAGGGAAATTTAGTCCCAGCACATTTAATATTGTGATTGATTGGTCTTGTTTTATTTCTCCTAATGTTTTGTTTCCTAATTTATGTTTCTTCTTTTCTTATTTTTCCTCCTGTGATTCAATATTCCCTTATTAGGTTGGAGATTTAACGTAGATTTTTATTCCTTTAGTGGTTACTCTTTCGTTTGCCTGATTACATCAATAGGACTTTACCCTTATTTGAAAACAACAGACCATTATTTCTCCTAAGTGAGTATGGTGTGCAGAATTCTAAGACCCTCAAGATTCCTGCTCCGTGATATCTATACCTTGCAGGACCTCCTGCCCTTGAGTATAGTCAGGACCTGCGAATATGATGTAGTAGTCACTCCCTTGATTAGTTTACATGATAGGAGACTGCTGCTGCAGACTGAAGAGGCATTTCCCTGCTGGCTGAGAAATAAACTGCCATGTTGTGAGAGGGTCACATGCCTAGACTCTAAGGGCAGCCTAAAGATGTGAGAGTGAGCTCTGGCTAACAGCCAGCAAGAAAATAGGGACTTAAGTCCAACAACTCCAAGAAACTGAGTAAGGCCAACCACTAGTGACCTTGGAAGAGGCCTTTGTACCTTGGATGAGATCACAGCACCAGGTGACACTTTCATTTTAGTCTAAAGACTCTAAGTGGAAGACCTTACTTATTTGTGGCTGAATTCTTGACTCATGAAACTGTTAGATAATAAATTTGTGGCATCTGAAGCCATTACATTTGTGGTAATCTATTACATAAAAATAGAAAGCTCAAACAACAAGACACTCGTTTCCCCCAACAAGGTGTATTATTTCTTCCCTATAGTAGGAGGAGACCTTACACTTTCTGCTTCGTTTCCTCCTTTGTCCTATATTTTCTACTATCTATGTATTAATTGCTAGGGCTGCTGTAACCAACTACCAAAACTGAGGGCCTTGAACAACAGAAACTTGCAGTCTCACAATTCTAGAGGCTACAAATTCAAGATCAAGGTGTTGGCAGAGTTGGTTCCTTTGACGGCTGCAGGGAAACAATCTGTTCAATGCTTCTCCACTAACTTCTGGTAGTTGACTGGCAAATTTAAGCTTTCCTTAATGTGTAGAAGTCCCACCCATCTCTGCCTTCATCTTCAAATGGCATTCTTCCTGTGTCTCTAAATGTCTTCAGGGACATCAGTCATATTGGATTGGGGTCCACCTACACCAGTATGACCTCATCCTAACTACTTATATCTGCAATAACCCTATTTCCAAATAAGGTCACATTCATTCTGAACTGGGGGTTAGGACTTCATTATATGAATTGGGGGGGGGATAATTTAACCCATAACACTTTTATATCTTCCCTCTTTCCTTTCTTTTAGGTTTAGCTTGACAGTATACAGTTGACCCTTAAACAACACAGAGTGAACTGCATGGGCTCACTTATACATGGATTTTTTACAGTGTTGTCAATGTATTTTCTCTTATGATTTCTGTAACATTTACTTTTCTCTTATTTTAGGAATAGTGTATATTACACATAGCATGTACAATATGTGCTAATTGACTGTTGTTGGTGAGGCTTCCAGTCAACAGTAGGTTATTAGTACTTAAGTTCTGGGGGAGTCAGAAGTTTACTGGGATTTTCGACTACATGGAGGGTTAGTGCCCTTAACCCCTGCATTGCTCAAGCATCAGCTACAGGTTTTACAATATTCCTTGCACGGTGTCCCTCTTTCCAGAGTTTTGTTTTGTTTTTTTTTAAGATTTTAGAGAGCATGTGCATGTGGGGAAAGGGGCGAGAGGGTGGCGCAGAGGGTGAGGGAGAGCTCAGACCCCCGCTGAGCGTAAAGCCCAAGGTGACCTGAGCCAAAATCAAGAGTTGGGTGCTAAACTGACTGAGCCACCCAGATGCCCCCGAAAGTTCTTAAGTAACAGTTACACAACACAGGGGCACCTGGGTGTCTCAGTCAGTTAAGCATCTGACTTCGGCTCAGATCATGATCTCAGGGTCCTGGGATGGAGCCCCACATCCGGCTCTGCACTCAGCAGGGACTCTACTTCTCTCTCTTCCTCTGCCTCTCTCCCCCTCCCCCAACTTGTGGTCTCTCCCAAATCTTTAAAAAAAAAGTTATACAACACATTCCTATCTAGATAGATTCCAATCTATTAAGATTAAATGCACACATAACTCTTTCATGAGAGGGTCATTGATCCCTTGTTTCCTTTCCTCCCACATCTTGGGATCTCCATTCAGTCTCAATTGTCTTCTGGTTAGAGTATTAATGTTCTTGAAGTTTTACACATCCTTCCATATTTTTTTAAATAAATTGAGAGGTGTGTTTGGTCTGTATACAAAGGACTCTCGATTTTTACTCCTTGTTGCTCAGTAACCTGTATGTGCTTTTTATCTCTAGTTTCCACTGCCATAAGAGAGGTCTGGTATAAGTCTGATGATTATTTCTTCACCAGTAATTTATTTTTGCCTAGAAGCCTGTAATTCTTTCCCACATTATATAACACCTAGGTGTCTCTTTCTCATCAGTTCAATCTGGGTCTCAGAGAGCCCTTTCAATTTGCAGAGAAATTTTCTTTTATCAGTGTAATCTAGTCTTTTTCTTTTCTGTGAGCACCTGTAATGACAACAGAAGGTCTTCTGGATCTAGTTTCTATTTTTCTTACCCTTTCACCTTTCCCCTCATAATTTCCCCCCTTTTAAATTGATCTACCTGTGCTTTTAAATAGTCTTGCACTTGGTTTATCAGGCTACTAACTCAAATCTTATTTACACTTTCTTAAATTCATCAATTGTTTGAGAATTTTTACTTTTGTTCTACAGGAAGCCTTTGTGCTGTCTTAAATGTCTTTAGCTGTTCTGATTCTTGTTTTTACTTAGGTTTTCATCTCTGTCCTCTAGCAGTTTTATTTGCCTGGTTGTAGATCCTGGTATTTCTTCCTGATCATCCTCTTTTTTGACTGCTGAGTACCCTATATAGTATTTTTCCAATTAGGTTTAATAAGACTTAGGGTCTAACTACTGGACTATGCTAAAAAATGTGAACTCAGCAGGTGACAAAAGGCCAAGTGATTTCTATCTCTATGGCTGTGTAGGACAATGTGGTCTCTACCCCTAGCTGTGTCCTTTGCTAAGGCCCCTTTGAAATCCTCTCTAGTATCCAGTCCACCTCTATCTTCCAACTTAAAAGGCAGGGAAAACTCAGTCTACTTATTTAACAACTTCTTTGCCTTCAGGCATTCAAAAGCCCCAGCACACGTATGAAGCAGATGTGACCTTTCCCCTTCTTGGAGACTCCATACATCTCTGAGTGACAGGCTCTTCCCAAGGTCCTTCACTTTCTAGTCTTTGCTCCTGGATCCCTCTAGTACAGGCATCGCTTGTTTTATTGTGCTTTGCTTTATTGAGCTTCACAGATAGTGTTGTTTTTTTTTTTTAAACACATTGAAGGTTTGTGCCAACACTGTGTTGAGCAAGTCTATTGGCACCATTTTTCCAACAGCATTTGCTCACTTTGTGTCTGTTACATTTTGGTAATTCCTGCAATATTTCAACCTTTTGTATTATTTGTTATGATGATCTTTGATCAGTGACCTTTTTAAGTTTGAACCCATTCTTTACTCCCTTTCCCCCCACATTTTAGGTATACCCTGTCATATTGTACATAGTTTTATTTTGTGAATCCCTTGACTGATTTTTACAGATACACTTATTTTTACTGTTTTCATATTTTTTTCAATTTTTATTGTTCAACGTACATTTGTTCAAATCAGAGAATAGAAATAGTTTTACAGGATACCAAACCCAATATTATAATTCAGAAGAGTCAAACAGAATCTTTGTGGGCATTTGGAATATCAGCAAGCTGTTTGCTTCAGGAAGCATTCTTTCTCTGTGAGGATAGGGCTCATTCATATTATAAATGTGACTTGGGATTCTGGTCCTTTTTTTGATGAAGAGTTTCAGAATTTTCTCTCGTATCTGTTTGGTTTTTACCACATACACAATGGGGTTCATCACAGGAGGAATGAGAAAATGCATATTAGCCATGGTCATGTAGATATGTGAGGCAAGTTTTGGGCCAAAGCGGTACAGTATAGACAGGCAGATCATGGGTGTACAGAAGAGAATCAGAGCACAGATGTGGGAAATGCAGGTGTTGAGAGCTTTGAGGTGGCCACCATAGGATGCAATGCTCAGTACAGTTTTCAGTATCAGGATATATAAAAAGAGAATGAGGACGAAATCAAGGCCCATAATGGATAATACCACAAAAAGTCCAAAGATACTATTGATCCTGGGGCTGGAGCAAGAGAGCTTTATAATGTCAGGATGCAGGCAGTAGGAATGAGATAGTACACTGGAATAACAGGAGCACAGCCTTCTCAAGAGGATAGGGAGAGGTACCTGTACAGTCAAGGTTCGCACTATGGCCAAACCTATCCTGGAAATTGCACTGTTGGTAAGAATGGAATAGTGCAATGGATGAGAAATGGCCACATAGTGGTCAAAGGCCATTGCCAGTATGATAGCTGACTGAAAATCCTGGAAGGTGTCAATAAAAAACATTTGGGTGAAGCAAGCAGAGAAAGTGAGCTCTCGAGCATCCAGCCAGAAGATCCCCAGCATTGTGGGGAAAGTGAAGAGAGACCCATATAAGTGGCAGCTAGCATGGCCAGGAAGAGGTACCTAGGCACATGGAGGGTCTGTTCCCTGCAGATAACTGTCATGATGGTCACGTTGCCTGCCAAGGTAATGAAGCACGTGGTGCAGAAAGGCATGGAGATCCAGATGTGCACAGTCTCCAGACCAGGTATGCCTGTCACCAGAAGGTGGAGAATATGGCTTTAGTGCTATTGGTGGGCAACAGGATCCCAGCGCTGCATGCCTTTCCTAGAATGAAATTTATTGTCTCATTCACAGATGTTAAAATTTGACTTGAGCATTTGACAACTCATAATACCTTTTATTTTAAACTGACCCTGATTTGTATCTATTATGAGTTTAAATGCTGTTTCCCAATACAGAGCATCTGAGCCTCTAGATTAAAAAACGAGACCTGCTTTTTTTGATCAAATTCTCTAGATGTTGTGGTGTTTTAAAGGAAAAATGAGGGAAAAATGTACACTTGATATTATCTAAAGTCCTTCAATTCATATGATGATTTTTCAAAACAAAAAATCCAAAACACATGTGCTTCAAATAATTTTTTTTTAAAGATTTTATTTATTTATTCGACAGAGACAGAGACGGCCAGCGAGAGAGGGAACAAAAGCAGGGGGAGTGGGAGAGGAAGAAGCAGGCTCATAGCGGAGGAGCCTGATGTGGGGCTCGATCCCATAACGCCAGGTTCATGCCCTGAGCCAAAGGCAAACGCTTAACCGCTGTGCCACCCAGGCGCCCCTCAAATAAATTTCTTTTAAAAATCTAAAATCCATACCTGTTCATAGCTATTATTGTAATTACAGTGGTACGTCATGCCAGGGTATGTCTTACTGCTTTGGTCTACCTTGATCCATATTAGACCAGTGCCACTTAAACTGTAGTTCACGGACACATTGTTTTCCATGGACACATATTAACTTCCTATTTTTTCTGCAATGAAATGAGTGCAGAAATTGAAAATAAGCGTTTAGAAACTTTTGCATAGACATATCTGTGCTTCTTTAATACTATTAGTGTACAATAATGCTATTGGATTTTGCACGTATTTTCCATTTCATTTTTCTTAAACATATGTTTATGAAAGTATTTTGTGATTGATTGAAGAATTGTAAGTATATCTTCACTCCATAGCTTACGAAGCACTGTTTCATGCTAATTCATTATTGAATGTAGATATCATTGTTTTTAATTACGTTCAGTTAGCCACTATATAGTACATCATTAGTTTTAGATGAAGTGTTCAATGATTAGTTACGTGTAACACCCAGTGCTCATCACAACATGTGCCCTCCTTAATACCCATCACCTTTTTACCCCCTGCCCTCTGAAACCCTCAGTTTGTTTCCCAGAGTCCATACTCTCTCATGGTTCACCTCCCTCTCTGATTTCTCCCCCTTCAGATTCCCTCCCTTCCCCTATGGTCCTCCGTGCTATTGCTTATGTTCCACATATGAGTGAAACCATATGATAATTGTCTTTCTCTATTTGATCTATTTCACTTAGCATAAACCCCTCCAGTTCGATCCATGTTGATGCAAATGGTGGGTATTCATCCTTTCTGATGGCTGAATAATATTCTATTGTATATATGGACCACAACTTCTTTATCCATTCATCTGTTGAAGGGCATCTCGGCTCCTTCCACAGTGTGGCTATTGTGGACACTGCTGCTATGAACATTGGGGTGCCTGTGCCCCTTCTTTTCACTACATCTGTATCTTTGGGGTAAATACCCAGTAGTGCAATTTCCAGGTTGTAGGGTAGCTCTATTCTTAACATCTTTAGGAACCTCCATACTGCTTTCCAGAGTGGCTGTACCAGCTTACATTCCCACTAACAGTGTAAGAGGGTTTCCCTTTTCTCCACATCCTCACCAACATTTGTTATTTCTTGTTTTAATTTTTGCCATTTTAATTGGTGTAAAGTGGTATCTCATTGTGGTTTTTTTTTTTTTAAAGATTTTATTTATTTATTTGACAGAGATAGAGACAGCCAGCGAGAGAGGGAACACAAGCAGGGGGAGTGGGAGAGGAAGAAGCAGGCTCATAGCAGAGGAGCCTGATGTGGGGCTCGATCCCGTAACGCCGGGATCACGCCCTGAGCCGAAGGCAGACGCTTAACCGCTGTGCCACCCAGGCGCCCCTCATTGTGGTTTTGATGTGTATTTCCCTGATGGCTAGTGATGTTGAGCATTTTTTCATGTGTCTATTAGCCATTTGTATGTCTTCTTTGGAAAAGTGTCTGTTCATGTGTTCTGTCCATTTTTTGACTGGGTTATTAGTTTTTTGAGTGTTGAGTTTGAGTTCTTTATAGATCTTGGATACCAGCCCTTTATCTCTAATGTCATTTGCAAATATCTTCTCCCATTCTGTGGGCTGCCTCTTTGTTTTGTTGACTGCTTCCTTTGCTGTGCAGAAGCTTTTTATCTATCTGAAGTCCCAAAAGTTCATTTTTGTTTTTCTTTTCCTTGCCTTTGGAGACATGTTTTGAAAGAAGTTACTGTGGCCTATGCTGAAGAGGTGACTGCCTAGGATTTCTAGGATTTTGATGGATTACTGTCTCACATTCAGGTCTTTCATCCATTTTGAGTTTATCTTTGTGGGTGTAAGGGAATGGTCCAGTTTTGTTCTTCTGTATATAGCTGTCCAATTTTCCCAGCACCATTTATTGAAGAGACTGTCTTTTTTCCATTGGATATTTTTTCCTGTTTTGTCAAAGATTTGTTGACCATAGAGTTGAGGGTCCATTTCTGGAGTCTCTCTTCTGTTCCGTCGGTCTATGTGTCTGTTTTTGTGCCAGTACCATGCTATGTTGGTGATCACAGCTTTGTAATATAGCTTGAAGTCAGGCAACATGATGCCCCCAGCTTTGTTTTTCTTTTTCATTATTCCCTTGGCGATTTGGGGTCATTTCTGGTTCCATACAAATTTTAGGATTGTTTGTTCCAGCTCTTTGAAAAATGCCAGTGGTATTTTAATAGGGATGGCAATGAAAGTGTAAATTGCTCTGGACAGGATAGACATTTTAGCAATGTTTATTCTTCCAATCCATGAGCATGCAATGTTTTTCCATCTTTTTGTGTCTTCCTCAATTTCTTCCATAAGTGTTCTGTAGTTTCTAGAGTATAGATCCTTTACCTCTTTGGTTAGGTTTATTACTAGGTATCTTATGGTCTTTGTTGCTATTGTGAATGGAATCGATTCCTTAATTTCTCTTTCTACAGTTACACTGTTAGTGTTTAGAGAAGCAACTGATTTCTGTGCACTGATTTTGTATCCTTGTTTTTCATATTCTTAATTATCGTCTCTCCTTTCCCTTCAAAGAGTCTCCTTTAAAATTTCTTGCAGGGCTTATTTAGTGGTCATGAACTCCTTTAGTTTTTATCTGAGGAACTCTATCTCTCCTTCTATTCTGAATGAGAGCTTTGCTGGATAGAGTATTCTTAGCTGCAGATTTTACCTTTTCAGTACTTTGACTATACCATACCATTCCCTTCTGGCCTGCAAAGTTTTTGCTGAAAAATCTGATAGCCTTATGGAGTCTCCCTTGTATGTAATGGTCTTCTTTTCTCTTGCTGCTTTTAAATTTTTTTCTGTATCACTACCTTTTTGCCATTTTAATTACTGTGTATCTCGGTGTGGAACCCCTTGGCTTGACTTTGGTGGGGGGATCTCTGTGCTTCCTAGATCTGGAGATCTGTTTTTCTTCCCCAGATTAAGGAAGTTTTCAGCTATTATTTCTTCAGATAAATTTTCTGCCCCCTTTTTTCTCTCTTCTGGGACCTCTATAATTTCAAATGTTCTCACACTTAATGGAGTCATCGAGTTCCATAAGTCTATTCTCACTTTGCATAATTCATTTTTCCCTCATTTGCTCAGCCTGAAGACATTACTCTGTCTTCCAGGTCATTAATTCGTTCCTGTTTCCTCTTGCCTATTTATTCTACCATGTGCATTTTAAAATTTCACTTATTGTATTCTTCATCTCTGATTCTTTTTTATCTCTGTGTTAAGGGTCTCACGGATGTTCTCCACTATCTTCTCAAATCCAGTGAGTATCTTTATGACCATTACTTTAAACTCTCTATTAGGCATATTACTGTTTCACTCAGGTGTCTTGCTGTGGTTCTGTCCTGTTCTTTCATTTGGGACATATTTCTCTGTCTCATCTAATGCTATGTCTGTTTCTTTGTATTAGGAAAGTCAGCTACATCTCTTGCTCTTGAAAGTAACGGCCTTATGAAGAAGCAGTTCTGTAGTTCCCTATGGTGCAGTATCCCCTGTTCACCGGGACCTGGTGCTTCAGGGATGTCTCCTATATGTGTTGTGTGTGCCCTTTTGTGTCCTGGCCTCTTTCTCCTTCAGTGCAGTCACCTGCAGAGGCTCTCTTTGCCTATTGTGGGCAGTGTTTGGTCCCCAGCCAGGGCAGGGGTATGTTTTAACAAGGTATGCACCAGCCTGTTTGCAAAATGAGACCTGCTGCCACTGCTGCCAGGAGAGGCCAGACCAAATGGATCTGCAAAGTATGCATGGTTGGGGCACTCAACCTTAACAAGACACCCCTCAGGCTTCCACAAGGCCTGCTGCAGCTACCATCATAGTCTGAAGCCCCACAAAATGCAGGGATTGGGTGATGCGGTACTGGTAAAGTTTGTGCCTGTCCTCTTGACCAAAGACCTTTGATATTATTGTAACCATTCTGGGGTGCCATAAAACACACCTGCAGAAGGCAGCAAACCTGATAAATGTATGTGTTCTGAATGCACCACTGACTGGCCATCCTAGCTCTCTTCCTCTCCTCAGGCTTCTCTATTCCCTGTGACATAATAATGAAATTAGGCCAATCAATAACCCTCCAAAGGCCTTAGAAGGTTCAAGTGAAACGAAGAATTGCATGTCTCTCGCTTTAAATCAAAAGCTAGAAAGATTAAGCTTTGTGAGGAAGGCACGTTGAAAGCTGGGTAGGCTGAATGCTAGGATTCTTTGCCAAACAGCCAAGTTGTAAATGCAAAGGAAATGTTCCTAAAGGAAATTAAAAGTGCTACTCCAGTGAACACATGAATGATAAGGCAGTAAAACAGCCTTATAGTTGATATGGAGAAAGTTTTAGTGATCTGGATAGAAGATCCACAACATTCCTTGAAACCAAAGCCTAATCCAGAGCAAGGCTGGCTTCAATTCTAAGGTTGACGGAGGGGAGGAAGCTGCAGAAGAAAAGTCTGAAGCTAGCAGAGTTGATGAGGTTTGAGGAAAAAGCTATCTCTATAACATAAAAGTGCAAGGAAAACTAGCAAGTTATCCAGAAGATCTAGCTAAGATAATTAACAAAGGTGGCTACACTAAATAGCAGATTTTCAATGTAGACAAAACATCCTTCTATTGGAAGAAGATGCCACCTAGGGCTTTCAAAGCAAAAGAAGTCAGTGCCTGGCTTCAAAGCCTCAAAGGACAGACTGACTCTCTTTGTAGGGACTATTGTAGCTGGTGACTTTGTTGAAGCCAACACTCACTGACCATTCTGAAAATCCTAGGGCCTTTAAGAATTATACTAAATCAACTCTGCCTGTGCTCTATAAATGGAACAACAAAGCTCCGATGATGGCATATGTGCTAACAACATGGTTTACTGAATATTTTAAGCCCATTGTTGAGACCAATTGTTCAGAAAAAAAGATTCCTCTCAAAATATTACTGCTTATTGACAGTGCACCTGGTCACCCAAGAACTCTGATGGAGATGTACAAATGAGATGAATGTTGTTCTCATGCCTGCTAACACAACATCCATACTGCAACCCAGGGATCAAGGAGTCATTTCAACTTTCAAGTCTGAATATTTAAGAAATATGTTTCATAAGACTATAAGTTCTATAACTAGTGGATTCCTCTGATAGATCTGGGGAAAGTAAACTGAAAACCTTCTGGGAGGGATTCACCATTCTAGGTGCCATTAAGAACATTCATGGTTCATGGGCAGAGGTCAAACTATCAACATTAACAGGAATTTGGAAGAAGTTGATTCCAACCCTTGGAGGGATTCAAGACTTCAGTGGAGGAAATAAACTGCAGATGTGGTGGATATAGCAAGAGAACTAGAATTAGAAGGAGAGCCTGAAGATGTGACTGAATTGCTGGCAATCTCCTGATTGGCTAAGGAGTTGCTTCTTGCAGATGAGTAAAGAAAGTGGTTTCTTGAGATGGCTTCTACTCCTGGTGAAGAGGCTATGAAGACTGTTGAAATTAGCACAAAGGATTTAGAATATTACATAAACTTAGTGGATAAAAGAGTGGCAGGGTTTGAGAAGAAAGACACCAACTTTGAAAGAAGTTTTACTGTGGGTAAAATGCTATCAAACAGCATGGCATGCTAGAGGGAAATCATTCACGGAAGGAAGTGTCAATGCAGCAAACTTCATTGTTTTAAGAAATTGCCAAGCCACCCCAACCTTCAGCAACCCACCCCCCTGATCATTAAGCAGCCATCAACATGGAAGCAAGACCCTCCATCAGCAAAAAGATTACAACTTGCTGAAAGCTCATGATGGTTAGCATTTGTTAGCAATGAAGTATTTTTTAATTAAGGTATGTACATTGTTTTTTTTAGACATCACAATAGGCCATAATATAGTATAAGCCTAACTTTTATCTGCACTGGGAAACCAATAAATTCATTTGCCCTGGCTTTACTGCGGTAGTCTAGAACCAAACCTGCAATATCTCTAAGGGATGCCTGTACTAGTGCCCAACTGCTTGTGCAGTTGATGGAGAAAGCCTTGCCTTGGTTCTCTCTCTGCCAGAACTTCAATGCACCCCAAGGCCTTAGTATTGAAGACACTAGTTGCTTAGTCAATATTCATTCTCCCTTTCTTTCTTAAACCCCAATTCTGTTTGAGGAGGCAACACTGGCACAGCTAACCACACTTCCTCAGATTCCCCTGCAGCTATGGGTAACCTTTTGACTCTCTTCTGGCCAATGGCTTTTGAGAGGAACGTTGGAGAAAACTATTGTTTTCCTGATAAAAAGGGAGAGATTCTGCCAAAAGACAGTTTTTGTTGTTGTTTTGTCTTTTACTCTTTTTTTTCCTCCCTGGAACATAGACTGGAAACTTGGAGGTACAGCCCACATTCCTTAATGATGAGGATGAAAGCCATATCCAAAGGCTGGTACAGGAGGAAACCAGGAGACTTCATCATTGACTTTCTCAAACAGCTGCACCAGCCTATTTCCAGATTTCTTGTTATAGGAAAAATAAACTCCTATTTAGTTTAGATGTTGTACCTGGGTCTCTGATATGTAGCCAAACACAATTCTGACAAAGTCCTCAATACTGCCCAGTTGCTCACAGCTTTTAGCAGCCATTTGAATCAGAGATGGCAAAGAGCCTGGAGGAAGGAAGGGAGCTGCATTTAGAGTCCATGGTTCCCTGAAAGCTCTTGATAATGAAATACTGAGTCAAGTTAATATATAACATTCATCCATTTACGAAGCATTCATTAAGTACCAACTATGTGCCAGGCACTGAAGTGGGTGCTGGCAACAAAACAAGAATCTCAACCCTGGCATTTCTTCATGAAATTTGCTTTACTGATACAGGCTGTTTTTTTTTACCTTATTCCCATGGTCCTGAGAAGCCACAACAGGGAAGGTTTTGGCTTGGGGAAAGGTACTACCATGCCACAGCATCTTCCTATGGTTTTCAACATTATAAACGAGAAACAAACAGGCTAATTTCTAACTCAGAGCACAAGTTCCTTCAGGTTACCTTCAAGTGCATCATCCTCCAGGTCTGCCAGAGTTGGTGCATTAGGGAGTGAATACACGGAAGACTGGTTGAGCTGAGTCAGTTTTGAGATGCTGTTAATTGCCATGCTGCCCAACGGAATGGTGTGCTCTACGGAAACATTAGCAGAGAGAAACAGCCTTATTACATAAGGACTTCTGCTGGAATAACTTAAGCCCAGCTACTGTTTGATCCCAGGGCTGAGGAATCTGATGGAAAGTGGAAGAATCAATGTACCATATGCCCCACAGCACCAAGCTTTTTTAGAAATGAATCATGGGTGAAGAGACCCCACTGCATGCAGTAGGGTAGAGTACTGAAGAAAACTGAAGAAGGGGATGCTCAGAAAGAACCCAGAAATCAGGGCTAGGGACCCTGTTGGAAGAGCAAAGGACCCAAGAATGAAGGGTTATAATTCCCATAGAAGTAACAGCTTTGATTATGTAACTGACCCATTCCTCTCTTCTTGTAAGCTTTCAATGATGGAAGACCATTCCCCCTCTATTTGTCAGTCATTTTTCTTACTCGTTGCAGAGAATCAGCCTTGCCTGATTCCAAGTCTTCTGTGGTTAGGGTATAAATAAGAAACAGGTAACTGTATATCTTCCTTACTATATATCTATCCTTGTCATATAGGATGCTGGCCACCGGATGGCACAAAAAGACTTAGAAATCTGACCGCTGAAAAAACTGAAGGCAGTAAAACAGTGGGTATACAGACTATGGGAAGTCCAAGCAGAACAGAGCATTAAAGAGGTAAACATCAGAAGCTGCCTCTGCTGTTGACTTCAGATATCCAGGAAGTGACAGAAAAACGGATGGAAATGAGGACAGCATAAGACGACTAGGATTGGGAGGATTAAATGAGGGAAGGTATTAGAATAATGAACAGGGACCCGTTCATGAAAACTTTGTGACCCCGTTTCTTCTCTGAGGGGCACTTGTGAAGGGGCTCGCCTGTCTTCATGCTGTGGGTAATGGAAAATCTGACTGTCATTCTAGTCTCTGTCCTTTCTCTCTCTCACTCCAGACTCCAAAGGCCATGGTCATGCTTCAAAGAAGGGCTGTTGTGACAGAACGGTGGTAACAAGAATGGCTTCTAGGCCAATGGAGGAAATAATTCCAAGCTAAAAATTCATGTTAAATGCTCAGTAATAAGCTATAAAATGTGCCTCTGGCCAGCTGTGAGAGAGAGACAGGAAGGCTTTGGGAATCACTGAAAAAAAGGAAACTGAGTGGAGGAGGGCAGAGAAACTAAAGGGGAGAAGTCAGTTCTGCAGATCTGCTGTGCAGTAAAAATTACCGCATTTCTAGTGCCAGCACGGGGACACGGTTGGAACGCAGAGGCAGGAAAGCCCTCTTGTGAGCAGGGAAGTCTGCGGCAGGAATGCGCTGATCTCCAGTTAGGGTTTCCTGGCTTACGAAATTTTACAGGAGTCTTCCCTTAAATGTGCAGCACCGCCTTTCATGTGTACGTAGTACCTCCAATTTCTGACTCTACCAGGTTATGAGTTCCCACATCTGCAACATGAATGTCTATCCTAGACACTTAAATACTAAAGATGGACAACTTGACAAGTGAGGTGGTTGGTAACTTAGGCTGGGGAGATGTGCAGAAGAGAAGTTAAAGATCTGTGTAAGGGTCACAGCCCTGAGGTCACTGCCACGCTGGGAATGAAGGAAGTTACCCTCTTATGACCATCAGTGGCTGTCCCTTCAGTTCACTCTGAGGAGAATGCTCTGGGGTAGAGTCGTCAGAAGGTTTAAGTTTGAGGTGGATACAGGAATTTTGTGTAGTGATTGTTTTCCATGAGCGCATTTCAAAAGGAAGCCTCTAAATTGAGTTTCTAGGTAAGTACCAGCTAGACTCTGGCATAGTGGGTGGTGGGTGAAGCAATGATGGTATGTGTTGGATTTGGGGGAAAAGAAATCAGCTTCTGGACATTGCACTTTAGGAGAACTCATGAAAACCATCCAGATACCCAAACTCTCAGCCAGGGAAATGTTACCCTATGGCAAGAAGGCTGACTCACCATCCAGCTTCACACTCCATGTCATGTGGAAGCCGTTGGTCATCAAGTAAAAATTCTTCACATCCTCAGGTAGCACGCAGTTATTTTTCTAGAATCACAAAGTAACTGAGTGTTAGGTCAGGACTGAGAAAGGGCACAGGGCTGGCTATGCCCCAAAGCAAATGGGGATACTATTTACCATGTTTTAGATCCCCCAAATGGGAAGAGTCTGGTAAGTATCTACAAACTCCATTAGAGAGTTCCAGTTTAGGATGGCAACACAGAAGGCCCCTGAAACTCACCTCCTCCCATAGACATACCAAATCCACAGCTATATATGGAATAATTCCCCCTGAAAGAAATCCAGAAGCTGGCTTAGCAACTCCTACACATTGGGTGAATGAGAAAAAATGTACATCAAAATGGGTAGGAGAGGCTGAGACACAACTCACCATAAACCCCACCACTGGCGCAGCAATACACAACCAGGAGAGAATTCACAGACCCAATCTTCCCTCTAATGAGTGAAGGGTTTGAACTCTCTATCTGGCATACCAACTTTTAAGATCTGCATTTGAGATATGAGCTCCCCAGACACCTAGCTTTGAAAGCCAAAGGGGCTTGCTCCACAAGATCCACAAGGCTAAATAGCAAACTGAGAAACAGTTCTCGAAGGGCTCATGCCCTATGCAGATTTCCCATCCCAGGGCCTTCTGCAGAGGCAGCCAACTGAAAAGTACCCAGACTTTCTGTGAAAGAGGCTTATTTGCTTAACACACACCTAGGGGCCGACAGAAATACTCTCCAGAGAACAGGGAGGCTGGAAGGCACCAGCCTTGCTCCAGGTCAGCAGTATCTCCCAGAAAAGAGCTTGTACACCCGTCTGATGCACTGGCCTTTGCATCTACTGCCTAAGGGACACACCTTTGATTACTTGGCTCTGGTGGCCAAGGGACTTCCATTTCTAGGTCCCATAGGACTATAACAAAGAAACAGTTCTTAATTGGCTATCCCACTGATGAAGGATAGTTGGAAGAAAGGCAGGCAGGCAGGGACAAGCCCCCCCCCCCAGGAAACCACACTTAAAAGGATTTTACACCACCCTGGAAGGAGCCCTCCCCCCTTTCCCCTGTAATAGAGGACAAAAACAGGTGAATGGAGGGTTAATCAGATTATAACAGTCCACCACCAAGCCCATGAAAACCCCTAGAAACTCTGGTGGCAAACTTTTAGGGTCCCCTCCCTCTTTGGGAGCTTTGTACTGTCATTCAATAAACTTTGCTTTACTATCACTCAATAAACCTTGCTTTGCTGCCCACCCCTCTGTCTGGTCTACCTCTTCATTCTTCAAAGCAGCATGACCAGGAACCGTGGGAAGGTAAAGAAATCCTGCAGCACCACCACGGCACAGTGTAGGGGCAGCAGACTGAAAAGCCCAGTCTGTCCATGAAAAAGAGGCCTACTTGCAGATCTTTAAAAATGTGGCCTAAAGGTCTCTCCTCTGCACAGACCTGGGAGGCCAGTGGCCATCATGTTCGCACTATCCCTCTGCCACGCTCCGGGTCACCAGTGTCTCCGTGAAAGGACCTATGTATATGTATGGCACCCCGTCTTTTTTTGGCTGCCACCTAGAGGACACAGCACTCAATAGCTGGGCTCTGGTGGCCAGCAGGGCTTGTGTTTATTATGGGTTCAATGGGAAGGAAAGCAAACAAAGAAATAGATCCTGACTGGCTATCCACCCAGGGCTCAATGCAGAGGGACCAGAGAAAAACATCCATTTTCTAGACTTCCCCTGAAAGTTGTATACAATTGGCCCTTAAACAACACAGGTTTGAAATATGCAGGTCCACTTATATGGATTTTTTTCCCCCCGATAAATACAGTATTGTAAATGTATTTTCTCTTATAATTTCTTAACATTTTCTTTACTCTAGCTTTATTAAGAATCCACTGTATAATACAAAAAACATACAAAGTACATGTCGACTGTTTATGTTATCAGTAAGGCTTCCAGTCAACAGTTTTGGGGAGTCAAATTATAGATTTTCCACTATGCAGAGGGGCTGGCATTCTTAACCCCCTCATTGTTTAAGGATCAACTATATTTACACACTTTAAAAGCTTTTGCCTGAAGGCCCAGCTTCTGATCACCCTTATCTAGGAGCTGACAGAGATCCTCCTATTTGTAACAGACAGGTGTTGGCAAGCCTTCAACCACTGGGAGTCATTAAAGACAAAGGCTGCCTAGACAATCACAAAGGTGTGAGAGACAACAGAGAGCAAGGAGCAAGGTTGAATAAGGTTCATCTCCTACGTGAGACCATGACTTCAAGACTGGAAGAAATGGCTGTCTGACCTAATACACAGAAACTAAGGAAGAGAAAAAAAATGAAGAAACAGAGTAATACATTCCAAACAAAAGAACATGATAAAACTCCAGAAAGATCTGAATGAAATGGAGATAGGTGATTTACCTAAGGGTTCAAAATAGCACTCACAAATATGCTCACGTTGAGCTCAAAAGAGAAATGCAAGAACTAAGTGAGAATTTCAACAAAGAGATACACAATATAAAAAAGTAACACATAGAAGTTCCAGAGCTGGGACGCCTGGGTGGCTCAGTCAGTTAAGTGTCTGCCTTTGGCTCAGGTCATAGCTCTCCGGGTCTTGGGATCATGCCATTCTGAGCAGGGAGCCTGCTTCTCCCTCTCCCTCTGCTCCTCCCTCCAGCTTGTGCTCTCACTCTATCTAAATAAAATCTTTAAAAAGAAAACAAGAAAGTCCCAGAGCTGAGGGATACAAGGATTGAAATGAAAAATACACTAGTGGGGTTCCACAGCAGACTAGGTGACATGGAAGAGGGATCAGTGAACTCAGAGTAGTGGAACTCATTTAATCAGAGCAGCAAAAAGAAAAATTTTAAAAGGGTGAAGATACCTTAAAGGACTTATGAAAGAACATAAAGCAGATGAACATTAGCACAAAGGGGTCTTGGGAGGAGGAGAGGGAGGGTAAATGGAGCACAAAATTTGAAGAAATAATGGCTGAAAATTTCCCCAACCTGGGGAAGGAAAAAGACATTTCACATCTGGGAAGTGCAGAGTTCCAAGTAAGTTGAACCCAGAGCCCCACATCAGAACACAGAATTGTCTAAGGAAAAGGAGAATCTTAAAAGCAGCAAGAGAAAAACAGCTTAACTTACAAGGGAACCCCATAAAAGACTATGAGAAGATTTTTTTCAGCAAAAACTTTGCAAGCCAGACTGGAATGGCACAATATATTCAAAGTATGGAAAGAAAGGAACTGCCACCAAAGAATACTCTACCCAGCAAAATTATCCTTCAAAATTTAAGTAGAGACAAAGTTTTCCAGACAAGCAAAAGGTAAAGGAGTTCATCACCACTAAACTGGCCTTACACGAAATATTAAAGGGACTTCCTTAAACGGAAAAGAGAAGCCACAGAGTGTGAAAATTATGAAAGAAAGAAATTTCACTGGTATAAGCAACCTTATACTGAAGGTAGTACATCAATTACTTATAAAACTAGTGTGAAGGTTAAAAGTCAACAGTAGTAAAATCAATTATATCTACAATAATTAGCTAAGGGATAAACAAAATAATACAAAATATGACAAAAACAAAAAATGGGGAGGGGCGTAAAAATGCAGTGCTTGTAGAATGTGTTTGAACGTAAGCAATCATCAACTTAAAATAGATTGCTACATACAGAGGGTGTTATGCATGAACCCCAGGATAACCACAAACTTAAAGACGTTTAATACACAAAAAAACAAAGAGAAGGAAATCCAAACATAATATTAAAGAAAGTCACCAAATCATAAGACAACAAGAGAAGAAAGGAACAGTAAAGAATTACAAAATAACCAGAAAACAATTATGGCAGTAAATAAGCCCCTATCAATAATTACTTTAAAGGAGCTTGGGAAGAGGGTGTAGTAGGAGGACCCTGAGCTCACCCCTCCCAAGTTTACAACTAGATATCATCCATATCCAAGTCAATAAACTAGAGAGGGATCGAAGGCTGGCAGAACAAACTCCACAACAAAATATAGAGAAGAACCTGCATGTGAAAGCTTAGGAAGGTGAGAAAGGTGGAGGGAGGCTGCCCACAGAAGGGAAGCAGCTGTGTGCAGGGAAAGGGCAGAGAAATGGGCCCTCATACCCAGGAGGACTAATTCCCATAAAGTTTGGCTTTGAAAACCAGAGTTGCTGAACTGTGTAAGTTTGTATAACCAGTGGGACTTGGAGCCTGGAGCTTTAAAAACCAGCTGACTCAGGACTGGGAGAGATGGGACAAGCCAAGTAAATCCAGCCCAGCCAGGAAGGCAGGTGACAGCTGGGCTGCTGCCATTAAAGGGACAGCAGCCTGCATACACAGGCAATATAAAGATAGTTTATACAACACCAGGGGCAAATGGGAGACAGATCTGTCCACAGAGATTTCAGAGCATGTTGGGGGACTTCTCTGAAAATGAGGGAACTGGCAGGTGGCATTTTTCTCCCCCCTCTCCGCAGCATAAACACAGGGCCATCTGTGGAAGGCAGGGCTGCAGAGACACTTGGTACCTAACCTGCTAGCAGTGTGCCATGTCCACGAGGACTCCTGAGGACTTGCCCACTTGAAGCCTGCTAGCTTTGGCCCTGGGTTCAGGGCAAAGTTTGCAAAACTTGTGCATCCCCCACCCAGCAGCCAGTGGGCTCACAGGCATCCCACCCAGTTGCTGCATGCCTCCAGCTACTGTCACTCGCCAGCCTCAGCCGCACCCAACCATCCCTGGGCATTGCACCCAGCTCTGGGCGTGCAGCTGAGCTGTCATGCAGCCCCCAGCTGCTACAGTGCTTCTACAAATCTGGCATGAACTAGTGGCCCAGTGCAAATTTTGCTAATGCCACTGCCCTGCCCCTAAGTTCCCTGGCAGGCATGCACCCTCAGAGCTGGCCTGAGTCCCACTAACACCACGTGAGCAAGCAGAGCCCAGAGCACAGAGTCAGTGCAGACAACTGCACTGAAAGTAAAAGTGACTCAGACACAACAGCAGGACGTAAGCAACACACACAGGATACTCTCCTGAAGTGCCAGGTTCAGGTGAACAGGGAAGACTGCACTGCAAGACACTCCAGGACCTCTTCTTCATAAAGTCACTACTTTATTTTTTTCCCCCAAGATTTTATTTATTTATTTGAGAGAGAGAGAGAAAATGTGCACATGAGCAGGGATGAGGGGCAGAGGTAGAGGGAGAAGCAGACTTCCCACTGAGCAGGGAGCCTGATGCAGGACTCGATCCCAGGACCCTTCGATCATGACCTGAACCCAAGGCAGACACTTAACCAACTGAGACTCCCAGGTGCCCATAAAGTCACTACTTTCAAGAGCAGAAGACTTAGTTTACGTTCCCAACACAGAGATACAGAGGCAGAAAAATGAGAAGAAAAATTTAACCCAAATGAAAGAACAACACAAGGCCATGGCCAGAGATCTAAGTGAAACCAACATAAGTAGCATGACTGATAGAGAATTTAAAACAATGACCATAAGGATATTCACGGGACTTGAGAAAAGAGTAGAGGACATCAGTAAGACTCTTAATACAGAGATAAGGAACACCATAGCAGAGATCAAGGGCTCAATAAATCAAATGAGAAATACGCTTGATGGAATGAACAGTAGGCTGGAAGAAGCAAAGGAACAAATTAATGACCTAGAGCACAGAGTAATGGAAAGTAATCAAGCTGAAAAAAAAAGAAAAAAATCATGCAAAACGAGAATAGACTTAGGGAACTGAGTGACTCCATCAAAAGTAACAGGATGAGTATTTCAGGAGTCCTTGAAGAAGACAGAGAAAAGGGGGAAGATAATTTATTTGAAGAAATAATAGCTAAAACTTTCCTAATCTGGGAAAGAAACACATATCTAGATCCAGGAGGCAGAGAAAACCCCCACCAAAATCAACAAAAGCAGTTCCCCACCAAGACATATTATAATTAAATTAGCAAACTGTAGTGATTAAAAAAAAAAGCAGCAAGACAAAAAACAGTAACATACAAGGGAAAGCATATAAGGCTAGGAGGGGATTTTTCAGCAGAAACTTTCCAAGAAAGAAGGGAGTGGCATTCAAAATGTTAAATGGGAAAAATTTGCAGCCAAGAATAGTCTATCCAGTGAGGCTATCATGCAGAATAGAAGCAGAGAGAGAGAGATTCCCAACCGAAAACTAAAGGAGTTCATAAGCACTAAACCAGCCCTGTAAGAAAGATTAAAAGGGACTCTTTAAGCAGAAAGGAGAGGCCAGTGACAATATAAAGACAGGAAACACAAAAGCAGTAAAAATGAATATTGCTGTAAAAAAATGAGTCAAGGAACTCACAAGATAAAAGGATGTAAAATATGACAACATATACCTAAAACATGGGGAGGAAAAGAGAAAGAATGGGTTCAAATATAAACAACCATCAACTTAATATATACTGCTATGTGCAAAAGAGGTTATATACAAACCTAATGGTAACCATATATCAAAAACCACTGATAAATATGCATAGTACAAAAAGAAAGAAATCTAAATATATAAAGGATATGAGCAAAACACGAAACGCAAGGATCAGAGAAAATCTTCAGAAACTACCATAAAACAATAAAATGACAATATATATCAATAATTACTTTGAATGTAAATGGACAAAATGCTACCATCAAAAGACACAGAGTGACAAAATGGTGAAAAAGCAAGACCCATTTATATGCTGTCTACAAGAGACTCATTTTAGACCTTAAAAACACCTGCAGGGGTGGAGAAACATTGATCATGCAAATGGATATCAAAACAAAGCTGGAGTAACAACACTTATATTGGACAAAATTTTTAAATAAAGACTGTAACAAGAGACAAAGAAGGACACTATATAATAGTAAAGGGGACAATTCAACAAGAAGATATAACAATTGTAAATATTTATGCACCCAACATAGCAACACCCAAATACACAAAACAGTTAATAACAAACATAAAGGAACTAAGTGCTAATACAATAAAAATAGGAGACTTTAACACCCCACTTACATCAATAGATCATCTCAACAAGGAAACAATGGTTTTGAATGACACACTGGAACAGATGGATTTAACAGATACATTCAGAACATTCCACCCTGAAACAGCAGAACACACATTCTTTTCTAGCGCACACAGAACATTCTCCAAAATAGATCACATATTAGCCCACAAAACAAACCTCAACTAATCCAAGATCGAAATCATACCATGCCTATTTTCTAAGCACAACACTATGAAACTAGAAGTCAACCACAAGAAAAAATCTGGAAAGACCACAGATACATGGAGGTTAAAAAGCATGCTACTAAATAATGAACAGGTCAACCAGGAAATCAAATAAGAAATAAAAAAGTACATGGAAACAAAAATGAAAACACAATGGTCTACACAAATTTTAGGATTGTTTGTTCCATTTCTGTGAAAAATGTTGATGGTATTTTGACAGGGACTGCACTGAATGTCTAGATTGCTTTGGACAGTATAGACATTTAATACATTTTATACATTTATACAATATTTGTTCTTCCAATCCATGAGCATGCAATGTTTTTCCATTTCTTTGTTTTCTTCCTCAATTTCCTTCGTAAGTGTTCTATAGTTTTCAGAGTATAGATCCCTTACCTCTTTGGTTAGGTTTATTCCTAGTATCTTATGAGTTTTGGTACAATTATAAATGGGATCAATTCCTTGATTTCTCTTTCTTCTTCCTCATTGTCAGTGTAGAGAAATGCACTGATTTCTGTGCACTGATTTTATATCCTGTAACTTCGCTGAATTCCTGTATCAGTTCTAACAATTTTTTGGTGGTCTTTTGGGTTTTCTACATAGAGTATCATGTTGTCCACAAAGAGTGAAAGTTTAACTTTTTCTTTGCTAATTTGGATGCCTTTTATTTCTTTTTGTTGTCTGACTGCTGAGGCTAGGACTTCCAGTACTATGTTGAACAACAGTGGTGAGTGGACATCCCTGTCATGTTCCTGACTTTAGGGGAAAAGCTGTCAGTTCTTCCCTGATGAGGATGATATTCTCTGTGGGTTTTTCATACATGGCCTTTATGATATTGAGGAATGTTCCCTCTATCCCTACACTGTGGAGAGTTTTTATCAAGAAAGGATGTTGTATTTTGTCAAATGCTTTTTCTGCATCTATTGAGAAGATCATATGGTTTTTGTCCTTTCTTTTATTAATGTGGTGGAACCAGAAAAGACCCTGAGTAGCCAAAGTAATATTGAAAAAGAAAACCAAAGCTGGAGGCATCACAATTCCAGACTTCAAGCTATATTACAAAGCTGTAATCATCAAGACATGGTACTGGCACAGATAAAGACACACAGATCAATAAAACAGAACAGAAAACCCAGAAATAAACCCACAACTATATGGTCGATAAATCTTCAGCAAAGCAGGAAAGAATAACCAATGTGAAAAAGACAGTCTTTTCAACAAATGGTGTTGGGAGAACTGGACAGTGATGTGAGAAAGAAAAAAAACTGGACCATTTTCCTACATCATACACAAAAACAAATTAACAATGGATTAAAGACCTAAATGTGAGACCTGAAACCATAAAAATCCTAGAAGAAAACACAGGCAGTAACCCCTCTGACATAGCCGTTAGCAACATTTTTCTAGATACATCTCCTGAGGCAAGGGATAAAATAAAAATTAACTATTGGGACTACATCAAAATAAAATGCTCCTTCACAGCAAACAATCAACAAAACTAAAAGGCAACCTACAGAATAGGAGAAAATATTTGCAAATGACATATCCAAAAAAGGGTTAACATTCCAAATATAGAAAGAACTTATCAAACTCAACACCCAAGAAACAAATAATCCAATTTAAAAATGGGCAGAAGACAGTGAAGAGACATTTCTTCAAAGAAGACACACAGTTGGCTAAAAGACACATGAAAAGATGCTCAACATCAGTAGCAGGGAAACGCATACCAAAACTACAAGGAGGTATCATCTCACACCTATCAGAATAGCTAAAATCAACAACACAAGAAACAAGAGGTGTTGATGAGGATGTGGGAAGAAAAGGAACCCTTGTGCACTGGTAGTGGGAATGCAAACTGGTGCAGACACTGTGGAAAACAGTATGGAGCTTCCTCAAAAAGTTAAAATGGAACTGGCCAACAATCCAGCAATCACACTATTGGGTATTTACCGAAAGAATACAAAAACACTAATTCAGGAGTAGGGGACCCCTTTTTCAGCCGGTCCCCTGAGTCGAGCTGGATAGGTACCAGACGGGCCTGAACATCCATGGAATCAGCCTGAGACACAGGAAGATACATCTGGATCTCTACAAATGAACATCTCCAGCGCTGAGTATGGAGGTACGAAGCAGGGAGCCGTGAAACCGCGCACAGATACCGGAAGATAAACGGAAGGGGGAGGGAGCCGCCGCGTTCGGGCGCCGGGAGGCGGTAGCCACCTGCACGGGGAGTGGCTGGACTCCCGGACCGGCACCTGCGAGAAAACAGACTGGGACTGTGAGCCAGGGAATGCGCGCCACCAGACTTGTCACGGAACTCCGGTGCGCTCACTGGAACCAGACAGACCGGGAGCTCCGGGAGTGCGCGGGGCGGCTGGTGGTGTTAGAAACACAAAGGACAGACACGCGCTGGCCCTGGAAGTGAGGGCTGAGACGCCAGGTGTGGGGCGCACATCCCGAGACACTGAGGGTTGAGCAGCACCAACAGAAACAGAGTTAAAGTGGCCAGAACATCAGTGAAGAACGGGCCGCAATCCCTCTGTTCTGTGACAGAGGCTGAGATTCAGCCGCTGCTGCTCTGACTCTCAGAAGAGGCACAACAAACCGCCAGGGAAAGCCGCCAGAGAACAAAAGCCTGGAAATACGGGCTCACAGTGTGCCCATCCCCACCGCCCCTCACAAGGGACATGGAGACTTTACCCAAATAGGGTTGCCAGAGTATCGGCATGGCAGGCCCCTCACCCAGAAGGCAGGCTGAAAAATCAAGAAGCCCACATTCCTGGGCACCTGGGTGGCACAGTCACTGAGCGCCTGTCTTTGGCTTAGGGCGTGATCCCAGCATTCCGGAAGGGAGTCCCTCATCGGGCTCCTCCGCTGGGAGCCTGCTTCTTCCTCTCCCACTCCCCTGCTTGTGTTCCCTCTCTTGCTGGTTGGCTCTCTGCCACATAAATAAATAAAATCTTTAAAGAAGAAGCCCACATCCCTAAGATCCCTATAAAACAAGGGTGCACAGCCTGGGTCCCAGTCAATAATTTGGGCTCTGGACAACCCCGCAAACTCTCCTCATCAGAATGACGAGTAGGATAAGTCCCCCCCAGCAAAGAAAAGACAATGAGTCTGTGGCCTCTGCCACAGAAATAATGGATATGGATGTAACCAAATTATCAGAAATGGAACTCAGAGTAACAATGATCAAGATGATGAGTAGACTTGAAAAAAGTATTAACGAAAATGTTACTGAGAATATAGAATCCCTAAGGGCGGAAATGAGAGCGAATCTGACAGAAATTAAAAATTCTATGAGCCAAAGCAGTCAAAACTAGAGGCTCTGACGGCCAGGGTCACCGAGGCAGAGGAACGTATTAGCGAATTGGAGGATGGGTTAGTAGAAGAAAAAACGAAAATAGAAGCCGGACTTAAAAAAATCCAAGCCCATGAATGTAGGTTATGGGAGATTACTGACTCAATGAAACAATCCAATGTCAGAATCATTGGCATCCCTGAGGGGGTGGAGAAAAACAGAGGTCTAGAAGAGATATTTGAACAAATTGTAGCTGAAAACTTCCCTAATCTAGTGAGGGAAACAAACATTCGTGTCCAAGAGGCAGAGAGGACCCCTCCCAAGCTCAACCACGACAAACCTACGCCACGTCACGTCATAGTGCAATTCGCAAATATTAGATCCAAGGATACAGTATTGAAAGCGGCCAGGGCAAAGAAATTTCTCACGTACCAAGGCAAAGGTATCAGAATTACGTCAGACCTCTCTACACAGACCTAGAATGAGAGAAAGGGTTGGGGGGAGGGCATTTTTAAAGTTCTCTCAGAGAAAAACATGCAGCCAAGGATCTTTATCCAGCAAGGCTGTCATTCAGAATTGATGGAGAAATAAAGACATTCCAGAATCGCCAGTCATTAACCAATTTCGTAACCACGAAACCATCCCTACAGGAGATATTAAGGGGGGGTTCTATAAAGGTAAAAAGGCCCCAAGAGTGATACAGAACAGAAAGTCACAACCGATACAAACAAAGACTTTACTGGCAATATGGCATCATTAAAATCATATCTCTTAGTATTCAGTCTTAATGTGAATGGCTTAAATGCTCACATAAAACGCCACAGGGTTGCAGATAGGATAAAAAGAAATGACCCATCCATTTGCTGTCTACAAGAGAATCATTCTGAACCCAAAGATACATTCAGACTGTCACTGAAGGGATGGAGTACCATCTTTAATGCAAATGGACCTCAAAAGAAAGCTGGGGTAGCAATTCTCATATCAAATAGATTGGATTTTAAACTAAAGAGTATAGTTAGAGATGCAGAAGGGCACTATATTATTCTTAAAGGAAGTATTCAACAAGTGGATATGACAATTATTAATATATATGCCCCCAACAGGGGAGCAGCAAGATACACAAGCCAACTCTTAACCAAAATAAAGAGACATATAGATAAGAACACAGTAATAGTAGGGGACCTCAACACCCCACTATCAGAAATAGACAGAACACCCTGGCAAAAACTAAGCAAAGAATCAAAGGCTTTGAATGCCATACTCGACGAGTTGGACCTCATAGATATATATAGNTCATTGATATATATATAGAACACTACACCCCAGAACCAAAGAATACTCATTCTATTCTAATGCCCATGGAACATTCTCAAGAATAGACTATGTTCTGGAACACAAAACAGGTCTCAACCGATACCAAAAGACTGAAATTACCCCCTGCATATTCTCAGACCACAAAACTCTAAAATTGGAACTCAACCACAAGGAAAAATTTGGAAGATACTCAAACACTTGGAGGCTAAGAACCATCCTGCTCAAGAATGACTCGATAAACCAGGAAATCAAAAAACAAATTAAACAATTTATGGAGACCAACGAGAATGAATACACAACGGTCCAAAACCTATGGGATACTGCAAAGGCAGTCCTAAGGGGGAAATACATAGCCATCCAAGCCTCACTCAAAAGAATAGAAAAATCTAAAATGCAGTTTCTATATTCTCACCTCAAGAAACTGGAACAGCAACAGAGGGACAGGCCTAACCCACTGACAAGGAAGGAGTTGACCAAGATTAGAGCAGAAATCAATGAATTAGAAACCAGAACCACAGTAGAGCAGATCAACAGGACTAGAAGCTGGTTCTTTGAGAGAATCCATAAAATTGATAGACCACTGGCAAAACTTGTCCAAAAACAAAGAGAAAGGACTGAGATTATTAAAATTATGACTGAAAAGGGAGAGGTCACGACCAGCACCATTGAAATTGCAAGGATTATTAGAAACTTTTATCAACAGCTATATGCCAAAAAACTAAACAATCTGGAAGAGATGGAGGCCTTCCTGGAAACCTATAAACTACCAAGACTGAAACAGGAAGAAATAGATTTCTTAAATAGGCCAATTAACTATGAAGAAATTGAGTCAGTGATAAACAACCTTCCAAATAATAAAACTCCAGGCCCAGACGGTTTTCCTGGGGAATTCTACCAAACATTCAAAGAAGAAATAATACCTATTCTCCTAAAGCTATTTCAAAAAATAGAAACAGAAGGAAAGCTACCAAACTCATTCTATGAGGCTAATATTACCTTGATCCCCAAACCAGGCAAAGACCCCCTCAAAAAGGAGAATTACAGACCGATTTCTCTAATGAATATGGATGCCAAAATCCTCAACAAGATCCTTGCTAATAGAATCCAACAGTACATTAAAAGGATTATCCATCATGACCAAGTGGGATTCATACCTGGGATGCAAGCATGGTTCAACACTCGCAAATCAATCAATGTGATACATCATATCAACAAGAAAAGACTCAAGAACCATATGATCCTCTCAATTGATGCAGAAAAAGCATTTGACAAAATACAGCATCCTTTCCTGATTAAAACCCTTCAGAGTGTAGGAATAGAGGGTACATTTCTCAATCTCATAAAAGCCATCTATGAAAAGCCTACTGCAAGCATTATTCTCAATGGGGAAAAGCTGGAAGCCTTTCCCTTAAGATCAGGAACACGACAAGGATGCCCACTCTCGCCACTATTATTCAACATAGTACTAGAAGTCCTTGCAACAGCAATCAG
>NC_048231.1:70793480-70809033 GCF_002007445.2 Ailuropoda melanoleuca
TGTGTGTATACACGAATACATACACACACATATATACATATAAACATATAAATACTATTCAGCCATAAAAAAGAATGAAATCTTTCCATTTGCAATAACATGAATGGAACTAGAGAGTATCACAATAAACAAAATAAGTGAGTCGTGAGTCAGAGAAAGACAAATACCACGTGATTTCACTCATATGTGGAATTTAAGAAACAAAACAGATGATCCAGGAGGAAAAAAAGTTAGAGAAAGACACAAATCAAGAAACAGATTTTTAATTATAGAGAACTGAAGGTTACCAGAGGGGAGGGGGATGGGAGGATGGGTGAGATAGGTGACGGGGATTAAGGAATGCACATGTGATGAGCACTGAGTGATGTATGGAAGTGCTGAATCACTATATTGTACATCTAAAACTAATAAAACAGTGTATGTTAACTGGAATTAAAATAAAAACTTAAAAAATTACTTCAAATGTAAAGCAACTAAATGCTCCAATCAAAAGACATACAGTTCTGTATAGATTAAAAAAAACCCCAAAAACAAAATAAGACTCTTGTATATGCTGCCTACAGAATATTCATTTCAGACCTAAGGACACACAAAGATTGAAAGTGAAGGGATGAAAAAAGATATTTCATATAAATGGAAATGAAAATAAAGCTGGGGTACAATACTTGAATCAGAGAAAATAGACTTTAAAACAGAGATTGTCAAAAGAGACAAAGAAGACTCCATAATGATAAAGAGGTCGATCCAACAAGATACAACAATTGTAAATATCTATGTGCCCAACAAGGGAGAACCTAAACAAGTGAAGGAAATATTAATAGACCTAAAGGGAGAAATGTATAATAATACGACAATATTAGGGGATTTTAATACCCCCACATGGATCAGTGGATACATCATCCAGACAGAAAATCAATAAAACGGTGGCCTTAAATGAGACATTAGACCAGATGGACTTAATAGATACATACAGAACATTCCATCTAAAAACAGGAAATACACATTCTTTTTAAGTCCACATGGAACATTCTTCAGGACAAATCACGTGTTAGGCCACTAAACAAATCTCAATAAATTTGGGAAGACTGAAATCATATCAAGCATCTTTTCAAATAACTATGGTATGAAACTAGAAATCAATAGTTACGAAAAAAAACTGGAGAAAAATACAAACACATGGGAGGCTAAACACCATGCTACTAAACAACCAACAGTCAACAAAGAACTCAAAGAGGAAATAAAAAAAATACCTTGTGACTAATAAAAATGAAAACACAACATTCCAAAATACATGAGATGTAGCAAAAATTGTTGTCAGAAGGAAGCTTATAGTGATGGAGACCTACCTCAAGAAACAAAAAAAAAAAAATCTCAAACAGTCTAACTTTACACCTAAAGGACTAGAAAAAGAACAAATGAAGGTCAAAGATGGAAGGAAGGAATAAAGATCAGAGGTAAAATTAATGAAATAGTCTAAAAAGAAAAAAATAAAAAAGATAAATGAAACTAAGACCTGATTCTCTGAAAAGATAAACAAAATTGATAAACCTTTAGTGAGACTTATCAAAGGAAAAGAGAGAGGGACCAAATAAAAACAAAAATGAAAGAGAAATTACAATGAAACCATAGAAATATAAAGGATTACAAAATACTACTATAAACAATTACATGCCAGCAAAGTGGACAATCTAAAAGAAATGGTATATTCCTAGAAATATATAATCTTCCAAGACTGAATCAGGAAGATATAGAAAACTCAGCAATTACCAGTAATAAAATTGAATCAGTAATAAAAAGGCTCACTGCAAACAAAACTCCAGAACCAGATGGCAGGTGAATGCTACCAAACACTTAAAAGAAGAGTTAATACCTAATACCTATACTTCTCAAACTACTCCAAAAAATTGAAGAGGAAAGAACACTTCCTAATTCATCGTACAAGACCTGACACCCAAATCACATAAAATTCCTAATGAACATAGATGCAAAAATTCTTAACAAAATGTAGCAAACTGAATTCAATGATACATTTAAAGGATCATATGCCACGATCATGTGGGATTTATTCCAGGGATGAAAGGATAGTTTGGTATCCATAAATATTACCAATGTGTTATATGACATTAACAAAATGAAGGATAAAACTCATATGATCATCTCAGTAGATGCAGAAGAGCTTGATAAAATTCAACATTCATTTATGATAAGAACTCTCAAGAAAGTGGGTATAGAGGGAACACATCTCAACATATAATGGCCATGTATAACACACCCACAGCAAACATCACACTAGCAGTAAAAAGTTGAAACCTTTTCCTCTACACTCAGGAATGATAAGAATGCCTGCTCTAACAAACTGGACGTAAGTGAACATTAGACCAGATGAACTTAATATATACTTACAGAACATTACATCACAAGCAGAATACACATTTTTCTCAAGCACACATGGAACATTCTTCAGGACAGATCATATGTTAGGCCCCAAAACCAGTCTTAATAAATTTAAAAAGACTGAAATCATATCAAGTATCCTTCTAATCACAATGGTATGAAGCTAAAAATCAATTAGATGAATACTGGAAAATTCACAAATATGTAGAAATTAAACAACTTGCTCTGAACAACCAATGGCTCAAAAAAGAAATCAAAAGAGAAATAAAAAATATCTTGTGACAAGTGAAAATGGAAATACAACATGCCCAAAGTTAGGGATTTAGCAAAAGTAGTTCTCTGAGGCAAGTTACAGTGATAAATGCCTACGTTAAGAAATAAAAAAGACCTCAAATAAGCAATCTAAATTTACATCTAAAGGAACGAGAAAAAGAATTAAGACCAAAAATAAGAAAAGGAAGGAAATAGCAGATTAGAGCAAAAAATAAATGAAATAAAGACTAAGAAGATGACAGAAAAGATCATTGAAACTAAGAGCATTTTTTAAAAAAAATTAACAAAATGGATAAGCCTTTAGCTAGAATCCCTAAGACAAAAAGAGGACTCAAATCAGAAATGAAAAAGAAAAGTTATAAGAGATAGCACAGAAATGCAAAGGATGAGAAAAACTAATGCAAGTGATTATGTATCAATAAACTAGAAAACCTAGAATGGACAAATTCCTAGAAACATTCAACCTACTAAGACTGAATCATGAAGAAATAGAAAATCTGAACAGGCAAATTACTAGTAAGGAGATTGAATCTGTAATCAAAATCTCCAAACAAAAGTCCAGGACCAGATGGCTTCATAAATGAATTCTAGGGGTGCCTGGGTGGCTCAGTCGGTTAAGCATCTGCCTTCAGCTCAGGTCATGATTCCGGGGTCCTGGGATTGAGCCCAGGGTCGGGCTCTCTGCTCAGTGGGAGCCTGCTTCTCCCTCTCCTTGCTGCTCCCCCTACTTGTACTCTCTCTCCCTCTCTGTCAAATAAATAAAATCTTAAAAAAAAAAAATCTTTAAAAAATGAAATACCTGAATTCTACCAAACATTTAAATAAGTATTAATACAAATCCTTCTCAGACACTTCCAAACTCATTTTAGAAGGCTGGCATTACCCTGCAACCAAAAGACACAGGCACTATAAGAAAAGAAAATTACAGGCCAATAACCCTGATGAACATAGATGCAAAAATCCTCAACTAAGTACTAGCAAACCAAAACCAACAACACACAAAAAGGATCATACACCATGATCAAGAGGGATTATTCCAGAGATGAAAGGATGGTTCAACATTGAAAAATCAATGTGATACACCACATTAACAAAATGAAGTATAAAAATCATATGAACATGAAGTATAAAAATCATATGAACATCTCAGCAGATTCAGAAAAGGCATTTGACAAAATTCAATACACATTCATAATAAAAACTTTCAACAAAGTGGGTAGAGAGAGAACATACCTTAACATAATAAAGGCTGTATATAACAAAGCCAAAGCAAACATCATACGCATTGAGAAGCTAAAAACTTTTCCTTTAAGGTCAGGAACAGGGCAATGATGCCCACTCTTGATATAGTACCAGAAGCTAGAGCCAGAAAAATCAGGCAAGAAAAAGCAATAAAAGGCATACAAATCAGAAAGGAAGAAAGAAAACAGTCTCTATCTGCAGATGACCTATTGTTTAGAGAATACTCTGAAGACCCCACCAAAAAAACTGTTAGAATAATCAAATTCAGTAAAATTGCAGGATATAAAATCAATACACAAAAATCAACTGCATTTCTATACACTAATAACAAACTATCAGAAAGAGAAATTAAGAAAACAATCTCATTTACAACTGTATCAAAAAGAATAAAATACCTAGGAAAAAATTTAATGAAGGAGGTGAAATACACACACTGAAAATCCTACGATACTAATAAAAAAAATAGACAAAAATGCAGAAAAGTGAAAAGATACCATGTTCATGGACTAAAAGAATAGGGATACAATCCCTATCAAAATTCCAATGGTGTTTTTCACAGAAACAGAAAAAAACAGTCCTAAAGTCTGTGTGGAATCACAGATCTAAAGAGCCAAAGCAATCTTGAAAAAAAGAACAAAGCTAAGTGCATTACAGCTTTTGATTTCAAACTAACAAAGCTATTATAATTAAAATTGAGTGGTATTGGCATAAAAACAAGCACATAGATGGAGCCCAGAAATAAACCCACGAATACATGGTCAATTAATTTCTGACAAAGGAACCAAGAAAATACAATGCAGAAAGGATAGTTTTTCCAGTAAACAGTGTTAGGAAAACTGGATAGCCACACACAAAAGAACTAAATTCGGCCACTATCTTACCATGCACTATATACAATAATCAACTCAAAATGGATTAAGGAGTTGAATGTAAGACCTGAAACCATAAAACTCCTAGAACAAACCATACTCCTTGACACTGGTGTTGGCAATGCTTTTTTCCTATTTGGCACCAGAAGCAAGACAACGAAAGCAAAAATAAACAAGTTGGACATATCACTTTTTATGTATAGCAAAGGAAACCAACTAAATGAAAAGGTAACCTAGTAAATGGGAGAAAATATTAGCAAATCAGGGGCCCCTGAGTGGCTCAGTCGTTAAGCATCTGCTTTTGGCTCAGGGTGTGATCCCAGAGTTCTGCGGCGAGCCCCACATCAGGCTCCTCTGCTGGGAGCCTGCTTTTTCCTCTCCCACTCCCCCTGCCTGTGTTCCCTCTCTCCCTGGCTGTCTCTCTGTCAAATAAATAAATAAAATAAAATAAAAAATTCGCAAATCATTTACCTGATAAGGGGTCAATATCTAAAATATATAAGAACTTCTACAACCCAACAGAAAAAAACAATGCATTTTACCAGTGGGTTAAGGAACTAAATGGACATCCAAATAAGACATACAGATGGGCAACAAGTATATGAAAAGATGCTCAACATCACTAATCATCAGGGAAATGCAAATCGAAACCACAATGAGGTGTCACCTCATACCGGTTAGAATGGCTATTATCAAAAAGACAAATAAGTGCTGGAGAGGATGTGGAGAAAAGGAGATGCTTGTGCACTGTTGGTGGGAATGTAAATTGGTGCAGTCACTATGGAAAACAGTAAGGAGGTTCCTCAAAAAATTAAAAATAGGAACTACCATATGATGCAGCAATTCCACTTCTGGGTATTTATGTAAAGAAAACAAAAACACTAATTCGAAAAGATCTATGCATCCCTGTTTTAGTACAGCACTATTTACAATAGACAAGATATGGAAAACAACCAAGTGTCCACCAATGGCTGAATAGATAAAGAAAGTACGGTATACACATACACGAATATTATTCAGCCATAACGAGGAATTCACTTATATGTGGATTCTAAAAAAACAATCAAGCTCATAGCTTGGTGAGGAGTGGGCAAACATGAGTCAAAAAGGACAAATTTCCAGTTATAAATAAGTTTTGGGGATATAAAATACAGCAAGGGGACTGTAGTTAACAATATTGTACTGTGTATCTGAAAGTTGCTAGAAGAGTAAATCTTAAAAGTTCTCGTTATGAGAAAAATAAAACTTAAATTATGTGTGGTGATGGATGTTAAGTAAATTTACTGCTAATCATTATATATATAGGTAGATCAATCATTATATCTATATCAAAGTATTATACATCTAAAACTAACACAGTATCGTATGTCAATCATATCTCAGTAACATTTAAAACAAAAACAATTCTATTAAAGAGGCAGATCTACAGGAGAGTCACCAGTTGGATCTCTTTTTTGCCTCACCAGGTAAGGCCCAATAGGTGCGCTCCGCCATGACAATGTCTCGGGGGAGAGGCGCTGGCTGGAGAAAGGGCTAAAGAAGCAGCTGAGGAGGCGGTTTAGGGGAACAACGTTTGAGAGGAGAATCTAGGCCAAGTTCTGACAATAATGGAGGAAAACAATCACTGCCATAAATTTCAGACCCATGCGCATCAATTACTTTCTGAAATAAATTACTGGATAAATGACAACATCTTCAAAGGGAAGAGTATATACTTCTAGAGCATTTAACATAATGAACTTAAGAGTTCTGAAAGTTCTTAGAAAGTAAAAATGTACAACAGGAAAACGAACAAGTATTTCATATGGACAGCAAATCATCCAATCTGTGGTGGAAAGAATAGCTTAGTATCCTTTCAAGAGGTCCTAGGAGCACACCCTAAATTCTAAGAAACTCATGTCTGTGCACACGCCTGATCAGTCTTCTCTAGCTAATCAAGCCCCTGGAGTGGACAGAAAGATGGGTTCTTCACTTCCTTTCCTGGACTCCTCGGGCTGTCTTCTTGTCATGGTTATATAGACAGAAGGGCAACATATTAGTAACTCCATCCAAAACTTTTGGCTTATTGGACCCCTGTGAGATGAGATACTAAACACTGCTCTAGGTCACACTGCTGGTCAGTTCTAGGCAGGCAATGCAAGGGCAAGTTAGAACCTGGCAGGACAATCTGAGTTTACTTCCCAATTCTGCCACTAGCTGAGTGACCGTGAGTGCCACTTATACTCTGTGAATCCAGGTTCAAGAATAATCTCTATGACAGTCTAAACAACACTGGAGGAGGAGGGGGTGTCAGCTTGGCAGGTAATTAAGATTTCAGAGTGCATCTGCAAGAACCATAGGTGAGAAGCAAACTTCCACCTTGCAGGTGACTTTAAGCAGCGTTTTTAAATTATTCTACGCACAATAGCTGTCATTTTAATGAAATGGGTTTTCCATTTTCCTGACTTATGAATGAAAATATGAATTGTCATCAGTTGTGTGATCTTTTGCCATCTAGTTCCCAATCTCACAGATGTGTGACCTAAGGGATTCTCTGACTCCTCAGCTAACTTATTTTCCTACTAAGTTGTCTAGAGTTTAGGGCTTGCTCCTAGTGCCTCCTGAATGGCACATCCCATGTGCTCTCAGAGAAAAAGTGTGTACACAGAATGCCTTTCTCCCATCCCCAGAACCCTAGCACAGGAACAATTGTCAGTGTTCTGACAAAATTCTTGTTCCTTCTCTCACCAAGTCCAGCATCTACTCTGAGATTTTGGTCCCTAGTGCCATCTAGTGGTAGAGACGTGGAAACTACTGTCTATGAGCCTTTCTAACCTGGATTCCATGAGAAGGGCTACGGTGGCATTGTTCATCTTTAAGTTAGGTTGAGAATTCTAGTAGAAATGATTATAATATTTATTATGGTATTTATTTTATTCAAAGAAGAAATTCTGGTATTATTTTATAGCATCACTGAAAAAATTATTCAGGATTCATAAACACAGAACAAAAATAAGTGAAATCAAATTTTCATACATTGAAATACTAATACAAACATACAAAATGTCAAGTGGACCAAGTCCATGAAAATATTAAGCTGCACTGTCATTCTTACACAAATTATTGTGGGCCCTGGCTCTGCTGCTTCCTGGCTGCAGACCTCACCACCAGGCACCCCAGACCGTGGCTGGCCCTGAAGTGTTTTGGTCCCTTCCTTCGGAGTGGGACTTGCAGGGTACACTCTTAGGTGGCTCCTCTACCCTGGCCAGCGACTCAGAGCTACTGACATTTTAATTTCCCTCCTGCCCAATCTGGAAAGAGACTGCTCTTCTGTAGGTAACCATCTGCCAGCTTCAGAGGGCTTCTCCCCACCAGGTTCACACTGTCTTTATTTTGCAGGGCACCAGGGAGGAAGATGAGCAGAAAGTGAATGAAAGAGGGGGTATCAGGATTGCAAGGGGAATTTGGGGAGAAAGTCGAGAGGGGAGAATATCACTGCTGACCAGTGTCTAAAATAATAAGGTGGCATCAATACAATACTGCCATCTCTGTAGCCCAGTGCTGATTCTGTCACAGAGTTCCCAATTTTCTTTTTTTTTTTCTTTCTTCTCCCGAGACGGCTGCCAACAATAGCTTCTTCAAGCTACACCAGAAAGAGGCCACCACAAGCTGTATGACTGCTTCATCAGTTGAAGGACTTGAGCCACTCTGATATTTTGGGAGCTATCAGCTTCACTTCCAGAAAACCTTCCTGAGCACTGTCTGAGCCTCAAGGGGATGGCTAAGTGCTGCCCACTTTCCCCCACTCACCTTCTCCACTGTGGGACTCCTATACCTCACTGCTCTCTCCCTTTCAGAGGCCACTGCACTGGGGAAGCGAGCTGGGCAGCAGATGTACGATCAGGCAGGCAGAGGGGCTATGGCACAGAAATCCATGTTTCTGTAAGTGCTTAGCCACACTGGGCAGGCTCTCCACGCGCCCGTTTTCAACCACAGCAAAGGAAGAACTGTGCAGGACGCCCATCGCACTAAAATTGAACTGGAAACTGAGGCGGTGAGGACAACTGCATCTACCGAAACTCTTCTCAGGGAGGATGTAGTCCCCATGTAGTAAAAGGAAAACCTGGATGGGCTGTGAAGGTATAGGGCGAGACCTCCAGAAGAATTCTCAAATACATCCTCAAACTCCCACTAAAGAGAAGGGAAGGGGCTGGTTAATTGGAACTTTTTGTCTCAGTGGGTGGCATATGAAAGTTTGGTTCTGAGTTGCTTAAGACTCAGAGGAGAGGCAACATACTCCCCCCAAAATCCTTTCTGCATAAAACCATCAAGTCTTCTTCTAAAAATGCACAATGAAAAAAATATATAAATATTGGCCTGGCGCACCACATATCTTGGTGCAACTCTATATATGACAGACATCAGCCAACACCTTCCAACAGCAACACCCCTGGCTTAACTGGTCACCAGGTTCTACAACTGGGGGAATTTGTGGGAGCAGCCCTTGCCCCTGCGGCCTCCTTGCTTCTGAGACATTGGCTGCGTACCCTGATTCTTGGAGCCGAAATTAAAGAATGCTGATGGAAAAGAAGGCAGGTCACCTCAGGAAAGTTCTATATTCTTTCTGGCCGTTGTATTTTTTTTTTTAAAGATTTTATTTATTTACTCGACAGAGATAGAGACAGCCAGCGAGAGAGGGAACACAAGCAGGGGGAGTGGGGAGAGAAAGAAGCAGGCTCTCAGCAGAGGAGCCTGATGTGGGGCTCAATCCCATAACGGCCGGGATCACGCCCTGAGCCGAAGGCAGACGCTTAACCGCTGTGCCACCCAGGTGCCCCTGACCTTTGTACTTTATCTAATTTACTCATTGAGTAAAAATTAAAAAATTTTATTAAGTGTTATGGAATAAATACTGTGTTGGGCACTAAGAACAGAAAGGAATGGGGCTAGGTACAGAAGAGGCTGTGGCAGATACATGGATTACATATTTATATCCATCTTCCTCCCTGACAGAACCCTAATTCTGGCTGAGATGGCAATGTGCCAGTTCAATACTTGTTTTTAGGCCCTCCTCTGCAATGAAGGTAGGACATTAAAATGTAAACCTGAATCCAATGCAGGGGGGTTCTAGAAAAACTTCTGCTCCCCTGTTATAACGGGACAGATAAGGCTGGAAACCTCCCTTACCTCTTCTTCCTGCCCTGAGCTTGCAGGTGACAGGTGGGACTGTAGCAGTCATTTGGCCCGTTAAAGGACAAGGCCGAGAGAATTAGTGATAATGGCTTACCATGTTAGGGCTGAGGAACCTACTGCAACTGTCCACCTCAGGTCTTGTTATGCAAGAAAGATTATTTCCTATTTGTTTAAACTATTCTTAGTTTAATATTGTATTTCCTTGAGCCAAACACATTTCTAATTCCTACAGAGACAAATATGTAACAGGTAAGTGTTGTGGAGATACGGGGGTAGAAGGTGGTGCCGTAGACTCCAAGGAGAGAGCTGAGCAGAGAAGGGAGCGGTGGGCAGAAATGCAGATGTCACATGAGAGGAAGACGGATTCAGCAATGAAGGGGTCCCTGGTGATTTGTGAGAGTGGTGTCCACGGAATGGAGGTGGAGAAAGAGGGGCTGCGGAAGGATGAAGACTAACTGGGAAGTAAAGGAAGGGGCTGGTAACTTAGATAAGGGGTTAGCAAGCCGTGGCCCCTGAATTTCTCCACCCGGCCACCTGTTTTTGCAAATGTTTTACTGGGACCCAGTCATGCCCATGCATTTCAGCACTGCCGCGTTGCTTTCAGCGCTACCATGCAGAGATGACTGGCTGAGGCAGAACACAGCCACAGAACCTAACATACTTACGCTCTGATCCTTAAAAAAAAAAAAAAAAAAAAAAAAAAAAAAAAAAAAAAAAAAAAAAAAAGTGTGCTGACCCCTGACTTTGACCATTTTTCCACATGCTTGGCTGTGCAAACAAAGGAACAAATAAATGACCAAGTAGCTAGAGGAAGACAAGAGGTTACAGGTTTTAATTTTAAAGAGATGGGGAGACCCTCTAGGACAGCTGCCAGTGTAGTGGGAAGAAGCGAAGCACTGGAGAGGGAGGGACTAACCTGTGGAGAACACAGAAGGGCTCCCAAAGCAGAGCAGGAGCATGAGGTGAGGGGCTCCCTGGTGACAAGGTGTCACAGGCCGCTCCCTCCTACTAGGGAGGCTTACAATAGATTCATCGCAGGGGATGTGAGGGACACATCTGCAAGAAGGTTCAGAACCCACTCTCTATAGACTGTAGAAAAAGTGAGCCTACAAAGAAAGGAGATATTCTGCCAAATCATTTGGTCTCTGTAGGCCATAGTTTCACCATCAGTAAATTGAATTTTTATCTGGGGATTGGAAAGTCTAACCAATCAAGAATTGTAAAGCACTGTGCAACTATGAAATGTCACTGAAATACTTAATAATAGAACTCTCCTGACACCAGGATGCTGGGAGTGTGAGGAGGCAGATGCTTTCATCGTGCGTGAAAGATGAAAAGCTCAGTAGAGACATTGGGTCTTACTAACTACTGTCATCACAAAAGGCAGGTAGCAGGCATGTTGTACACGAATCATACAACTACACAAACCAGGCGGACTGAAAGTGCTCTTTCAGGAACAAAAACGGGTGAAATACATGAAAATGGAAAGAAGTGGTTCTCTTACTCCTCTAACCTGAGGAGACTGCAGCAGGTACATGGTCATTTAAAATTTAGTTTTCAGCCTTTTCTTCCCGCATTTGCAACAAAGAATCACAAAATGTTAGAACTGGATAAGTCCCTTCAATAACACTGATTTCAAACCACTTCCTCTATAGATGATGAACATGAGACCCAGAGAAGGTATATTATCTAGCGAAGGGCCTAGAGCTGCAGTAAGACTCCTTCTTACTCCATCCAGGCTGTTCTCCTCACATCAGTGCCTCCACAGCCTTACTATTGTATCTTACCTCAGTGAGCTTCACTGACTGCATTTGCCCAAAGGGGCAGGGCGGCAGCAGCGGGCCTCTTCTTGGAGGGCCTATACTACCCTGGTGTATTTATGCAGCTATGGACAGCAGGTATACCACATGGCTGGGCCCTGGCTGGGGTGTCTCCAAGCAGATAAGTCTTTAGGGTAAGTTCTCTAGAGAAGTAGGAATCATCAGTCCCTGGGGACCACCCCTGCTCCTGGGCAGGGAGCCCTGCCAAGCCTGCTTCTGTGGAAACATGCTCTTTAGTAACCACCTGGGTAAATAAATGGGGTAAGGGAGTTTCAGATAGGCTCAAAGCTTCTGCCTCCACTGCTTAAATGACAAAAGTTGGTACCAACAAATAACATAAAATATTACCTCTATTTTGAATGAAAAACTTACTGCCTTTCTAGGTATGTCTCCTCAGGCAAGGGAAACAAAAGCAAAAATAAACTATCGAGGCTGTGCCAACATAAAAGGTTTTGCACAGCAAAGGAAACCATCAACAAAATGAAAGGCAGTCCACTGCATGGGAGAACATATTCACAAATGGTGTTTGGATCAAATAAGGGGTTAATATCTAAAATGTATAAAGTGCTTAATACAACTCAACACCAAAAACTCCCAAATAACTCAGTTAAAAAATGGGTAAGAACCTAAATGGACATTTTTTCTGAAGAAGACATACAGATGGCCAAGAGACACATGAAAAGATGTTCAACATCACTTATCACAGAGGAATGCAAATCAAAACCGTGATGAGATATTACTTGCACACCTGTCAGAATGGTTAGAATCAAAAAGACAAGAAATAAGTATTGGCGAGGATGTGGAGAAAAAGGAAACCTCAGTGCATTGCTGGTAGGAATGTAAATTGGTGCAGCCACTGTGGAATGGTATGGAGATTTTTCAAAAAATTAAAAATAGAACCTTATGATCCAATCATTCCAGAACTGGGTATCCCCCTCACACCAAAATGAAAACACTATTTCAGCTTCTTTAACATATGAAAGTACTTTCTCAACCTCGCTTTTTCCTTACTTCCCCAACCCCATACTATATAATCAACCACCCCTCACAACCCCAGGGCAGCAGCTCTTTCTGCCCATAGGTCCTGTCTTCATGCTTCAATAAACCACCATTTTGCAAAAAGGCATCTCAAGAATTCTTTCTTGGTCATCAGCTCTGGACTCCACCCCACTGAACCTCACCTATATTCCAAAACTACATCATAGAGGAGGAAAAAATAATTTTCCTTTACCCTTCTAGGTTCTTGGTGAGACCTTCAAAGAAAGACAGATTGTCAGCAGAAAGAAAGCCAACCTTAAAGTAGTGTGAGTCAAAGTTTCAAGAGTGCAATCAGAATTCAGCAAAGTGGGAAAAAAAGATGGCAGAGGAGTACGGGACCCCTTTTTCAGTTGGTCCCGTAAGTCGAGCTGGATATCTACCAGACCATCCTGAACATCCACGGAATCAGCTTGAGACGCAGGAAGATACATCTGGATCTCTACAAACGAACATCTCCAGCACTGAGTATTGAGGTACGAAGCGGGGAGCCGTGAATCCACGCACAAATACCGCAAGATAAACGGAAGGGGGAGGGAGTCTCCGCACTCAGGTGCCGGGAAGCAGTAGCCACCTGCACTGGGAAGCCAGCCGGACTTGGGGACTGGTACCCACGAGAGAGCAGGCTGAGACTGTGAGCCTGGGAATGTGCTCGACCAGACTGAAAACCGGCGCTCTGGAGCAGGTGAGAACCACACTGAAACAGGGAGCTTGGGAGCGCATGTGGGAACTGGGGGCGGCTCGCGGTGTTAGAAGCACAAAGGACAGAGACGTGCTGGCCCTGGAAGTGAGGGCTGGGACTCCGGCTGTGGGGCGCACAGCCCGGGACGCTGGAGGGTTCTTAGCAGCACCGACAGAAACAGAGTTAAAGAGGCCAAGAGAGCTCAGTGGAGAGAGGACTGCGATCTCTCTGTTCTGAGACAAAGGCTAGGATATGGCCACTGCTGCTCTGACTCTCAGAAGAGTCACAGAAAACCACCAGGGAAAGCCGCCAGAGAACAAAAGCCTGGAAATACCGGCTCACGTCGTGCCCATCCCCATCCCCCCTCGCAGGGGACAGGGTGACTCTACCCAAACAGGGTTTCCTGAGTATCAGCGTGGCAGGCCCCTCCCCCAGAAGGCAGGCTGAAAAATCAAGAAGCCCACATCCCTAAGGTTCCTATAAAACAAGTGCACACTGCCTGGGTCCTGGTCAATAATTTGGGCTCTGGGCATCCCCGCAACCTCTCTTTATCAGAATGATGAGGAGGAGAAACCCTCAGCAAAGAAAGGACACAGAGACTGTGGCCTCTGCCACAGAACTGAGGGATATGGATATAAACAAATAGTCAGAAATGGAGTTCAGGGTAACAATGATCAAGATGATGTGTAGACTTGAAAAANGGAGAAACCCTCAGCAAAGAAAGGACACAGAGACTGTGGCCTCTGCCACAGAACTGAGGGATATGGATATAAACAAATAGTCAGAAATGGAGTTCAGGGTAACAATGGTCAAGATGATGTGTAGACTTGAAAAAAATATTAAAGAGAATATAGAATCTCTAAGGGCGGAAATGAGAGCGAATCTGGCAGAAATTAAAAATGCTATGAATCAATTGCAGTCTAAACTAGACGCTCTGACGGCCAGGGTAAATGAGGCAGAAGAACGAACTAGTGAATTGGAGGATGGGATGGTAGAAGAGAAAGTTAAAACAGAAACTTGGCTCAAAAAATCCAATCTCAAGAATGCAGATTACGGGAGATTACTGACTCAATGAAACGTTCCAATGTCAGAATCATCTGCATCCCCGAGGGGGTGGAAAAAAAGAGAGGTCTAGAAGAGATATTTGAACAAATTGTAGCTGAGAACTTCCCTAATCTGGGGAAGGAAACAAGCATTGGTGTCCAAGAGGCAGAGAGGACCCCTCCCAAGGTAAATGACAACAGACCTACACCATGTCACGTCATAGTGCAATTCGCAAATATTAGATCCAAGGATATAGCACTGAAAGCAGCCAGGGGGAAGAAAATCCTCAAGTACAGAGGGAAAAATATCAGAATAACGTCAGATCTGTCTACAGAGACCTGGCAGGCTAGGAAGGGTTGGCAGGGTATTCCTAAAGCTCTATCTGAAAAGAACATGCAACCAAGGACCTTTATTCAGCAAGGCTGTCATTCAGAATTGAAGGAGAGATAAGGACCTTCCAGGATTGGCAGAAACTGACCAAATTCGTAACCACCAAAACAGCCCTACATGAGATATTAAGGGGGGTTATATAAAAGTAAAAAGGCCCCAAGAGTGACACAGAACAGAAAGTTACAATCTATAGAAACAAAGACTTCACAGGCAACATGACATCATTAAAATCATCTCTCTCAATAACCACTCTCAATGTGAATGGCCTAAATGCTCCCATAAAACGCCACAGGGTTGCAGATTGGATAAAATGGCATGACCCATCCTTTTTCTGTCTACAAGAGACTCATTTTGAACCTAAAGATACATCCAGACTGAAAATGAAGGGATGGAAAACCATTTTTAATGCCAGTGGACTAAAAAGAAAGCTGGAATAGCAATTCTCATATCAGACAGATTAGATTTTAAACTAAAGACTGTAGTTAGAGATACAGAAGGACACTATATTATTCTTAAAGGATATATCCAACAAGTGGATATGACAATTATAAATATCTATGCCCCCAACAGGGGAGCAGCTAGATACACAAGCCAACTCTTAACCAGAATAAAGAGACATATAGATAATAATA